>NC_052163.1:73446327-73812773 GCF_902713615.1 Scyliorhinus canicula | reverse complement strand
ACTGCAATTTTCAGGCTGTAACAGCCTCCCAGCATATGGAACTCGCTGTACGTGATATATAAGTTGCCGGGCTCAGGTCTAACTATGTGTGCCAGCGATTACTTGAGAAAGGGGCCCAGAACTTGGAGGACACGGTAGAGTTAGCTACGACTATGGAGGTCGCGTTCCGCAGTTTGAACTCATTCCCCGTGGACCAAGCGACCCCATCGTGGGCCCCCAACCAGTGACTGCCCCAGGCCTGCGCCACGCGGCCACCCACCCACTATGGAACGCCAGCGTGCCATTTTTGTGGCCAGCCCCAACGCCCACAGCAGCACTGCCCGGCCCGCAACGCAACCTGCAGCAGCTGCGGTCGCAAAGGACACTATGCCCGAGTATGCCTGGCAAAATCGAAACTTTCTAACTCCCCCGCAGTCCAGAGCACTTGCCTACCAAACTCGCAGGCCCGCAGACCCCGTAATGCTGCAGAGCGTGTCTGCCGACTCCGCCTCCACCCGACATGTGCGACTCATGGGGGCCGCCATCTTGGCAATCCTCCCCCACGCGGCCGGCCTCGTGCGATCCACGGGGGCCGCCATCTTGGCAATCCTCCCCCACGCTTCCGGCTACGTGCAAGTCATGGGGGCTGCCATCTTGGACGCCATCTTCCTCATCACCCGCCACGTGCGATCCATGGGGGTGGCCATCTTGGACGCCACCTTCTTCATCACCCACCACGTGCGATCAACCATCTTGGCCATCGACCGAACCTCAACCTGACGACTACGACCTCAGCGGACAGTCATCACGGGGCCACTCCAGCACTGCTGATTGAGCCGCCGACTACCCACAACTCAACGCAGTCACGTTGGACCAGTCGCGTCCGAAGCACCTCCAGAGCTCGATGATGTCCGTTAAAATCAATGGGTACAGGACACCGTGCCTCTTCGACTCCGGGAGCACTGAGAGCTTCGTACATCCTGACCTGGTAAGATGCTGTTCGCTCCCTGTCTTCCCTGCACGGCAAGCTATCTCCCTCGCCTCGGGCTCGCACTCGGCCCACATACAATTCAGGGCACCAGCTACTCTAATTTCCAGCTGTACATAGTCCCCGACCTTTGCGCCCCACTCTTACTCGGGCTCAATTTCCAATGTAATCTCAAGAGCCTCACACTCAGCTTCGGCGGACCCCTACCTCCACTCACTATCTGCAGTCTAGCGACACTAAAAATCAACCCCCCTCCACTCTTCGCTAATCTCACCGCTAACTGCAAACCCGTGGTCACTCGCAGCAGGCGGTATAGCCTGCAGGACAGGGTATTTATTAGAGCCGAAGTCCAGCGGCTCCTACGTGAGGGAGTCATAGAGGCCAGTAATAGCCCCTGGAGAGCTCAGGTGGTGGTCGTCAAGACCGGGGGAAAGTTCCGGATGGTGGTTGATTATATGAAAATGAAATGAAAATTGCTTATTGTCATGAGTAGGCTTCAATTAAGTTACTGTGAAAAGCCCCTAGTCGCCACATTCTGGCGCCTGTTCGGAGAGGCTGTTACAGGAATTGAACCATGCTCTGACCTGCTTCGTCTGCTTTCAAAGCCAGCGATTTAGCCCTGAGTTAAACAGTCCCTAGCCAAACCATTAACTGGTTCACGCACCTCGATGCGTACCCCCTGCCCAGAATTCCAGACATGGTCAATCAGATCGCCCAGTACCGCATATTTTCCACAGTGGATCTGAAGTCTGCATACCACCAGCTCCCAATCCGCCCGGAGGACCGCCACTACACGGCGTTCGAGGCAGATGGCCGCCCCTTCCATTTCCTCCGGGTCCCTTTTGGCGTCACGAATGGGGTCTCGGTGTTCCAACGAACAATGGACCGAATGGTGGACCAGTACAGGCTGCGGGCCACGTTTCTGTACTTGGATAACGTCACCATCTGCGGCCATGATCAGCAGGACCACGATGCTAACCTCCATCGATTTCTCCAAACTGCCCAGAAACTCAATCTCACATACAATACGGAGAAATGCGTTTTCCGCATGTCGTGGAAAACAGTCCTGGGCCCCGACCCGGACCGTATGCAACTCCCTCTCCCTCATTGTCCCAGGGCCCTCAAGAGGTGCTTGGGATTTTTCTCTTATTATGCCCAGTGGGTCCCCCAGTATGCGGACAAAGCCCGCCCACTATTTAAGGCCACACTCTTCCCACTGTCAGCTGAGGCCCACCAGGCCTTCAACTGCATCAAGGAGGACATCGCCAAAGCCGCCATGCGGGCGGTGGATGAACCCGTCCCCTTTCAGGTGGAGAGCGATGCCTCAGAGGCTGCTCTCGCCGCCACTCTGAATCAGGCAGGGAGACCAGTAGCTTTCTTCTCCCGAACCCTCTCCTCTTCGGAACTTCGACACTCCTCAGTTGAAAAAGAAGCCCAAGCCATTGTGGAAGCCGTACGGCACTGGAGGCACTACCTCGCAGGTTTACCCTCATCACCGACCAAAGATCGGTTGCCTTCATGTTCGACAACTCGCAAAGGGGCAAAATTAAAAATGATTAAATCTTGCAGTGGAGGATCGAACTCTCCACCTATAATTACAATATCATATATCGACCGGGGAAGCTCAATGAGCCTCCAGATGCCCTGTCCCGCGGCACGTGCGCCAGCGCACAAGACGACTGCCTGAAGACCATCCACATTGACCTCTGCCACTCGGGGGTCACCCGGCTCGCACAATAAGTCAAATCCCGAAATCTGCCTTTCTCCACCGAGGAGGTAAAACCATCACCAGGGATTGCCCGATCTGCACGGAGTGCAAACCGCACTTCTACAGACCAGACAGGGCCCACCTGGTAAAGGCTTCCCAGTCCTTTGAACGCCTGAGTATTGATTTCAAAGGGCCACTCCCCTCGATCAATCGAAATGTGTACTTTCTTAACGTCATCAACAAATTCTCCCGCTTCCCCTTTGCCATCCCATGCCCCGATATGGCCTCCCACACAGTCATCAGAGCCCTGCACGGTGTCTTCACCCTGTTTGGTTTCCCCAGCTACTTACACAGCGACAGGGGTTCGTCCTTCATGAGCGACGAGCTGCGTCAGTACCTGCTCGACAAGGGCATCACCTCGAGCAGGACTACCAGCTACAACCCCAGGGGTAACAGGCAGGTGGAGAGGGAGAACGCAACGGTCTGGAAGACCAGCCTACTGACCCTCCGGTCCAGGAATCTCCCGACCTCCCACTGGCAGGAGGTCCTCCCCGACGCTCTCCATGCTATTAGGTCCCTCCTATGTACAGCCACCAACCAGACCCCTCACGAACGACGATTTGTTTTCTCTAGGGGCACTACCACGGGGGCTTCGCTCCCATCCTGGTTGAGGACACCGGGCCCGGTTCTCCTCCAGAAGCACGTCCAGACACACAAAACAGACCCGCTAGTAGAGAGAGTGCTACTGCTTCATTCGAACCCCCAATACGCCTTTATTGAATACCCCAACGGCCGTCAGGATACCGTTTCCCTCCGGGAACTGGCACCTGCAGGATCCACCACCACCACCACCACCGCCAAGGTACCCCTCACACTACACCCCACCCGACCCCCCACGCCCTGCGCCCCTGCGCCTATAGTTTCCCTGCCCACGCTCGGCGCCCGCGCGCCTATAGGTTTCCTGCCCCCCCTGACGCCTGTCGCACCGGTCAGCAATGAAGCTCTGACCAAAACACCCTCCCGGAGTCCACACTCATACCCACACCGATCGTCACCACCCAGCCTCCCGAAGAGGCTGCAATCCCGGTGCTCCACCGATCCCAAAGGACGACTCGGCCACTGGACCAGCTCAACTTGTAGACCCGTCACCCCCGCCGGACTTGATTTTTTACAGGGGGTGAATGTGGTGAATTCATACTGTATTGTAATTCACACTGTATTGCATTGCATTGTATTATGTCCTTGTGGGCTCTGTATGTGAGCCGTTGCGCGGATCTGCCCATGGGGGAGATGAGGAGCTTGTACAGGGCTCCACCCTTGGCTCCGCCCATGGCCCCTCCCACTACCAGAAGTATAAAGTACTGCAGCCGTGAGCCTGCTCTCAGTTCTTCTGGTCGCAGGCAGGTTCAGTTGTAAGACTATTAAAACCACAGTTTACTTCCAATCGTGTCTCTAGTGAATTGATGGTCACATCACCCAGGCAGGGAGCACGGCTTTTCCCGCAAAATGGTGGGGGCGGTACCCGAAGCGGGGGGGGGCAGTGGTATTGTGTTCGATGTCTGTATTGGTTCATGTGGGGTGTAGGGGGTGGACTTTCTTCACCCCACTTTGGTGGGGGGAGGGCTGGGATGGGAAATCCAAAGGGGGATTGGAGGCAGAGGCGGGGGCGGCTGGGTCAGCATGAGTCACAGAAGTGCAAAGGGGGGGGGGGGAGGGGGGTTAAGCAGTTGCTTGGCCGGGGAAGGGGGGGATTGGGAGGGGGGAACTGGGTTTCTGCTGTGCTGAGTGAGGGGGAGCTGGAGATAAGAGGTAGAGTCGAGGTGGGGAGCCTCCGCCTGGGGGGGTGGAGAGTGCGGGAGGCGCGGGCACGTGGCTGGCCGAAAAAAGGAGATGGCTAGTCGGCAGGAGGTGGGGGGGGGGGGGGTGGCCCCCCGATCCGGCTGATCACGTGGAATGTGAAAGGCTTGAATGGGCCAGTCAAGAGGGCTCGGGTGTTTTTGCACTTAAAGGGGCTGAAGGCAGACGTAGCCATGTTACAGGAAACACACCTGAAGATCGCGGATCAAACCAGGCTGAGGAAGGGATGGGTGGGGCAGGCCTTTCACTCTGGGCTGGATGCGAAAAACAGGGGGGGTTGCAACCCTGGTGAGTAAGCGGGTGGCATTTGAGGGGCGGTGGGTATTGTGGCAGATAAAGGGGGTCGATATGTTATGGTGAGTGGCAGGCTGCAGGGGGCCCGGATGGTGCTGGTGAATGTATCTGCCCCAAACTGGGATGATGCAGGGTTCATGAAGCGGATGTTGAGTCGGATCCCGGATCTGGAGGCAAGTAATTTGACTTCAATACGGTTCTGGACACGGCACTGGATCGGTCTAGGTCGAGGTCGGGTAAGAGACCGGCAGCAGCTAAGGTTCTGAGGGGGTTTATGGACCAGATGGGAGGAGTGGATCCGTGGAGATTTGCCAGGCCAAGTGTGAGGGAGTTTCCTTCTTCTCCCACGTTAACAAGGAGTACTCACGGATCGATTTTTTTGTGGTAAGCAGGGCACTAATCCCTATTCAGCCATTGCGATTTTGGACCATGCCCCACACTGGGTGGACCTGAAGAAGGGGGAGGAGAAAGGCCAGCGCCCGCTGTGGCGAATGGACGTGGGACTACTGGCAGACGAGGAGGTCAGTGGGCGGGTCCGGGGGTGTATCCAAAGATATGTGGAGGCCAATGATAGTGGGGAGGTGTCGGTGAGTGTGGTCTGGGAGGAGTTAATCTCAATCAGAGTCTACAGGGAGAAGAGGGAGAGGATGGAGAGGGAGAGGCCAGTGGGGGAGTTACTGAGGGTGGATTGGAGATATGCGGAATCCCCTGAGGAGGGGCTGTTGAAGGAGCGCTGGAGCCTCCAGACGGATTTTGACTTGCGAACCACGGGGAAGGCTGAGGCCCAGTTGAGGAAGCTACAAGGAGCAGTGTATGAGTATGGGGAGAAGGCAAGCCGGATGTTGGCACATCAGCTGCGGAAGAGGGAGGCGGCTAGGAAGATTGGGGGAATTAGGGATTGGGGAGGAACACGGTGCGGAGTCCAGCTAAAACAAACGAGGTCTTTAAGGACTTTTATGGTAAATTGTACGAGTCAGAACCCCCGGAGGCGGGGGAGGGGATGCAACAGTTCGTGGACCAACTGAGGTTTACAACGGTGGAGGAGGGGCGGTTAGAGGGATTGGGGGCCCCGATTGGGATGGAGGAGTTGGCTAAGGTGTTGGGGAGCATGCAGGCGGGCAAGGCCCAGGGGCCGGATGGATTCCCCGTTGAGTTCTACAGGAAGTTCTCAGAGCTGTTGGGCCCGCTATTGCTGAGAGCCTTTAACGAGGCTAAGGAAAAGAGAATCCTTCCCCTGACGATGTCGCAGGCTTTGATCTCGTTTATCCTCAAGCGTGATAAGGACCCGTTGCAATGCGGCTCCTATAGGCCAATTTCGCTTCTCAATGTGGATGGCAAGCTGTTGGCCTAGATCCTGGCCACTAGGATTGAGGATTGTGTCCCGGGAGTGATCCATGAGGATCAGATGGGGTTTGTGAAGGGCAGACAGCTGAATACGAATGTACGGAGGCTCCTGAATGTGATCATGTTACCCTCGGAGTGGGGGGACGCAGAAGTGGCAGCGGCAATGGACGCGGAGAAAGCCTTTGATCGAGTGGAGTGGGAGTACTTGTGGGAGGTGTTAGGCAGATTTGGGTTCAGGGAGGAATTCATGGGGTGGGTCAAATTGTTGTACCAGGCCTCGGTAGCGAGTGTTTCGACGAACCGGCTGCGGTCACAGTATTTCAGGTTATATCGTGGAACGAGGCAGGGGTACCCTTTGTCCCCCCTGCTGTTTGCCCTGGCTATTGAGCCGCTGGCCATGGCATTGAGGGAGTCCAAAAGCTGGAGGGGATTGGTTGGGGGGGAGCATTGTGTTTCACTATACGCGGATGATACAGGGGCTGGTTTAGCTCACTCAGCTAAATCGCTGGCTTTTAAAGCAGACCAAGCAGGTCAGCAGCATGGTTTGATTCCCGTACCAGCCTCCCCGGACAGGCGCCGGAATGTGGCGACTAAGGGCTTTTCACAGTAACTTCATTGAAGCCTACTCGTGACAATAAGCGATTTTCATTTCATTTCATTTCATGACCTGCTTCTGTACATTGCGGATCCGGTGGAGGGGATGGGGGAGGTCATGCAGATTCTTAGGGATTTTGGAAACTTCTCGGGATACAAGTTAAATGTGGGGAAGAGTGAGCTTTTTGTGGTGCATACGAGGGGCCAGGAAAAGAGGATGGGGGAGCTACCGCTCAAGATGGTGGAGAGGAGCTTTCGGTACTTGGGTATCCAGGTAGCCAAGAGTTGGGGGGTCCTGCACAAGCTCAATTTAACGCGGCTGGTGGATCAGGTGGAGGAGGACTTTAGGAGGTGGGACATGTTGCCACTCTCCCTGGCGGGCAAGGTGCAGTCTGTAAAAATGACGGTTCTCCCTAGGTTCCCGTTCACCTTCCAGTGCCTGCCAATTCTCATCCCCAAGTCCTTATTTAAGCAGGTAAACAGTATTACGGGATTTGTGTGGGCAAATAAGACTGTTAAAAGACTGTTTTTGGAGCGCAGTCGGGGGTGGGGTGGGTTGGCGCTGCTGATATTGTGCAGCTATTACTGGGCAGCGAATGTATCTATGATTCGGAAATGGGTAATGGAGGGAGAGGGGGCGGCGTGGAAATGGCTGGAAGTGGCGTCCTGTATAGATACTAGCCTGGGGGCACTGGTAACGGCACCGTTGCTGCTTCCGCCGACGCGGCATACCACAAGACCGGTGGTGGCGGCGACACTGAGGATTTGGGGGCAGTGGAGACGGCACAGGGGGGAGGTAGGGGCCTCAGTCTGGACCCCAATATGGAACAACCACAGATTCTTTCCAGGTAGGATAGATGGTGGGTTCCTAAGTTGGCATAGGGCGGGAATCAAAAGGATGGGGGTCTTGTTTATCGATGGGACCTTTGCCAGTCTGAGGGCGCTGGAGGAGAAATTTGGGTTACCCCCAGGGAATACCTTTAGGTACATGCAGGCTCGGGCGTTCGTGAAAAAGTAGGTGGGGGAATTCCCACTGCGGCCTGCCCGGAGGATACAGGACAGGGTGGTCTCGGGCATGTGGGTAAGGGATGGCAGGATATCGGAAATATACCAGGAGCTGCAGGAGGCGGAGGAGATCTCGGTGGAAGAGCTAATTTCATGTTATTTGTAAGGGGCGGATGCCCCACTTTGCTTTGTTTTGTTTGTTAAATTTTTAGTTGGTTAGAGGGTTAAGTTGTTTTTGTTGGCATAGTGCTTTGTTTTCTTTGCATTATTTTCTCTTTTGTAATGTTTTGTAAAAATTATTGAAAAATCTGGAATAAAAACATTTTTTTAAAAAACAGTCACTGAATCGGACCAGGAGCGGCAACACTCAGAAATTGCGAATCCTGCCCCACATTCATTAGGAACTTGCCAATCTCCAAGGTATCATTTGGCATACATAATATCAAATAACCAAATCCCCACAGGCCTCTAAAATACAAATTCTACTGCAGAGATTTCATTTGAGTCAGCACCAACAATTAAAAAGTTCTTTTGATAATTAGAACGTGTGATGTGGCGCAAAACCCGATAGAAAATACAGAATGGTTTTTCCTGATATAACAACAGCTTGGCAACGCTGTAACACATCAAATTACATTCGGACCACTTTATCCACAAGGACTGAGATGTCACCTGAACCCCTTATTAGATTGTAAATCATTGGATCCACAATGCTCCACCGATCATCACAGGCAGTCAGCTTGAGGGGGACCAGCTAGAAAGTGTCACAGTCAAGACAGGGGTAGTGGCAGCGGTTCCAGTTAAGTTAAATTGAAGAAAGAACCACAGTTAACAAGCTGTCTCCTGACTGTGGGCCTTTTGGGGCCCTTTGGGAGTGGTAGTGACTTTTGGAGAGGATTCCAAGACAGGGCCGTCAAAGCTGGTGGTTGGAAGCCCTCATGAGAAAGAAAATTGTTTCAAGGAGAGTGGTTAACTAAGGTCTGACTGGGTTGATGTGTTGGGAAGGCTGGGTCTGCGAGGACTGCGTTTACTGCAGCAGTGAGAGAGACAGGCTTCCAACACTTGAAGAAATGCAACTCAATTTTATTGAACACTTAACTATAATACATGCTTTAACTGTGGGTTGACACTATGCTGACTTGACTGGAGACCTGAGGCTAACCTGACCAGACTAACTGACTACCACATGGTGTTTGTTCTAATTGCTGCTCACGAGCTCTGACTGTCTCAGAGGCTGGATCCCGAGAGAACGGGAAACCTGGTGCCCTCTGGCTTTATAGTGGTCATGTCCTGTCTGGTGATTGGCTGCTGTGTTCTGTGTGTTCACTGGTCATCCTGTGTGTCAATCACTGCCTGTCTGCACTCCATTATATACATGGATGTATATTATGACATGGGTTATTGAGAAATCAATGGATTCTGTCTTGGTTGCGTCTGTCATTTACTCTGTAGAGTGGTGTATCCAACCACAGTTTCCCTAATAATCCACATGTGCCTCATGTTAAATCTGAATGTTAGAGTAATGTATCCAGCCCGCATCACCATGTCCCGGGGTCTGGCTAAAAACGTACCATTTGTGAAGATTGAACTGGAGTAAACCAAAATCTTTGTTGCTCATTGAAGCATGATCTGTACTTTTCCCTTTGACAAGAGTGGAAATCACAAGCCATGCAGAAAAGGCTCTCAATCTCTCGTGTAGTCACAGCAGTTACTGCCTAAACCCAGGCTCTGCTCTATTTCTCCTGGTGAACACTGTAGGCTGGGAGGAGATGCCCTCAGCTTTGACTGAATTGCAGCTCACTGTGAGGCCCCCATTCACCAGGACGAGCCCCACTGCAGTAAGAAAGAACTGGATTGTATCCTCTCCTCTCTCCTACATAGTGACCTCCGACTCCAGCTGTGCTGCTGAAAGCTCCTATTCACTGGTTTAGAGGACGAGGTCAGCAAAACTGGGGCTCGAGGAATCAGAAGTTGACCCCTTGTGGTCAGCGCATGACAGAGGCCTAAGAGAAATGTCAAAGGTCAAAGAACGGGGGCATTAAATGGCTGATGAACCATACTGATCAAAGCACAGAGATCAACAATAAACACCAGTATCTAGTGACTGTACAACAAATGTAAACAATTGAATCAAGAAACAGGATATATCAGTGCAGTTGGAGAGTAGAAATGTACCGAGGAATTGGTGTGGTCAAGTTGCACCTCGCTGCAGGAACCTGAGCCTCCAGTGCAGTTTTGAGGAAGTGTTGCATTGTCAGAGATGCTGGGCGCAATTCTCCCCACCCCACGCCGGGTTGGAGAATCGCTGGGGCACCGGGCGAGTCCCGCCATGCCGCCCCGGCACCCGCACATGATTCTCCCACACCCCCCCCCCCCCCCCCCCCCAAAACCGGCGCAGCGAGATTTACGGCAGGCCGCTCGGAGAATCGCCGTTCGCCGTTTGTAACGGGCGAGCGGCGATTCTCCAGACCGGATGGGCCAAGCGGCCTGCCCAACACGACAGGTTCCCGCCAGCGCCGTCCACACCTGGTCAGTTCCGGCGGGAACAGGAACAGCGAGGGAACGCTGGGGGGGGGGGGGGGGGGGGGGGGGGATCCAGCACCGGGAGGGCACTCAAAAGGGGTCTGGTCCAAAATTGGTGCCCACCGATCCGCGGCCCCGCAAGATCAATCCGAGATTTCTTGCGGATTGGCCGCAGGGAGGACGCTTTCATGCGGCGCCAAGGCCCGGCGCGCGTAATTGATGCGGCACCGCTCCTAGCCCCCTGGGGGTGGGAGAATAGGGGCGAGGAGCGGCCTCCGACGCCGGAGTGAAACACTCCGGTTTTCACTCAGCCGTCGGGACTTAATTCTGGCCTTGGGTGACTGTCTGCACATTCTCCCTGTGTCTGCGTGCGGTTTCCTACGGGTGCTCCGGTTTCCTCCCACAGTCCAAAGATGTGCAGGTTAGATGGATTGGCTATGCTAAGTTGCCCCTTTGTGTCCAAACGATGTGCAAGTTAGCTGGGTTTACGGGGATGGTGTGGGGGAGTGAATCTCGGTAGGGTGCTCTTTTCGAGTGTCGGTGTAGGCTCGATGGACCAAATGGCCTACTTCTGCACTATAGGGATTCTATGGTTCTAAGGGGAGCAGGTGATGTGTTTTAAAAAAATATTACCTGTTCTCCAGTGATTTGAACATAAGAAATAGCGCACACATAGTTGGCGGCCATGTTGGGTGGACCCTGGACAAAGGGAAACTGGGATACGCTGAAGGCTGTGATCAGAGGAGAGATTATTGCCTACAAGGCACGCAGGGAGAGGGAAAAGAGGGCATCTAGGCAACAACTGATTGGTTCCATTCTGGAGGTAGACAGAAGATACTCCGAGACCCCGATCATAGAGCTTCTAGCAGAGAGGAAAAAGCTGCAAGACCTTCTACGAACATGGAGACAAAGACAGCCGTCTGCTGAGAAAGCAGGCAGCCACGAGGGAGATGGCGCAGGTGAAGGACAGCAAAGGTGGACTGGTAACCAAACCAAAAAAGGTAAATGAAGCATTCAAGACCTTCTACCGCGGGCTGTACACCTCCAAGCCCCCCTCCCCCGACAGGGATTCAGGGATGAAACAGTTCCTCGATGGACTGGACATACCAGTCATGGCGGAACGATAGGTGGAGGGAACTGGAAGCACCAATCGAACTGGGAGAAATCATGGAGAGCATCAACTCCATGCAGGTAGGGACAGCGCCGGTACCTGACGGGTTCCCGATCGATATCTACAAAAAATTTGTGACAGCACTGGCCCTGCACTTCCGGGAGATGTTCGCAGACTCCCTAGTGAGGAGCACCTGGCCCCTAATGCTAGCACAGGCCACTAAATCGCTGATCACTGCCAAAGGCTCAACAGAACGCGGATCATACAGACCCATTTCACCTCTCAATGTGGATGCGAAAATACTCGCAAAAACCCTGGTTAAGCGGCTGGAGAACTGCGTACCAGAGATGGTCACAGAGGACCAGATGGACTTGGTTAAAGGTAGACAGCTAACACCAGAGGTGATCGTCTCCTGGATGGAGAAAAGGCCTTCGATGGAGTCGAGTGGAAGTACCTCATCAAGTTACTAGAGCAGTTTGGAATGGGAACAGGGTTCACCACCCTGTACAACAATCACAAGGCGAGCGTACCGACTAAAGCCACCAGCTCTGAATACTTCCAGCTGCATAGGGGCACAACGCAGGGATGCTCGCTGTCCCCGCTTCTATTCATCCTGGCAATCGAGCCGCTGACAATCGCCCTCAGAACGGCGCAAAATTGGAAGAGGAAACGAAGAGGAGACAGCGAGCACAGAGCCTCACTCTATGTGGATGACCTGCTCCTCTACATCTGAGACCCACAAAGTGGCATTGAAGGAATCATGAAGCTGCTGAGAGTTTGGTGCCTTCTCGGGGCTACAAGCTCAACCTGAGCAAGAGTGAAGTCTTCCCCGTGAATCCGAAAGGGGGAGGGACAGAGTTGGAGGGGCTACCATTCAAACTAGCCCAAAGCAAATTCTGATATCTGGGGATCCAGATTGCCCATGATTGGACACGGACCCACAAGTGGAATCTGACCAGTCTGACAAAGGGAACAGAGATGGGATACAGTCCCGCTCTCCCGAGTGGGGAGGGGCCAGACGATGAAGATGAACGTGCTGCCCAGGTTCCTCTTCCTGTTCAGATCCATACCAATCTATATCCCCAAGGTCCTCTTTAACTTAGTTGACATAAAGATCATGGGGTTTGTGTGTGTGTGTGTGTGTGTGTGTGTGTGTGTGGTGGGTGGGTGGGTGGGGGGGGGGGGGGGGGGGGGGGGGGGCAAGAACCCAAGAATCCCCAAAAAGGTCCAATAGAGAAAAGAAGCAGGGGGGCTGGCCCTCCAAACCTACAATACTACCACTGGGCAGATAGAGTGAGGGGATGGGTGAAAAAAACAGAAAAGGAATGGGCGAGAATAGAGGACAGCTCCTGCACAGGGACAACCCTCTGATCCCTCACCACAGCGACACTCCCATCCCTGCCAGCCAAGCACCCAACAAGCCCAGTGGTGGCAGCCACATTGCAAACCTGGAATCAAATGAGACAACACTTCGACCTGATCGAAATGTCCACTATGGCCCCTATCTGTGGCAGCCACAGGTTCGGGCTAGCCATGCAAGGCACCATCTTTAAGAGGTGGAGACAGTCTGGGGGGGAAGCTGACTGGGGGGGACGGGGGGGACGGGGGGACGGGGAGGACGGGGGGGGGGGGGGGGGACACTTCTATATAGAGGTTAGACTAGCGACGTTAGAGGAAGTGACTGACAAACTAAACTACCGAACGGGAACAAACTGCGACATCTACAGATAAAGAACTTCCTCCACGGGGGGGGACAACAATATACCCACATTCAATGTTAGAGGAACTACTGGACGTGGGCAATCTGGGAGGGGAGAACTGGGGGGATCTGTATGGATGACGATAGGAAGGGTACGCTCCCCGCTGGACGAAACATGGGAAAAGTGGGAGGAAGAACTAGGGATAGAAATAGGGTGGGGACTCCGGAGCAAAGCACTGAACAGGGCCAACTCCACCTCCACTTGCACAAGACCTGCGTAGAGTGAGCTCACAGCACACCTAACCAGGTTCCGTGAATGAGCAGGTTCTTCCTGGGGATGGAGAACAAATGCGAACGGTGCCAGGAAGGCCACACCCACATGCTCTGGACATGCCCGAGACACGTCAGGTTCTGGACAGCCTTCTTTGAAGCAATGTTCAAGGTTGTGGGTTTGAGGGTGGAGCCAAGCCCGAAAGTGGTGGTTTTTGAGGTATAATACCAGCCAGAGCTACACATGGGGAAGGGGGCCAACATCTTTGCCTTTGCCTCCCCAGTCAGCCGCCAAAGAATGCTGCTGGGCTGGCGATCAGCAGCCCCACCCACAGCTACAGACTGGCTGGCAGGTCTGGGCTGGCGATCAGCAGCACCACCCACAGCTACAGACTGGCTGGCAGGTCTGGGCTGGCGATCAGCAGCACCACCCACAGCTACAGACTGGCTGGCAGGTCTGGGCTGGCGATCAGCAGCACCACCCACAGCTACAGACTGGCTGGCAGGTCTGGGCTGGCAGACCTGGCGGAATATCTCCATCTGGAGAAAATCAAATTCGCCATCCGACGGGCAGAGGAGGACTCCACAAAACATGGATCCATTAACCAAATTGTTCCAGAACCTGTTTGAAGCCAGCAGCCAATTGAGCGAGGGCAGGGGGCGGCGGGGGGGGGGGGCACACATTGGGTCAACAAGACACCAGGGAACAGGCAGATGGAGGAAAGGAGGGAGGGGGAGGGCAGGGAGAGGGGAGTTGGAAACAGCCGGAGTGCACAGCAGGGGGCCAGAAACAAGGCCACAAATACAGGGCCCTCCGGCAAGGACGAAGAGCCACAGGACTGAGTGGGGGGGGGGGGGGGTGCTGGCCAAGGCCAAACCGCCTGGTACGGGGAGGGGCACCAACAACCCCCACCCACCCCATACCGGCCGGCAGAGCAACAGAGCCAGCTGAGGGACCTAGAGCACGTCCAGGGCAGGCACAAGCAAATAAAACAAAATAGATCAAGACCCAAAGGAACACCTAACACAAGGTGGGGGGGGGGGGGGGGGGGGGGGGGGGGGAGAGGAGAGGCAGGGTGGGGCCAACCAACACGGGGGAAGACGGGAAGGGGGGGGGGTACTATACATATGTAAATACATGGCAATCACCTTTTCTAAACTATGTACTCCAATAAAAATATCTGAAAATAACAAAAAAAGGAAAGGGGGTTGGGATTTTGAGGGGTTATTTCCAATGTTGGGCTTTTGTAAATTGTTTATGGTCTGTACAGATTTGTTTTGTTTTGTATTGTATAAAATGAAAAACCTTATTAGAAACATTTTCAAAAAAACCCATAAGAAATAGGAGTCAGAATAGACCATTCAACCCTTCGAGCTCCACCATTCAATATGATCATTGCTAATCTCCTACCTCAATGCCACCTTCCTGCCTACTCCTCATATCCACTGATTCTGTTAGTATCCAAAAATCTATCGATGCCTGACTTGGAGCATCTGCAACATTCTAGGTAAGAGAATTCCAAAGATTCACAACCCTCCAAGTGAAAAAATTTCTCCTCACCTCAGCCCTTATAACTTCGTCATTGAAGGTGGAAAGAGTTAATATTTTCACCCCTGTTTGTCTGTTTATCTCTGAACAAAAATCTTAGAAACTAATGGATGAAACTTGGCACAAAGACTGGGTATAGCTGAATGAAGAACTGATTCACCTTTAGCACAGGTGCAGATCCAGAGTCTGGAACTTTCTAAAGAATCCGTTAACATTGGGTGATTAACTGAACTGACTTTTTTTTTAAGAACGTTGTTGGTTATTTTAGAATGTTGTTGATTCTGTGAGGATGCTGTGGATTGTCTCAGCTGCTGTGGTGGAATTTGTCACAGCTGTCAAAACATGAGCAGAGTTTTCAGAGTAGGTTGTTGGACGTGCACAGGACTGAAGTGAGGTGGAAGTTCAATTTTCTTTTTCCGGCTTTGTAGTTACAGAGCATCAGCCAGACAGGTAAAAGCCTTGTATCCATATTCTAGATTCTCCATCCAGTGGAAACAGCCTCCAGCAGCCATCTCTTAACAATAAGAGCACTTCTCATTCTGTTTAGCTCACAGGGCTAATCGCTGGCTTTGAAAGCAGACCAAGGCAAGCCAGCAGCACGGTTCGATTCCCGTAACAGCCTCCCCGAACAGGCGCCGGAATGTGGCAACTAGGGGCTTTTCACAGTAACTTCATTTGAAGCCTACTCGTGACACTAAGCGATTTTCATTTTCATTTCATTCTTCTAAACATAGGTCTAATCTATCCAATCTGACCTGACAAGACAACCTCTTTAGCCCAGGCATCAGTCTAATGAACTTTCATTTCACTTTCTGTAAGGCAAGCTTAGATCTATCTCCTTAGCTAAGGAGATCAAAATAGTACATAATACTCCAGGTGTGCTTTCACTAAAGCCACCTTTATTGCATTGAGAATTTCCGATTCTTATACTCCATTCCCTTAGAATTATTGATTCACTTTCCAGGTGGCACTGCTGCTTCACAGCGCCAGGGACCAGGGTTCAATACCAACTGACTGTCTGCGTGGAGTTTGCACGTTCTCCCCGTGTTTGCATGGGTTTTGTAATTGAAAATATGGGAAGATATGTCATTTGAAACATGGAGTGCATGAGAGAATGTAGGGGAAAATCCCACAAAGGGTTAACAGCAGCTGCAGGAGAAGATTGTAAAATGCAGATAGCCTTAGTCAAGCAGGCTTAGCAAACAAAACAAGCAGGTCTTTCAAGACATAATTGAGCGAATTTTAGTATACAGCTCAAAGCAATGTTTCGCACCTCCTTTTGAAGTTAGGTAAGCAGATGGAACAGAATGGATAAAGTTTCAGTTGAATTAGATGACAAATGTTTAAATGTGATGCAAGTCTTTCAACTCACAACCGATTGAATTTTTAGTATAAAGCTAAAAGCAATATTTCACACATTCATTGAAATTAAGTAGGCAGATGGAAAAGAATGGATGAGGTTTTCAGTTGAATTAGGTGACAAATGTATAGGTGTGAAGTTCTGCTGACATCAGGTAAATTAAAGAAAGCTGGAGACAACCTGTCTGCGAGAACACAAATTAGACCCAAATCAAAGACAAAATTATGAGTTGGGGACACAATTTGATAATAATAAAACAATAGAAATGACAGGAATCAAAAGTCACGCCACTTTGTGTGGCAGTCACCACTGATGTATGTATGTATATATTGTATATAGAAGATATTGTTATAGGTGCTTTACGGTAAGGCTCCTGTACTACAGGTACGGGGGTAGATCCCTGCCTGCTGGCTCCGCCCAGTAGACGGAGTATAAATATGTGTGCTCCCGTACAGCAGCCATTTCGTCAGCTTCTGTAGGAGGCCATACATCTCAGTGTAATAAAGCCTTGATTACATCCTACTCTCATCTTTGTGAAATTGATAGTGTAATAAATTGATGCACTATCAATTTCGCAAAGACGAGAGTAGGATATAAATATAATGTAATAAATTGATGCACTGAGTTTTCAGAGATGGACCTCCGCACCAAGCAGGATCGCCTGCAGCTGCGTCCTCAAGGAGACAACGCCAAAAAAGACTTTGAACATTGGCTAGCCTGTTTCGAAGCTTACATCGGGTCTGTGCCAGACGCAATTCCAGAAGCACAGAAGCTCCAGATCCTTTACACGCGGCTGAGCTCCAACATCTTTCCACTCGTCCAGGACGCGCCGACCTACGCAGAGGCCGTGGCGCTACTGAAGGAAAACTACGCTCAGCGGTCTAACAAAATCTATGCCAGGCATCTCCTCTCCACGCGGTGCCAGCTTTCCGGTGAGTCGGTGGAAGATTTCTGTCGCGCCCTGCTCGCCCTAGTTAGAGACTGTGACTGTCAGGCCGTTTCGGCCACGGAATACTCGAATTTGCTGATGAGAGACGCATTTGTTACGGGCATAGGGTCTGACTACATCCGCCAGAGCCTCTTAGAGGGGGCCACGCTCGACCTCGCGGCGACCAAAAAGCTAGCACTCTCACTTACAGTCGCATCACGCAACATTCAGGTCTATTCCCCGAACGCAAGGCCCACCCTTCTTGTGCATCGTGGACTCCGCAGATGACCGCCCCATCAGCGACCGCCCTCAGCCAACCCCACGCCTGTGCCGTGCGGCAGCCAACCAACTCCGGGGGGCCCAAATGCTACTTCTGTGGGCAGTCAAAACACCCCCGACAGGGCTGCCCGGCGCAGAGCGCCCTGTACAAGGCCTGTGGCAAGAAGAGACATTTTGCTGCAGTGTGCCAGGCCCGCTCAATCGCCGCTATTGTCCCGGCACCTCTCCACGTGCGGCCAGTGGACGCCACCACCTTGCTCGACTCGCAAGACGTGCGGCCCGTGGGCGCCGCCATCTTGCCCGACTTGGGACCCCTGCCCGTTGGGACCTCGTCAGGCCACTCATCACCTGCAACCACCGATGACCAGCCGCGTCTCACCATGGTCACGATTGACCAGTCTCGACCACACAACCTCGTGACTGCTTCAACTAAAGTGAAGGTCAACGGACATGAGATCTCCTGCCTGCTGGACTCCGGGAGCACAGAACTTCATTCACCCCGATACGGTAAGGCGCTGCTCCCTCGCGGTACACCTTGCCAATCAGAGAATCTCCCTGGCCTCCGGATCCCACTCCGTGGCGATCCGGGGGTACTGCATCACCACTCTCACTGTCCAGGGCGTGGAGTTCAGCGGCTTCAGCCTCTACATCCTCCCCAACCTCTGCACTGCCTTGCTATTCGGCCTGGACTTCCAGTGTAACCTCCAGAGCCCAACCCTGAAATTCGGCGGGCCCCTACCACTCCTTACTGTGTGCGGCCTTGCGACCCTCGAGGTCGACCCACCTTCCCTTTTTGCAAACCTAACCCTGAATTGCAAACCCGTCGCCACCAGGAGCAGACGGTACAGCGGCTGCTTCGGGAAGGCATCATCGAAGCCAGCAACAGCCCCTGGAGAGCTCAAGTGGTAGTAGTCAAACCTGGGGAGAAAATAGGATGGTCGATGACTACAGTCAGACCATCAATCGGTGGACGCAGCTCGACACGTACCACCTCCCACGCATATCTGAAATGGTCAATCAGATTGCACAGTACCGGGTCTTCTCGACAGTGGATCTGAAATCTGCCTACCACCAGCTCCCCATCCGTAAGGCGGACTGCCCATACGCTGTGTTCGAAGCAGACAGCCGCTTTTACCACTTTCTTAGGGCCTCCTTCTGCGTCACCAACGGTGTCACGGTGTTCCAACGGGAGATGGACCAAATGGTTGACCGGTACGGACTGCGGGCCACTTTCCCGTACCTGGACAATGTCACCATCTGCGGCCACGATCAGCAGGACCATGACGCCAACCTTTCCAAATTTCTCCACACCATGACTCTCCTCAACCTCACGTATAACAAGGAGAAGTGTGTGTTTAGCACAAACCGCTTAGCCATCCTCGGCTATGTGGTCCAGAACGGAGTTCTGGGGCCTGACCCCGATCGCATGCGCCCCCTCATGGATTTCCCGCACCCCCACTGCCCCAAGGCCCTCAAATGGTGCCTGGGGTTCTTTTCATATTACTTCCAGTGGGTCCCAAACTATGCGGACAAGTCCCACCCATTCATTCAATCCACTGTTTTTCCTCTGAAGGCCGAGGCTCACCAGGCCTTTAACCGTATCAAGGCCGACATCGCCAAGGCCGCGATACACGCGGTCGACGAGACATTAACATTCCAAGTGGAGAGCGATGCATCAGACGTCGCCCTGGCTGTCACCCTCAACCAGGCAGGCAGGCCCGTGGCATTCTTTTCCCGCACCCTCCATGCCTCCGAAATTCGGCACTCCTTCGTCGAAAAGGAGTCCCAAGCCATCGTTGTAGCTGTGCGGCATTGGAGGCATTACCTGGCCGGCAGGAGAGTCACTCTCCTCACTGACCAACGGTCGGTTGCCTTCATGTTCAATAACACACAGCGGGGCAAGATTAAGAATGATAAAATCTTGAGGTGGAGGATCGAGCTCTCCACCTACAACTACGAGATTTTGTATCGCCCCGGCAAGCTCAACGAGACCCCCGATGCCCTATCCTAAGGTACATGTGCCAGCGCACAAGTGGACCGACTCCGCACCCAGCACGACGATCTCTGTCACCCAGGAGTCACCCGTTTTTACCATTTCATCAAGGCCTGCAACCTGCCCAACTCCATCGAGGAAGTCAGGGCGATCACCAGAGACTGCCAGGTCTGTGTGGAGTGTAAACCGGACTTCCAGCGGCCAGACCATGCGTGCCTGGTGAAGGCCTTCCGCCCCATTGAACACCTCAGCGTGGACTTTAAAGGGCCCCTCCCCTCCACCGACTGCAACACATACTTTCTCAATGTGGTCGATGAATACTCCCATGCCCCGACATGACGTCTGCCACCGTCATCAAAGCCCTCATCACCATCTTCGCTCTGTTTGGTTTCCCCGCCTACCTCCACAGCGACCGGGGATCCTCATGCATGAGCGATGAGTTGCATCAGTTCCTGCTCAACAGGAGCAATGCCTCGAGCAGGACGACCAGCTACAACCCCAGGGGAAACGGGCGGGTAGAGAGGGAGAATGGGACGGTCTGGAGGGCCGTCCAGCTGGCCCTACCGTCCAGAAATCTCCCGGCCTCCCGCTGGCAGGAGGACCTCCCCGAAGCACTTCACTCCATTCAGTCGCTCTATGCACTGCGACTAATGAAACTCCCCATGAACGTCTCTTTGCCTTCCCCAGGAAATCCACCTCCGGGGTATCGTTCCCAACATGGCTGGCAGCTCCAGGACCCCTTCTCCTCCATAGACACGTGCGACTCTACACGTCAGACCCGTTGGTTGAGAGGGTACAGCTACTTCATGCCAACCCGCAGTACGCTAACGTAGCGTACCCCAACGGCCGCCAAGGCACAGGCTCCCTCAGGGACCTGGCACCAGCTGGTTCCCCGCACCCCCCCCAACCCGGCGCCACCCTCCCTTCCCCCGGCGCACCCCACCGCAGCCCCCGCTCCGGGACATTCCGCCCTCCCCTTGCCCACACCCGGGGTGAAGAGGATTTCGACGAAGACCAAGCCGCCGCCGGAGTCACCACCAGCACTACGGAGCTCTCTACGACAGATTAAGGCACCAGACCGCCTGAATTTATAATTTTTACTGTACTTTTAAAACACAGTTTCCTGTATCTAGTTCTCCACCATCCCCGCCAGACTCATTTTTAACAGGGGGTGAATGTGGTAGTCACCACTGATGTATATATTGTAGATAGAGGATGTTGTTATAGGTGCTTTACGGTAAGGCCCCTGTACTACAGGTAGGGGGGTAGATCCCGGGCCTGCTGGCTCCGCCCAGTAGGCGGAGTATAAATATATGTGCTCCCCGTACAGCAGCCATTTCGTCAGCTGCGTAGGAGGCCACACATCTCAGTGTAATAAAGCCTCGATTACATTCTACTCTCATCTTTACATAATTGATAGTGCATTACTTTGAAATCAAAGCATTTTTGAACATCACGAAGGATACAATGTAATCAGATCTATGAGATGAGGTCATGCTCAAAATGTCGTGTTAGAAAAATTTAGATTAAAGGTACCTTTTACAATTCAAGCGAAATAAAAGTTACTTTACAATAGACTTATAGAACAGTACAGCGCAGAACAGGCCCTTCGGCCCTCGATGTTGTGCCGAGCAATGATCACCCTACTCAAACCCACGTATCCACCCTATACCCGTAACCCAACAACCCTCCCCCCCTTAACCTTACTTTTTAGGACACTACGGGCAAATTTAGCATGGCCAATCCACCTAACCCGCACATCTTTGGACTGTGGGAGGAAACCGGAGCACCCGGAGGAAACCCACGCACACACGGGGAGGACGTGCAGACTCCACACAGACAGTGACCCAGCCGGGAATCGAACCTGGGACCCTGGAGCTGTGAAGCATTTATGCTAACCACCATGCTACCGTGCTGCCAAAAAAAAAAGACAATTCTTAATTTTTATCTTACCATCTGCCATGGCAGGATTTGAACCTGAGCCTCTGGTTCACTAGTCCAGTGAAGATACCACTCAGCCACCACTTCCACCACCAATAATGTCATATAAACTTAATAACTGCCAGAAGGGGGATATAAACCCTAAGAAAGGGGACAGCCAGCATGGTCAGCTCAGAGTCAGCTCTCATAGCTCGGTCATGGGAAAGATAGAGCATAGTAACCGAGTGGAACAGCGAATACATCTAAGGAAGATCAAAAGCTAAAGTAAAATGATTGTCAAGGTGGACCTGAAGGTCTCTTCAACCAACCAGGAGAATCCAGAAGCAAGATCTTTTTACTTTTCTGTAAAGATAGTGATTGCAGCTTTTAAAAGAAAAAAATAATAATAAAATAACTTAAAAGTTTTGACCTGAAACAGTAGTTATTACAAAGTCTTACTTACTTAGCAACGCAGGACCCAGGATCGATGCTACTAAGTGGTAACTAGGTAAAATTCTTCTGTGAACATAGACATAGAACATAGAGAAATACAGCACAGAACAGGCCCTTCGGCCCACGATGTTGTGCCGAACTTTTGTCCTAGGTTAATCATAGATCATAGAATTTTGGACACTAAGGGCAATTTATCATGGCCAATCCACCCAACCTGCACATCTTTGGACTGTGAGGGTATGGGTTATACCGGGGGATAACAAGAAAATATAGTTTGACCTGAATAGCACCCACCTAAGCCTGCATCGGAGTCAGGGAGTGAGAATCCTTGTTCACCATTTAGAATATCGACCCTTTTTGGTATAGGGGGAATTCTAAGTATAGTGGTGAGTTTTCAACTTCAGTTTCCTCCAGATGCTCCGGTTTCCTCCCAAAGATGAGCAGGTTAGGTGGATTGGCCATGCTAAATTGCCCCTTAGTGTCCAAAGGTTAGGTGATGTTCCGGGAAGGGGGCAAGGAAAGGGCCCTAGTGGGGTGCTCTTTCAGAGGACCGTGCAGTCTCGATGGGCTGAATGGCCTCCTCTACATTGCAGGGATTCTATGATTCTATAATTTCCTAATTGCTTGTTGTACCTACATGATTGAGGGGGGGGGGGGGGGGGGGGGGGGGAGAGAGAAGAAGGAAAAATAAAGAACTTGCATTTATGTAGCGCCTTTCACAACTTTGGGATTTGCAAAGTACTGTACAGTCAAGTCAGTACTTTTGAAATGTAGTTATTGTTGTTCTGCATGCAAAACAATCGGCAGGATTCACATAGCAAGATCCCACAAACAGCATTGAAATTTAATGGTGCATGAGAAATCCAGCACTTTGTGTGTCAGTGACTCAATTGCCCCACTCTCTAGACAGCCGATAGTGTACATTCGGCCCAATATTACCTCTAGCTGGTGTGACAGGAAGAAGGGACCAGATCAGGAGAGCAAATAAAATTCATCTCAAACAGTCGGTGTTTTCAGAGGGATGAGAACATGTTTTAATCTTGCTCCAAGTTAATGGATAACATGCCATTTGAATACTGACACATACCTTGTGTTGATTCAGTTAACGAGTCCCAACGAGTAAATTGAACCAACAAGTCTTTGAAATGTCTCACAATTCCTAAATTCAGTTTCAAAGTCATGTTCATCTGGCTTCCAGGGCCCCAGCCCCAAAGAGTTTATATAGGAGATATACCGCTACTGAGATCTCAAGGCAGACTTTGTGAATTGTGTTCTTCAAACCGCACGCCATCCTGACTCACCTTTCCATCACTGTCGCTGGGTCACAATCCTCGAATTACCCCCCTAACAGCACTGTGGGTGTACCTACACCACATGGACTGCAGCGGTTCAAGAAGGCAGCTCACCACCACCTTCTCAAGGGCAATTAGGGATGGACAATAAATGCTGGCTTCGACATAGACACTCACATCCCAAATATGAAGTCAAAACTCACAGGTAAATATTTTACAGTCAGCACTCACCTATATCATCCTGGTGATAGATGAGGGAATGAACAGTGGGATTCTCTTCTTGAAAGTATTGCTCAATGGGTTCGATGTAGTACTTTCCTTTCTGCGTTTGGATAAAACCTTCAAATCGGCCATCGATGATAGAACCATGGCAAAAGGAATCTGTGTCATCTGTGTAGAGAAAATGAGTCACCTTAATCAAGCTGTTTCTTGTTGAGTCCCAGACTGAGTATCAATAAATTTTGGATGCGATATACCGGCCACGTCCCACCTGAATGGGGGCACAACATGACCAGCAGATGCCAGGAGAGGTCTCCCCCAGTGTTCCCGACAGCCATTAAACCTCACACGATCTGGTTAGATCTGGTGAACTGGATCCCACCCACAATATGCAGGATTAAATCTTGCAGAGTGAAGTTAGCTTCGAAGCCTTACCTCTGTCTACACCTGATCGAACAGCCAGCCAGCATCTACCGGCCTTGCCAAGGAGACCCCAGCCGGGTGCCATTTGGAACAGGTCTCCACAAACAGTACTTGGGGGGGGGGTCTCCCAGGCAATCAGAGGCTGCCCGGTTGTTAGTCTCTGGCCAGGCTGGTGCCACCCGGGCAACCTGGCAGTGCCACTTGAGCATCCTGGTCATGTCACCTGAGTTCCCAGATGGCATTGCCAGGGTTTACAGATGGCACTGCCAGGCTAGCAGAGGAACTACCAGAGTGCCAGGCTGGCAGAGCCAAGGTGCCAAGCTGGCATTGTGCCCCCACCGGGAATCGGCCCCGGGGGTACCCTGCCCAGATGTGGTGGGGTGCAGGCCGAGTTCGGCACGATAACCCCCCACAGGTGAGTTGGGGCGTGGGGTAGTCCAGGGGTTGCGTATGGGGGTCGTGAGATCAGGGCGCCATTTAAAAATGGTGCCCCAACCCTTTCCTGCAGTGAGGAGCTCTGCTTGTCAGACCTCCCCAGTGTAGGAAATGTGGCTAAGTGCGGCCTGGGCAGGTCATTGCCAACTGGGGCACAAAAGCAAGACAGAGTGCCATTAGAGAATGGGGTCATTCCCAACGCGAATGAGCCTGCTAACCCTGTCCAGAATGGACTCTGTTTTAATATTAGTTAGATCACTCCTTTAGGGCGGCACGGTGGCGCAGTAGTTAGCACTGCTGCCTCACAGTGCTGAGGATCTGGATTCGATCCGGCCCCGGGTCACTGTCCGTGTGGAGTTTGCATATTCTCCCCGTGTCTGAATTTTTGCTTCAATGTATTTGAGATTTCTGAGATCATCCACGACATGCCTTGAGTTGATACATCTATCTCCGGGTGCTCGAGTTTCCTCCCACTATCCAAAGACGCGCAGGTTAGGTGGATTGGCCTCGCTAAATTGCCCCTTAATGTCCAAAGGATAGGTGGGGTTATGGGGATAGGATGGGGGAGTGGGCCTAGCTTGGGTGCTCTTTCAGAGGGTCGTTGCAGACCCAATGGGCCGAATGGCCTCCTTTCGGACTGTAGGGATTCTATGATTCAGCTTCTATGAAGAGTGGGTTTGCTTCAGAAGCTGATTATCTGGCCTGCGGATGCAGTAACCAGACCTGTGGAGCAGATTTGATACGATTATGGGTGTCATGCTGGACAAACTAGCTTCATTGAGAATATTGTCATTGGCTTGCATGTCTTCCCACTTGACTTTGAGTATCCTGCAGAGATACCAATGGTGGAAATTCTCCAGAGCCCATTCTTTTTGTTTGTGGTCATATTGTGTTGTGTTCTTGTACATTGTCGCATGCTGTCATATGTTGTATGTTGCTGTTGTGACTACCTAATTCATTGTGAGGTTTGGAGACAAATTTTAGTTCTGGAAAAAGTGTTAATGGGCAAGGTCATTGAATGCCAGGCTTTAGAGTTTGCCAGAATGTCTCAAAAATAACCATTCAAAAAGTGACCCATGTTTATTTAATAAAATTACTATAAAAGAGATAAAGATATAAAACAGCCGGTAAGCTTACTCAGCGACACAGCTGGAGGCATTAGGCGGGATTCTCTGATCCTGAGGCTAAGTGTTGACGCCGTTGTAAACGCCAACGTGTTTTACGACGGCGTGAACAGACCCCCAGGAGCAGCGATCCTGAGCCCTTCAGGGGGCCAGCATGGGACTGGAGTGAGTCATGCAGCTCCAGCTGCCGGTACCGGCGTCAAACGGGCGGCGTGGGTCTGTGCACGCTCGCTGCGGCCGGCGCCAATTTGCGCATGCGCGCTAGCTTCCTTCTCCGCGCCGGCCCCAACGCAACATGGCGGAGAGCTACAGGGACCCGGCGCAGAGTAAAGGGGGCCCCCACCAGGAGAGGCCGGCCCGCCGATCGGTAGGCCCCGATCGCAGGCCAGGCCACGGTGGAGGCCCCCCCCAGGTCGGACCCCCCCCCCCCACTCCCCACCCGCTGCCCCCCGCATGACGGACGCTGAGGTCCCACCGGGTAAGACCACATGTGAACGCCGGCAGTAGGACACAGGCTATCTTGGCGGCCACTCGGCCAATCCCAGACGGAGAACTGCTGGGGGAGGGTCACGTAGAGTGGCCCCCGACTGGCGCCAATGGCGCTGATTCACCGGCGTCAGGGTGGTGTCGCGTGAATCGCGCCCGGCCCGACGATTCTCCGATCCGGCCCTGGGGTCAGAGAATCCAGCCCACATGTCTGCATAGCTTGCAAAGAAGAGAATTCCATAGAGATATTTTGTTTTGGGAGTTAGGGCTAAATTGGTTTCAATGCATTTAAGAAACATTGTAAATGAGGGATAATTAATCAAACGGTCAATTTGAAGACATCCCAGAGCAGGCTATTTCATCATGGAGATGGGTGGAGTTCGGGGAGTTCTCTGGTTTCATTTATATGAGTGTTTGCTGGAAAGGATAGCAGTTTGGACCTCATGTGTTTTGCAGCTCACTGAGAGAAGTAAATGATAGGGAACAGAAGTGGAAGATTGTCTAGTCTGAAGCTTGAATGGTCCTCACAGAGTGTTGTTCCACTGAAAGTAACAAACAGATTATCTTGAAAGTATTGAAAAGTAACTCGAAAAATGAACTGAGGCTTTCACAATTAAGGGGTGGTAAATTAAAGGTTTACCTCTGGGAATAGCTGGAGCTGAGGAGAATTATCCAGAGAATTGTGAGATACTTATGGGTGATCCCTACAGACGTGTAAGGGCCCTTCCTGTTGATTCTCTTATTTTCCATTTCTTTATTTTTGCTGTTAACATTTAGATCCATGGATACTTAATGGACATATATCTTTAAGTTGAGCATGGGAAGTGAGGAATTCAGAAGTTACAATTAAGAACACTGTGCTAGCTTTCGGACAGCTGAGCTGAGACTTTCTGACACACGGAAGATCGGTGGGACTCAGTTCAATTGGTTGGCTAGTGACCAATGAATTGGCCAAAAGGCCATATTCAGCCCGGTAATAGGCGGTGATTGGATCCTGCTTGAGTGGGATGATTTTCAGAGAGCCTGGGGAAACAGTTGAAGACCTAAATGAATCGACAGTGAAAGTATTTTTAGACCGGAAAACTAGAAATCTCGAACAGAAAGCCTTGATTGATGAAAGGTGCACCAGAAACAACCATCTGGAACAAAGACTCGTATCTTTTTACTTTCATTATTACTTTACACCCCTCTTCTCCCCTCTGTGTTTGTTTGTTTATTGTGTGTGTAGAGAGTGTGGCAAGTTTAAGTGGGTGGGTTATGAACTGGATAATAGTTATTTGCTGCATATTTAATTACACTTATTGTTATTAATAAACTTAATTGTGTTTAAATTCACACACCTGCTGACTGTAGTTATTCAGCAGGTAAGGGCGTTTTTCTAAGAATTATTTATTAATTTCAATTGTTTTGCGATTCTGGGTCAAGTGGGGCTGGAGTTGACCGTGCACGAGCCCAGGGGTCGTAACAGAAATGAACACATAAGAGTGATGTGTCTTGTGAGAGAATTCTTGGAGGAAGTAAAAATTATACCTGAGTTTATAGCGTAAGTACTTATAGAAACATTAAAAATAGGAGCAGGAGGAGGCCATTCAGCCCTTCAAGGCTGCTCTGCCATTCATTATGATCATGGCTGATTATCCAACTCCTCAATAACCTAATCCCACTCCCCCCCCCCCCCCCCCCCCCCCCCCCCGGCATATCCTTTGATCCCCTTCGCCCTCAGTGCTATATCTAAGTGCTTCTTGAAAACATACAATGTTTTGGCCTCAACTACTCCCTGTGGTAACGAATTCCACAGGCCGACCACTCTCCTCATCTCTGTCCTAAATAGTCTACCCCATATCCTCAGATTGTGACCCCTGATTCTGGACGTACCCACCATCGATAACATCCTTCCTGCATCTACCCTGCCTGGTCCTGTTAGAATTTTATAGGTTTCTATGAGGTGCTCCCTCATTCTTCTGAACTCCAGCGAATGTAATCCAAACCAACTCAATCTCTCTTCGTACACAAGTCCCGCCAGTCCAGGAATAAGTTAGCTAAACTTCTGCTGCACTCCCTCTAGAGCAAGAACATTCTTCCTCAGATAAGGAGATCACAATTGCACACAATATTCCAGGAGTGGTCTCGACAAGGTCCTGTACAACTGCAGCAAGACATCCCTGCTCCTGTACTCAAATCCTCTCACAATGAAGGCCAACATACTATTTGCCTTCTTTACCACCTGCTGTACCTGCATGCTTACCTTCAGTGACTGGTGTACAAGGACACCCAGGTCTGTTGCATATTCCTCTCTCCTAACTTATGGCTATTTAGATAATAATCTGCCTTCTTGTTCTTGCAACCAACGTGAATAACCTCGTATTCCTCCAAATTATACAGCATCTGCCATTCGTTTGCCCACTCGCTCAACTTGTCCAAATCACACTGAAGGATCTCTGCATCCTCCTCACAGCTCACCCCACACACAACTAGGTGTCATCTACATATTTATAGAAATTACATTTTGTTCCCTCATCTAAATCATTAATATTTATTGTGACTAGCTGGGGTCCTAGCACTGATCCCTGCAGTCCCCCACTAGTCACTGTCTGCAAATTTTAAAAAGACTTGTTAATTCCTACTCTTTATTTCCTGTCTTCTAACCAGTTTTCTGTCCATCTCAATATACTACCCCTGATCCCATGCGCTTTAATTTTACACCTATTCTCTTATGCAGGCCTTTGTTAAAAGCCTTCTGAAGGCTTAAATATACCACATCCACTGGCTCCCCCTCATCAACTCTACTGGTTACCTCCTTGAAGAAAGTCAGTAGATTATCAATCATGGTTTCCCCTTCATAAATCCATACTGATTCTGTCTAATCTTCCCACTATTTTCTAAGTGCTCTGCTATAAAATCTTTGATAATGGATTCTAGAATTTCCCCCCGAGCGAGATAGAGAACCTAGTGGAGTGGCGCAGCAACAACAATCTCTCCCTCAATGCCAGCAAAACTAAACAGCTGGTCATTGACTTCAGGAAGCAAAGTACTGTACACACCCCTGTCAGCATCAACGGGGCTGAGGTGGAGATGGTTAGCAGTTTCAAATTCCTAGGAGTGCACATCTCCAAAAATCTGCCCTGTTCCACCCACGTTGATGCTACCACCAAGAAAGCAGAACAGCGCCTATACTTCCTCAGGAAACTAAGGAAATTTGGCATGTCCACATTAACCCTTACCAACTTTTACAGATGCACCATAGAAAGCATCCTATCGGGCTGCATCACAGCCTGGTATGGCAACTGCTCAGCCCAAGACCGCAAGAAACTTCAGAGAGTTGTGAACACCGCCCAGTCCATCACACAAACCTGCCTCCCATCCATTGACTCCATCTACACCTCCCGTTGCCTGGGGAAAAGGCCCCTCCCACCCGGCTTACTCACTCTTCCAACTGTTTCTATCGGGCAGGAGATATAGAAGTCTGAGAACATGCATGAACAGACTCAAAAACAGCTTCTTCCCCGCTGTTACCAGACTCCTAAATTACCCTCTTATGGATTGATCTCATTAACACTACACCCTGTATGCTTCATCCGATGCCAGTGCTTATGTAGTTACATTGTATATCTTGTGTTGCCCTATTATGTATTTTCTTTTCTTCCCTTTTCTTCCCATGAACTTAATGATCTGTTGAGCTGCTCGCAGAAAAATACTTTTCACTGTACCTCAGTACACATGACAATAAACAAATCCAATCCACTACCAATGTCAGGCTTTCTGGTCTATAATTCCGTCTCTCCTCCTCCCTTTGTAAATAGTGAAGTAATATCAGCTACCCTCCAATCTGCAGGAACTGTTCCAGATTCTCTAGAATCCTCG
The DNA here is from genome assembly GCF_902713615.1 of Scyliorhinus canicula. Lineage (NCBI taxonomy): Eukaryota > Metazoa > Chordata > Chondrichthyes > Carcharhiniformes > Scyliorhinidae > Scyliorhinus > Scyliorhinus canicula. The sequence continues at coordinate 73,783,079 of NC_052163.1, read as the reverse complement.
AAGATGACATCATTGCCTCCACTATTTCTCGAGCCACTTCCTTAAGTACTCTGGGATGTAGATTATCAGGCCCTGGGAATTTAGCAGCCTTCAATCCCATCAATTTCCCCAACACCATTTCTCTACTAATATTGGTCTCCTTCGGTTCCTCCCTTTCTGTAAACCATGCGATCCTCAATATTTATCAAATCAGATTTGCATCCTCATTTGTGAAGACAGAAACAAAGTATGTGTTTAGTTGCTCAGCCATTTCTTTACCCCCTATTATACATTCCCCTGTTTTTGACTGTAAGGGACTGACATTTTTCTTCAACAATCTTTTCCTCTTCACGTTCCTGCAAAAGGTTTTACAGACAGTTTTCATATTCCCTGCAAGCTTACTCTCGTACTCTATTTTCCTTTTCTTAATCAATCCCTTGGTCCTTCTTTGCGGAATTCTAAGCTGCTCCAACAATCCTCAGACCTGTTGTTTTTCTTGGCCGATTTGTATGCTTCTTCCTTGGATCGAATACTATCCCTAATTTCCCCTGTAAGCCCCCGGTAACTCTCCGTGTGGAGTTTGCACATTCTCCCTGTGTTTGCGTGGGTCTCATCCCCCGCAACCCAAAGATGTGCAGGCTAGGTGGATTGACCATGCTAAATTGCACCTTAATTGGAAAAAAAAATTGGATACTCCAAATTTATTTTAAATAAATAAATAGATTTCCCTTGTAAGCCATGGATTAGCCACCTTTCCCATTTTACTTTTGTGCCAGACAGGAGTAAACAATTGTTGCACTTCCCCCATATGCTCCTTGAATGTTTGCCACTGCATCCCTTTGAGTAACGTTTCCCAATCGATCAAAGCCAACTCAGCCTCATATAATCGTAGTTTTCTTTATTCAGGGGCCTAGTCACGGAATCAACTACTTCACTCTCCATCTTCATGAAAAATTCTGTCACAGAGGGTAGAGTGAGTTCAGATATCTGCAGGTTAGGGACTTTGCGCGAAAGGTCTGGAGGGGTTCCCTAGATTGCCGGGATACACCCTGCTGGAGCGACTGCTGCTTCCGGATGAGGAAGGGGAGGGAAGAATTGGCGATATATATAAGTGGCTGGGGGAGCAGGGAGGCGAGCAGATGGTGAAGATCAAGGAGAAATGGGAAGTGGAGTATGGGGTGAGAAATGGAAAATTGGGGAGTATGGAATGAGGCACTGCGAAGGATAAATGGGACCTCCCCTTGTGCAAGGATGAGCCTGATACAGTTTAAGGTGGTGCACAGGGTGCATATGACTCGGACGAGAATGAATGGGTTCTTTCAGGGGGTAGCAGATGAGTGTGAGAGGTGTGGGCGGGGGCCAGCGAATCGCGTGCACACGTTTTGGGGTTGTGAAAAATTGGGAAGATTCTGGGCGGGAGTATTCGTGGTCCTAGCCAGGATAGTGGAGGAGGAGGTGGACCTGGACCCTTTGGTGGAGGTATTTGGGGTTTCAGAGAAGCCGGAGCTCATGGAGAGCGGGAAGGCCGATGTCTTGGCCTTCGCCTCTCTGATTGCACAGCGGCGTATTTTGCTGGAGTGGTGGTCGGCATCGCTACCGGAGGGTAGCGGCTTGATTGGGTGACCTGCACAACCTGCTGCGATTAGAGAAGATAAAGTAGTAGTTAATGGGCTCTTCAGGGGAGTTTGAGGAAAGGTGACCGTGTTTGAGAGGCTGTTCATCACGGGGTGGGGGTGGGGAGGTGAAAAAGGGGGGAAATCTGTACAGACTGTTTAGTTGATTGTTGGGAAGTATGTTTCCCGGGGTGTTCATTCACTGTAACCTGTTTTGATTCATGTTTGTAATAAAATACATTTCTAAAAAAAGAAAAATTCTGTCATATTATGGTCGCTTATCCTTAAGGGGTCTCAATTAGATTGCCAATGATACTGTTCTCATTACACAGTGCCCAGTCTAGGACAACCTGCTCTCTAGTTGGTTCCTCAACGTATTGGTCCAGAAAACTATCCCATATATGCTCCAGGAATTCCTCCTCTACCATATTGCGACGAATTTGATTTGCCCAATCTGTACGCAGATTAAAATCACCCATAATTACAGATGTTCCTTTATCACATGCATCTTTAATTTCCTGTTTAATGCCATTCCCAACATCACCACTGCAGTTTGGGGGTCTATAAACGATGCCGAATAATGTTTTTTGCCCCGAGGTATTTCTCAGCTCTACCCCCACAGATTCCACATTGTCAGAGCTAATATCCTTTCTCACTACTGTGTTAATTTCCTCTTTAACCAGCAGTGCCACACCACCACCTTTTCCTTATTATTGCCCTTGCTAATACTGATACCCCTGGACATTTAGTTCCCATCCCCGGTCACCCTGCAGCCATGTCTCCGTAATTCCGATTATATCATCCTGTTTACGTCTATTTGTGCAATTAGTTCATCTGTATTATTTTGATGCTCCATGCATTAAGGCACAAAGCCTTTAAGCTTGTCTTGTTCCCAGTATTTTTCACTGTGACCCTGTTTGAATCTGGCCCTTGGCTTCTCTGCCGATCACTTTTCTTATTCCCCTTCTGTCTTTTGGTTTTGTTGTTGTTTCCTTCTCCTCTGACTCCTTGCATATGTTCCCATTCTCCTACCATTACTGCAGTGTAATGAAACAGGGTTTAAGCAGTTTTCAGGTAATTCTCAGCTGATGTTATGAGATTTCGAACATAGAACAGTACAGCATAACACAGGCCCTTCGGCCCACGGTGTTGTGCCGACCATTTATCCCAATCTAAGATCAACCTAACCTACACCCTTCAATTTACTGTTGTCCATGTGCCTGTCTAGGAGTCTCTTAAATGTCCCTAATGACTGACTCCACCACCTCTGGTGGCAGTGCATTCCACACACCCACCACTCTCTGTGTAAAGAACCTACCTCTGACATCCCCCAATACCTTCCTCCAATCACCTTAAAATTATGTCCCCTCGTGACAGCCATTTCCACCCTGGGGAAGAGTCTCTGGCTATCCACTCTATCCATGCCTCTCATCACCTTGTACACCTCTATCAAGTCACCTCTCTGCCTTCTTCGCTCGAGTGAGAAAAGCCCTAGCTCCCTCAATCTCTCTTCATTAGACATGCCCTCCATTCCAGGCAGCATCCTGGTAAATCTCCTCTGCACCCTTTCCAAAGCATCCACATCCTTCCTATAATGAGGCGACCAAAACTGGACACAATATTCCAAGTGAGATCTAATTAGGGTTTTATAAAGCTGCAGCAAAACCTCGTGGCTCTTAACTCAATCCCCCTGTTAATGAAAGCCAACACACCATATGCCTTCTTAATAACCCTATCAACTTGGTGGCAACTTTAAGGGATCTATGTACGTGGACCCCAAGATCCCTCTGTTCCTCCACACTTCCAAGAATCCTACCTTTTACCCTGTATTCAGCATTCAAATTCGACCTTCCAAAATGAATCACTTCACATTTATCACGGTTGAACTCCATCTGCCACTTCTCAGCCCAGCTCTGCATCCTGTCAATGTCCTGTTGTAACCTGCAACAGCCCTCAACACTATCTACAACTCCACCAACCTTCGGGTCATCGGCAAACTTACTAACCCACCCTTCCACTTCCTCATCAAAGTCATTTATAAAAATCACAAAGAGTGGAGGTCCCAGAACAGATCCCTGCGGGACACCACTGGTCACCGACCTCCAGGTGGAATACTTTCCATCCACTACCACTCGTTGTCTTCTTTCGGACAGCCAATTATCCAGACAGCCAAATTTCCCTGTATCCCATACCCACTGACTTTCTGAATGAGCCTACCATGGGGAACCTTATCAAATGCCTTACTGAAATCTATATACATCACATCCGCTGCCCGACCTTCATCAATGTGTCTCGTCACATCCTCAAAGAATTCAATGAGGCTTCTGAGGCATGAACTGCCCTTCACAAAACCATGCTGACTATCTTTAATCAGGTTAAAGTCCAACAGGTTTGTTTCAAACACTAGTTTCGGAGCACTGCTCCTTCCTCAGGTGACTGACGAGGTAGATTTCAGAAATATTTATACAGACAACGTCCAAGATGCAAGACGATACATTGAATGCGAGCATTTTAACCTGGTGTTGTAAGAGTTCTTACTGTGCTCACCCCAGTCCAACGCCGGCATCTCCATATCATGGACAGGATTCCCCCCCCCCCCCCCCCCCCCCCCCGGCCGGGTCGGAGATTCGGCGGGGGGGGGGGGGGGGGGGCGTCAATCCCGCCCCGCCGCTCCAACGCCGGCCGACCAATTCTCCGGCGCCCTTTTTCTGGTGGGGGTGGAGATTGCGCTGCGCTGGTCGGAGGCCATTGGCAGTACCCGCCCCTCCCCCAGCTTTGGGCCCCGATGGGCCGAGCGGCCGCCCGTTTTCGGCCAGTCCCGCTGGCGCTTGAAATGGACATGGTCCATACCGACGGGACCTGGCTTGGGGGGGGGGGGGGGGGGGGGGGCCTGTGGAGTCCACATGAGGGCGCGGGGGGTTCCGGTCCCGGGGTGCGGGGCCCACGGTGGCCTTCCCGCGATCGGGGCCCACTGATCTACGGGCAGGTCTGTGCCGTGGGGGAACTCTTTCCCTCCGCACCGGCCTGTGTAAGGCTCTGCGATGGCCGGCACGGAGAAGAAACCCCCTGCGCATGCGCAGGAATCAGTCCAGCGGTTGTAAGCATGCGCCTGAATATGCTGGCGATCCTGCGCATGCGCCAAATCGCGCCGGATGGCAGAGGCCCTTCGGCGGTGGGTGGCGTGCTGCCAACCACTCCAGCTCTGGCCTAGCCTCCGGATAGCGGAGAATTCCACCACTTCTGGGTGGCCCGCGCATGGGTGGTTCTCGTAATTCTTTGGTGCCGGTATGGCCCGCCCCGCTGATTGCGGGAGTATCCCACCCATGGGCGGGATTCTCCCATACCCGGCGGGGTGGGCGGGGCGGGCGGTCCCGGCGGTGAGGAGTGGCGTGAACCAGTGTCAGGCCGCCCGGAAGGTGCGGAATCCTCGGCACCATCAGGGGCTAGGCCGGCGGCAGTGGGGTTGGCGCCACACCAGCCGGCGTCAAAGGGCTTTTCGCCGCTCCAACCGGCACCAAAGGGCCTCCACCGGCCGCCACGAGTAAGCCCATGCGCGGGAGCGCCAGCGTGTTCTGGCACATGCGCAGGGGGGTTCGTCTCCGCACCAACCTTGGTGGAGGTCCACAGCAGCCGGCCCGCCTGCGGATCGGTGGGCCCTGATTGCGGGCCAGGCCACCGTGGGGGCACCCCCCCGAGGATGGCGGATGCCGCCCGCAGAGCCAGGTCCCGCCGGTAAGTACCTGGGACTAATTTACACCGGCGGGACCGGCCTAAAACGCGCTGCTGCTTGGCCCATCGTGGGCCGGAGAATCGCCGGGGGGGGCACTGCCAATGGCCGCTGACCGGCACGGAACGATTCCCGCCCCTGCCAAAACCCTGGCGCCGAAGAACTGAGCAGCCGGCGGAGGCGGGATTCACGTCGCACCCCGATGATTCTCCGGCCCGGCTGGGGGTCAGAAAATTCCGCCCCATATCTTTAATCAAACTATGTTTTTCTAAATCATCATAAATCCTATCTCTCAGGGCAGCACAGTGGCACAGTGGTTAGCATTGCTGCCTACGGCGCTGAGGACCTGGGTTTGAATCCCGGTCCTGGGTCACTGTCTGTGAGAGTTTGCACATTCTCCCTGTGTCTGCGTGGGTTTCGCCCCCACAACCCAAAGATGTGCAGGTTAGGTGGATTGGCCGTGCTAAACTACCCCTTAATTGGAAAAAATAATTGTGCACTCTAAATGTACTTTTTAAAATCCTATCTCTCAGAATCCTTTCCAGTAGTTTGCCACCACAGACATAAGACTGACTGATCTATAATTCCCAGGGATTCCCTTTCTTGAACAGGGGAACAACATTCGCCTCCCTCCAATCATCCGGTACTACTCCAGTGGAGAGTGAGGACGCAAAGATCATCGCCAACAGCACAGCAATCTCCTCCCTCGTTTCCCGTAGTAACCTTGGGTATATCCCGTCAGGCCCAGGGGACTTATCTATCCTGATGCTTTTCAAAATTTCCAGCAAATCCTCCTTCTTAATATCAACATGTTCGAGTATTTTAACCTGGTTCACACTGTTCTCTTGAGTAACAAGGTCCCTCTCTCTAATGAATACTGAAGCAAAATATTTATTTAGGGTCTCCCCTACCTCCGAGACTCTAGGCACAAGTTCCCTCCACTATTCCTGATCGGCCCTACTCTCACTCTGATCATCCTCTTATTTCTCACGCAAATAGAACGCCTTGGGGTTTTCCCTAATCCTTCCCGCCAGGGCTTTTTCATGCCCCCTTTTAGCTCTCCTAAGTCCATTTTTCAGTTCTTTCCTGGCTACCTTGTAACCCTCTAGACCCCGGCCAGATCCTTGCTTCCTCAACCTTCCGTAAGCTTCCTTCTTCCTCTTGACTAGAAGCTCCACTTCTCTTGTCGTCCAAGCCTCCTTCACCTTACCATTCCTTCTTCTTATCAGTGGGACAAAACTGTCCAGCACTCGCAGCAAGTGCTCCTTAAACAATCCCCACATTACTGTTGTGCATTCCCCTGAGAACAACTGTTCCCAATTTATGCTCCTCAGCTCCTTGCTGATGGATTTACTGTTTAATGATGGGAGTTTTAACTGGTGAATCCTGATCTGCTAGATCTTCTCATGATCACCGTGTATATGAGATAGGTCTTGCACACAATTAATTGGGGGCAAAATGATCATCTCAAGTGGTTCTGCTCTCCATATTATAGCAGGGATATAGAGGCACTGGAGAGGTGCAGGATGATGCAGATCTCTGATCTGTGCTAAATGTGGAAACTGTTTCATATTATGAGCGGGATTTTATGAGCAACCCGCTGCGTTTTTGCGGCTGCGGGGGAGGGTGCCACCAGCCAGATCTTCTGTTCCCGCTATTGTCAACGGCATTTCCCAATGAATGCACGCCTCATCGCCAGGAAACCAAGGCGGGGGTGTGCTCTCAGTAGGACCAGATAATCCCGCTAGCGTGAACAGCCGGAAGGTCTCTCTCTACATTTCAAATTTGTGGCAATAATATTATTAAAAATCCTGGTTTAAAATACATATGGACAGTGTGTCTAAAAAGCTGTAATTAAGGAGTCATAAAAGGTGAGGTAATTGTTGATTGCAATCACATGCTTGTTCACAGCGAGATGGCAGGTGGGTATTTTATTGATTGCTGGAAGTTCCCTGGGGTGTAAATAACTTATGAGGGAGTGTAGTTAGTCCTAGTTAAGCAGATGATGGGACATCTTGGTGGAATACAGATGGTGTAATTAATGGAGGAGCCAGGTCTGTCTGTATTTTTGTTAAGTTGAGCAGAAGAGTCTGACAAGACAGATGTGTACTGGATCTGCTCTTGAAAGGGTTCTGTCTCCAAAGTTCCGCACAGATAAACAAATAACCTGACGGTTAAATTTATTGGGAAGTGTCATTTGAACTGTATTCGGTTGCTTAATTGGAGTTAGTAGCAGCTGTAGATAGTGAGTGTATGTTTTTCCTTTTATTTAAGAAATGTTTAACTGATAATTGGAAATCTTTGATATTAATAAGGTTAATTCTGTGTTTAAATTAAAGTTTGTTTTAATATAAAAGATACCTATTGGTCAGAGTCATCATTCCTAGGGTGAAGTATCCTTTCCTCACAGTTTTACAAATTGAAAATTGTTTGGGGTTTCTTCACCATTATCCTAACATAAACCAGGATCTGGTCCGGCATCCAAGGCAGAGGGGAAACAAATCAGGAAAGGATCTACAGGTTGGATCTCTTTCCTCTTGTAAAAAAAGACGGCTGAGGGGTGAGATAATAGGAGTCGTCAAAATTCTGAAAGGCTTTATAGATGCAGAGAGGATGTTTACTCTTGTGGGGAAGAGCAGAACGAGCGACCATCGATATAAGATAGTCGTCAAGAAATCCAGTAGAAATTCAGGAGAAACTTCTTCAGCCAAAGTGTGGTGAGAATGTGGAACTCACAACCACAGGGAGTAGGAGAACCAAATAATATTTAAGGGTAAACTTGACAGGTCCATGTGGGAGAGGGGAATAGAGGGATTTGATGGTAGATTTGGATGAGGAAAGACGAGAGTGGAGCAGAAACGTCAGCGTGGAAGGGTTGGGCAGAATGGCCTGTGTCTGTGTCATTTATTCAATGCAAGATAACAATTAATGCATCGTCATGACGATTATGTCCCCCTGTTAAACCTTTTAAAGTAAACTGGGTAACTGCTATATTAAAAAGAGGAAAATGGAATGTCAGATGGATGTGCTAAGTGTTCATTAGTGGGGCTACATGGCATCATGAACTACATTGTGAAAACAGAGGCCAGCCAGTCATTACATATCAGTGAATCGGATTACCTTGCAGATCCCCGGAATAGATGTGGGAGAGGTCGGCATGTTCAAAGCCACTTTCAGTCTTAATTCTAAAATTTTCCGTAAACATAGTCGAATCTCTTTTCAGTCGAAGGTGAAATTTCCTGGAATAGAAATGTTCAATGTGAGATGGGACTGAACGTAAATTTTCATCAATATTAGTCAGCCATTGTATGATTGGTAGATCCACAGGTGACACAAACTCCATTGAGTGTCAGCTGGGGTGTTTAACCAAAGTACAGGGAGAGATGCTCAGGTGACTGAACATACTCAATCAACCAAATAGACTATCCTATGCAGCAACACCACCATCTCAAACACCAGGGACTAAGACTCACAGAAATACATCCAAGTTGCAGTACAGAAATAGGTATTTCACCCTAAGCAATCTGTCAGTGTTAATCTTCCACATGAATACATTTCTCATTCTCATAATGTCCCTTCATTCTTCAATAATCACTCTCACTCCACGTCTGCAATCTAATCTTCAATAATCACACCCACTCCACCTCTGCAATCTAATCTTCAATAATCACTCCCACTCCATTACTGCAATCTAATCTTCAATAATCACTCTCACTCCACGTGTACAATCTAATCTTCAATCATCACTCTCACTCCATGTCTGCAATCTAATCTTCAATAATCACTTCCAGTCCACCTCTGCAATCTATTCTTCAATAATCACCTCCACTCCACATCTGCAATCTAATCTTCAATAAACACTCTCACTCCACGTCTGCAATCTAATCTTCAAAAATCACCTCTACTCCACGTCTGCAATCTAATCTTCAATAAACATTCCCAGTCCACCTCTGCAGTCTAATCTTCGATAATCACCCCAACTCCACATCTGCAATCTAATCTTCAATAAACACTCTCACTCCACGTGTACAATCTAATCTTCAGTAATCACTCCCACTCCACGTGGACAATCTAATCTTCAATAGTCACTCTCACTCCACGTGGACAATCTAATCTTCAATTTTCACTCCCACTCCACGTCTGCAATCTAATCTTCGATAATCACTCCCACTCCACATCTGCAATCTAATCTTCAATAATCACTCTCACTCCACGTGGACAATCTAATCTTCAATTTTCACTCCCACTCCACGTCTGCAATCTAATCTTCGATAATCACTCTCACTCCACATGTACAATCTAATCTTCGACAATCGCTCTCACTCCATGTGCACAACTAATCTTCGATAATCACACCCACACCATGTCTGCAATCTAATCTTCGATAATCGCTCTCACTCCACATGTACAATCTAGTCTCCAATAATCACTCTCACTCCACGTCTGCAATCTAATCTTCAATTATCACCCACATTCCACGTCTGCAATCTAATCTTCAATAATCATTCTCACTCCACGTGGACATTTTAAACTTCAATAATCACTCCCACTCCACGTTTACAATCTAATCATCGACAATCACTCTCACTCCACGTCTGCAATCTAATCTTCAATAATCATTCTCACTCCACGTGTACAATCTAATCTTCAATAATCACTCCCACTCCACGTCTGCAATCTAATCTTCAATAATCACTCCCACTCCACGTCTGCAATCTAATTTTCAATAATCACTCCCACTCCACGTCTGCAATCTAATCTTCAATAATCACTCTCACTCCACGTCTACAATTTAATCTTCAATAATCACTCTCACTCCACGTCTACAACCTAATCTTCAATGATCATTCTCATTCCACATCTGCAATCCAATCTTCTATAATCCGTCTCATTCCACATCTGCTATCTAATCTTCAATCATCACTCTTACTCCACGTCGGCAATCTAAACTTCAATACTCACTCCCACTCCACGTCTGCAATCTAATCTTCCATAATCACCCCCACTCCACGTCTACAATCTAATATTCGATAATCACTCTCACTCCACTTGTACAATCTAATTTTCAATAATCATTCTCACTCCACGTCGGCAATCTAATCTTCAATAATCACTCTCATTCCACGTCTACAATCTAATCTTCAATAATCACTCTCACCCCACGTCTACAATCTAATTTTCAATAATCACTCTCACTCCATGTCTACAATCCAATCTTCAATAATCATTCTCATTTCACATCTGCAATCCAATCTTCAATAATCAGTGTCATTCCACATCTGCTATCTATTCTTCAATAATCACTCTCAGTCCACGTCGGCAATCTGAACTTCAATAATCACTCGCACTCCACATCTGCAATCTAATCTTCAATAATCACTCTCATTCCACGTCTACAATCTAATATTCAATAATCACTCCCACTCCACATGTACAATCTAATCTTCAATCATCATTCTCATTCCACATCTGCTATCTAATCTTCAATCATCACTCTCACTCCACGTCGGCAATCTAATCTTCAATAATCACTCCCACTCCACGTCTGCAATCTAATCTTCAATAATCACTCTCATTCCACGTCTACAATCTAATATTCAATAATCACTCCCACTCCACGTGTACAATCTAATCTTCAATCATCATTCTCATTCCACATCTGCTATCTAATCTTCAATCATCACTCTCACTCCACGTCGGCAATCTAATCTTCAATAATCACTCCCACTCCACGTCTGCAATCTAATCTTCAATAATCACTCTCATTCCACATGTACAATCTCACCTTCAATAATGACTCTCACTAAACGTCTGCAATCTAATCTTCAATAATTACTCTCACTCCACGTCTGCAATCTAATTTTCAACAATCACTCAATCCACGTGTCCAATCTAATCTTCAATAATCACTCCCACTCCACGTCTGCAATCTAATCTTCAATAATCACTCCCACTCCACGTCTGCAATCTAATCTTCAATAATCACTCTCACTCCACGTCTACAATTTAATCTTCAATTGTCAGTCTCATTCCTCGTCTACAATCTAATCTTCAATAATCACTCTCACTCCATGTCTGTAATCTAAACTTCAATAAACAATCTCACTTCACGTCTACAATCTAATCTTCAATAATCACTCTCACTCCACGTCTACAATCTAATCTTCAATAATCACTCTCACTCCACGTCTGTAATCTAAATTTCAATAATCAATCTCACTCCACGTCTGCAATCTAATCTTCCATAATCACCCCCAGTCCCGTCTGTAATCTAAGCTTCAATAATCACTCTCACTCCACATCTGCAATCTAATCTTCAATAATTACTCGCACTCCATGTCTACAATCTAATCTTCAATCATCATTCTCATTCCACATCTGCAATCCAATCTTCAATAATCACTTCCATTCCACATCTGCTATCTAATCTTCAATAATCACTCTCACTCCATGTCGGCAATCTAATCTTCAATAATCACTCCCACTCCACGTCTGCAATCTAATCTTCAAGAATCACTCTCATTCCACATCTGCTATCTAATCTTCAATAATCACTCCCACTCCACGTCTGCAATCTAATCTTCAATAATCACTCTCACTCCACATGGACAATCTAATCTTCAATAATCACTCCCACTCCACGTCTGCAATCTAATCTTCAATAATCACTCTCACTCCACATGGACAATCTAATCTTCAATAATTACCCCCACACCTACATCTGCAATATTTAAAAAAAAAAAATTTAGAGTACCCAATTATTTTTTCAATTAAGGGGCAATTTTAGCGTGGCCAATCTACCTAGCTTGCACATTTTTGGGTTGTGGGGGTGAAACCCACGCAGACACGGAGAGAATGTGCAAACTCCACACGGACAGCGACCCAAGGCCGGGATTCGAACCCAGGTCCTCAGCGCCGTAGACAGCAATGCTAACCACTGTGCCACCGTGCTGCCCCACATCTGCAATATAATCTTCAACAATCATTCTCACTCCACGTCTGCAATCTAAGCTTCAATAATCACACCCACTCCACGTGTACAATCTAATCTTCAATAATCACTCTCACTCCACGTCTGCAATCTAATCTTCAATAATCACTCTCATTCCACGTGTACAATCTAATCTTCAATAATCACTCTCATTCCACGTGTACAATCTAATCTTCAATAATCACTCCCACTCCACGTGGACAATCTAATCTTCAATAATCACTCACACGCCCGTCTACAATCTAATCTTCAATGATCACTCTCACTCCACGTCTGCAATCTAATCTTCCATAATCACCCCCAGTCCACCTCTACAATCTAACCTTCAATAATCACTCCCACTCCATGTCTGCAATCTAATCTTCAATAATCACTCTCATTCCACGTTCCAATCTAATATTCAATAATCACTCTCACTACATGTCTGCAATCTAATCTTCAATAATCACACCCACCTCACATCTGCAATCTAACCTTCAGTAATCACTCTCACTCCACGTCTGCAATCTAATCTTCAATAATCACTCTCAATTCAAGTCTGCAATCTAATCTTCAATAATCACTCCCACTCCACATCTGCAATCTAATCTTCAATAATAACTCTCATTCCACGTTCCAATCTAATATTCAATAATCACTCTCAATTCAAGTCTGCAATCTAATCTTCAATAATCACTCCCACTCCATGTCTGCAATCTAATCTTCAATAATCACTCTCACTCCACGTCTGCAATCTAATCTTCAATAATCACTCCCACTCCATGTCTGCAATCTAATCTTCAATAATCACTCTCACTCCACGTCTGCAATCTAATCTTCAATAATCACTCCCAATCCACGTCTGCAATCTAATCTTCAATAATCATTCTCAATTCAAGTCTGCAATCTAATCTTCAATAATCACTCTCACTCCACGTCTACAATCTAATCGTCAATAATCACTTTCATTCCACATCTGCAATCTTGTCTCCACTCTCCTAGATGTCACTTGTGGCTCAATGGCAGTTTCTACCTCTGATTCAGGAAGATGTGAGCTCAATTCCCACGACTGGGACATGATGTGAATTGGCCGTCTCCTGCATTCAAAGGAAGTGCCTCGCTATGAGTTGTGGTGTCTCATGAGACATTATACTGAGGACCTGTGATCCCTCTCAGGTGAATATTAAACATCACACGGTAATATATGAGTGACTGTTTTCCTGTGGTGTCCCCAGTATGTATTCCTCAACCAGTACCTCTAAATCTGAAAATTATCACAGTGCTTCTTTGATATTTGCAGTGCACAAATTAACTGCATTATTTGCTACATTATAGCAGTAACTACACTGAAAAGATACTTGTTTAGCTGTAAAGAAATGTGGGACAGTTGGAAGTCTTAAACATTGTTAGAGAAATACATGTTCGACCTTCTTGATGGCTGTGTGAAAGGAGTAGACTATTTCCTAAATGGGAGCTGGGTATTTGTGAAACAGAGATGGGTATGAATCTACTGAATCCTGCTGATTACCGCGTACCTTCCAACTTTAGCTGACGAATCAGTACTCTTTCATGTTGAACACCACTTGGAGGAAGCACTGAGGGTGGTTAAGACACAGAATGTACTCTGGGTAGGAGGACTTCAATGTCCATCACCAAGAGTAGCTCAGTGGTACCCCCACAGACCGAGCTAGCTGATCCTAGAGGACATAGCTGCTAGACTGGGACTGTGTCAGGTGATGAGGGAACCGACAAGAGGAAAAACCATACTGGACCTCATCCGCATCAACGTGCCTTCCATAGATGCATCTGACAGTATCGGTGGGGATGTCCACCCCACAGTCCTAGTGGAGACAAAGTCCCATCTTCACATTGAGAATATCACCATTGTGTTGTGTGCGACTTCAAACTGATCTAGTAACTTAAGACTGGGTCTCCAGGAGGCCCTGTGCCATCAGCAGCAGCAGAATTGTACTTAACCATAATCTGTAACCTCATGGCTCGGCATAGCCCCCACATTAACCCCAAGTTAGGGGATCGACCCTGGTTCAGTGAAGAGTGCAGGAGGACATGCCAAGAGCAGCACCAGGCATACCGAAAAATGAGATGTCAACCTGGTGAAGCTAAAACACAGAACTACCTGTGCGCCAAACAGCATGAGCAGCAAGTGATAGGCAGAGCTAAGCAATTCCACAATGGAGGGATCAGATCTAAACTCAGCAGTCCTGCCACATCCAGCCGTGAATGGAGGAGGCTCCATAAATATCTCCATCCTCAATGATGGAGGAGCCCAGCGCATATGTGCAAAAGGCAAGGCTGAGGCATTTCCAACAATCTTCAACCAGCAGTGCCGTGTGGATGATCCATCTCGGTCTCCTCCAGAGGTCCCCAGCACCACAGATGCCAGTCTTCAGCAAATTCAATTCACTCCACTTAATATCAAGAAACGGCTGAAGACACTGGATACTGCAACGGTTATGGGCCCTGACAATATCCCGGCAATTGTACTGAAGAGTTGTGCTCCAGAGATTGCCGCAAGTGGCTCCAGTACAGCTACAACACTGGCTTCTACCCAGCAATGTAGAAAATGTGTACACAGGAAACTGGATAAATCTACAGCAATGTTGATGACTCTTAAATGCCCTCAAGGATGGGCAGGAAACGCTGGACCCGTCATCGACGCCCGCATCCCATGAACTAAGAAAAAAAAACACAGGTGGGGTGGTAATTGAACATAGAACATACAGTGCAGAAGGAGACCATTCGGCCCATCGAGTCTGCACCGACCCACATTAAGCTCTCACTTCTACCCTATCCCCGTAACCCAATAACCCCTCCTAACCTTTTTTTTTGGTCACTAAGTGCAATTTATCATGGCCAATCCACCTAACCTGCACATCTTTGGACTGTGGGAGGAAACCGGAGCACCCGGAGGAAACCCACGCGCACACGGGGAGGACGTGCAGACTCCGCACAGACAGTGACCCAGCCAGGAATCGAACCTGGGACCCTGGAGCTGTGAAGCAACAATGCTAACCACTATGCTACTGTGCCGCCCTTGACAATAGTTTCATGGTCACCTTTAGACTTTTAATTCCAAATTTTTATTGAATTCAAATTTCACCCTCTGCCATGAATCTGGATCTTTGGATTACTTGTCCAGCGACCATATCAGTAAGGCACTGCCTCTCGATCATCAGTAAAGTGATGGAGGGAGTCAGCCGTACTATCAAGCGGCGCTTCATAGGCTCATAGAATCCCCACATTGCAGAAGAAGGCCATTTGGCCCATCAAGTCTGCACTGACCATTTGAAAGACCACCTTACACAGACCCAATGCCTGCCCTATCCCTGTAACCCCACCTAACCTTTGGACACTTCGGGGAAATTTAGCATGGCCAATCCACCTAACCTGCACATCTTTGGACTGTGGGAGGAAACCGGAGCACCCGGAGGAAACCCAAGCAGTCATGGAGAGAACGTGCAGACTTCACACAGTCACCAAGATCGGATTCGAATATGGGTCCCTGCCGCTGTGAGGCAGCAGTGCTAACCATTGTGCCACCTTACTTAGCAATAACCTGCTGACTGATGCTCAGTTTGGGTTCCGCCAGGGTCACTGAGCTCCTGACCTCATTACAGCCTTGGTTCAAACATGGACAAAGGAGCTGAATGCCAGAGGTGAGGTGAGAGTGATTGCTCTTGATATCAAGGCAGCATTTGGCTGAGAGTGGCATCAAGGAGCCCTAGCAAAACTGAGGTCAATGGGAAACAGGGAGAAAACCATCCGCTGTTTGGAGTCATACCTGGCACAAAGGAAGATGGTTGTGGTGTTTGGAGGTCAACCATCTCAGACATCACTGCAGGAGTTACTCAGGCCCAACCATCTGCTTCATCAATGACCTTCCTTCCATCATCATTTCAAATTGGGGTATGTTCAGTTCCATTTGCAACTCCTCATACACTGAAACAGTCCATGTCCAAATCTACCCTTTGTCATCCATAGAATCCCTACAGTGCAGAAGGAGGCCATTTGGCCCATCAAGTCTTCACCGACCCTCTGAAAGAGCAACCCTACCTAGGCCCACTGCCCCGCAGCCCCATAGTCCCACCTAACCTGCACATCTTTGAACATCTTAAACACCTTAATCAGATCACCCTTTAAACCTCTATCAGGAAATACAAGCCAAGTTCAGGCAAACTGTCCTCATAATTTAACCCTTTTGTACCTGGTGCAGTTCCAGTGAACCCCCTCCAAGGACATAATAGCCTGCCCGGTGTGCAGTGCCCAGAGCTGAACATGGTATGCCATAGAATCCTTACAGTGCAGAAGGAGGCCATTCGGCCCATCGAGCCTGCACCAAAGCTCCTGAAAGAGCACTCCATCTAGGCCCACTCTCCCAACCTATCCCTTCGACCATTCCTGGGCACTAATGGGCAATTTAGCATGGTCAATCCACCGAACCTGCACATCTTTGAACTGTGGGAGGAAACTGGAGCACCCGGAGGAAACCCACGCACACACGGGGAGAAGTGCAAACTCCACACAGATACTCTCCCGAGGTCGGAATTGAACCCGGGTTCCTGGCGCTGTGAGGCAGCAGTGCTAACCACTGTGCCACCGTGCCACCATACAGGATGTAAATAACATCAGTCCATGTTGAACATCCCCCTTCAGCGGGACAGTAACAGCATCAGGTGAAGATTGCAGAATGTTTAGGAAAAGTTTGACTCTCTGTGTGCAAAGCTCAGGCTGGGTTAATCTGCTAGACGCAAGATTCAAAATGACAGGAAAACTGAACCCGACTGTAAAAATAACGAGGGTCTGGATAAGAGATAACGTTTCCTTTTACAAGGAACGTAACTTTAGCCAGTGTTGCTGGAGTTGGATTCCTGGAGCAGGTTAAAGCAATGATGCCCAGATTCCCATCAATGCACAGTTATTTCTCATGATGTAATTGGACAGTTGTGAACACAATGTACTGTAGGGTAGCACGCAGGCCATCTCTCCTGAGGATATATCTCTCGTTCCTCTGTCCACTTTGGAGAAGTTTCACAAATATTGCGAAAAGTCTTGAGTACAGTTTCCAAGTGTACTGACCTGTTTCCCAATATCTTCTGAGTAAACAATATCTTCTGAGTAAAAATATTTTATTACTAAGTTGCTGCCTTTAGTTTAAAACCTATTGCAAAACAGTGTCAACCAGCCTCCCCGTTTCTGAGAAAGAGACAGTTCTCCCTTCAAAGTGACTCCCCACATCATGACGTATTCAGAATGGTTCGGCTTTCCAGACGAGGTCAGAAAAACAAGGAAAGGCCCTGAAATTTGTGGGCGTTGCACTAGAGTGTAAATGTGTCACTGCAGGGCGGCATGTGGTGCAGGGGGTTAGCACTGCTGCCTATGGAGCTGAACACAGTAAGAAGTCTTACAACACCAGGTTAAAGTCCAACAGGTTTGTTTCAAACACGAGCTTTCAGAGCACTACTCCTTCCTCAGGTGAATGAAGACATGTTCAGCATCCACAAGGCCTCCGCCCAAGTCTTGGCCCACACCTCCCCATCCAGCTCCTCCTTCTGCTAACACCCCTCACCATGTTTACACTGTTATTCATCCATTGTTTTGCATATATTTGACCCACAGTTAATGTTAATAAATTGTTTATAGCTTTGGCTACAAGTGTTCTTGTAATATAAGTCAGGCTATCTGACAAGAACATCACATGGTACCAGGATTGCTTGATATTAAACACTGAGAAAAACAAGCCTGCCACGAGGTCCACTAGATTTGAAGATTTTGCTGACTACAAGAATGAACAACATGGAGTCGTTGAAGCCACTAATGAGTCTCAGATGTTATGGCAATGTGGACACCAACTTGCGTGTGTTTAAACAACAATTTTACATGTTTCTTCCTGCTGTAAATTTAGGAGATCGATCAGATTCACGTAAGGCAGCAATGCTCCTAACAGCGGCAGGGCCAAAAGCAATTGTTGTGTTTAAAACGTGCAAACAATGAAGATAGTAAAACTTCTAATGAAGTAATTTGAAGATCTGGTGAACATTGCATTTCGAGAAAGAATGAAATTTATGAACGCTATGTGTTTAGAACACGTTCACAGAAGACAGAACAGTCCACAGATCATTTTGTCACTGATTTAAAGTTAAAAGCTAAAACCTATAATTTTTCTGCGGTGGAATTTTCCATGATGTGGGACTAAATTGTCTTTGATGTGAATGAAAATTAGCTGAGGGAATCGGAACTATCTTTGGAATAAACAGTTAAAATTTGTCAGGCTCATGAGCTAGCGGCACAGCATTCTGAAATGTTTCTCAGTAATGGCGGCGTCTTCTTGGAGGACAGCACTCAGGTTGCCGTCCTTTTTCCAAAAAGGCGGGAAAGTTCCTGCAGCTCCTCGCACAACAACAAACAGGTTAAAGATCGGGGCGGGATTTTCCAACCCCCCCCCCCCCACCCCGCCGGATCGGAGAATCGCCGGGGGGGGGGGGGGGGGGGGGGGCGGTGTGAATCCTACCCTGACGCCGGCTGCCGAATTCTCGGTGCTGGGGTTTTGGCGGGGGCGGGAATCGCGGCTCCACAGTGATTCTCCATCCCGCGATGGGCCAAGCGGCCACCCGTTTCTGGCCAGTCCCGCCAGCGTAAATCAAACCAGACCCGTACCGGCGGGACCTGGCTTGACCAAGCCCTTCTGCGCTGGCTGGCGTAGCACCAACCCTGCCGGCTCCGGCCTAGCCCATGAAGGTGTGGAGGATTCTCACCTTCCGCCAGCCCGTGCCCAAGTGGTTCACGCCAATGTGATAATGGCTCAGTAATCTGTTTTAGTGATAGTGCTTGGGGGATAAATATTAGAGAGGATAACTTCCTGTGCCCCTGCTACCACACAGGAAGAGGGGTCTTCAGCTAAAGCCAATACGTCTGAGAAATTGTCCTATCATTTTGTTAAACTGTTATTCAGTGTGGGTTACACTTTTAGAAAGATCTTTAGCAAAGAAACTGGGAAATACCTTTGGCGAGTGGTGAACTCCAGGTGGACGAATGGCTCCTTTTCATGGAGAGAGCGTTTTGCATGATAATGCTGATGGCGTACCATGTCCCTGTCGTATGATAGACCCTCATATTGTTTGATGAATGGATGGAGCCTGGTTCCAGACAGTCCTGGGGGGACAGAGTTCCACATCATGTATATAGTCAGAAGTAGATTAGCAGAGTACAGGAACGTGAGATGAGTAATGTGGTGATATGCATCATGTAAATACACAAGGGGTTAATGTAAGTACACATAGACTAGCTAGACACTAGAGGGAGCACCAGAGACATGACACACAGACACTCAACCAATAGGCCAGTAAGATAGGACACGACCAATGGGCATTCACGATACACACAGAGGTGACACTACCATAGGGGGGCGTTACACCAACCCATATATAAAGGACACAGCACACATGATCTTCCTCTTTCCAGTGGAGACACTCAGTGAGTAGAGACACAGGATTGATTCAATATCACACCCACCACGTGGATTGTAGCAGACTGGTTTGTCAGTCTGAGTAGCTATAGAAGGATTGACAGTAGTGGCGAACCTAAGTAAGAGAAGTGTAAGTGGTTTAATAAACGTGTTGAAGTTATCTCCACGTCTGAACCTTCCTTTGTCAGCGTACACACCAAGGAAGCCGCTTATGCTACGCCAAGAGCAGAACAAGACAGGTAAGAGCAGAATTTTGATTATCCATTTATATTATGTTTGGCTTCACATTCCTTAAATCACGATTTCTGTCTGGAACTTGGTGACATCTCACCAGGATTCCTCAGTTTCTTCAAGGAAGCAGCCACACTTACAGCTGCAGATTTCAACCATCAGACGATGCTTCCAGTTTAACAGTTTTCTGTCCGTTATCTCTATGAGTAAGCTTTGCTTTTGAAACCCACGCACACACATAGGACATAGAACATTACAGCGCAGTACAGGCCCTTCGGCCCTCGATGTTGCGCCGACCTGTGAAACCACTCTACACTACTCAAACCCATTTACACTATTCCCTTATCGTCCATATGTCTATCCAATGACCATTTGAATGTCCTTAGTGTTGGCGAGTCCACTACTGTTGCAGGCAGGGCATTCCATGCCCTTACTACTCTCTGAGTATAAGAGGAGGATGTGCAGACTCTGCACAGACAGTGACCCAAGCCGGAATCCAACCTGGGACCCTGGAGCTGTGAAGCAATTGTGCTATCCACAATGCTACCGTGCTGCCCATAAGTGTCGCCCAAGTGTCTTGTATAAGTTCAGCACAACCACCTTGCCCTTGTACTCTATGCCCCTATTAATAAAGCCCAGAATATTATATATTTTATTAACTTCTCTCTCTACCTCTCCTGACACCTTCAATGATCTTTGCACATATACACCCTCTTTGCTCCTGCATCCCCTCAATAATTTTATCCTTTATTTTATATTTCTCTCCATGTTTGGGCAGCACAGTAGCATGGTAGTTAACATAAATGCTTCACAGCTCCAGGGTCCCAGGTTCGATTCCCGGCTGGGTCACTGTCTGTGTGGAGTCTGCACGTCCTCCCCGTGTGTGCGTGGGTTTCCTCCGGGTGCTCCGGTTTCCTCCCACAGTCCAAAGATGTGCGGGTTAGGTGGATTGGCCATGCTAAATTGCCTTTAGTGTCCTAAAAAAAAGGAAGGTTGGGGGGGGGGGGGGGGGGGGGGGGTTGTTGGGTTACGGGTATAGGGTGGATACGTGGGTTTGAGTAGGGTGATCATGGCTCGGCACAACATCGAGGGCCGAAGGGCCTGTTCTGTGCTGTACTGTTCTATGTTCTATGTTCTTCTGACTAAAATGCATCACCTCACACTTCTCTGCATTGAACATCATCTGCCATCTATCTGCCCACTCCACTAACTTGTCTATGTCGTTTTGAAGTTCTACACTATCCTCTTCACCGTATACAATACTTCTATGTTTTGTGTCATTGCAAAATTTAAACTGTTCCCTTCACACCAAGATCTAGATCATTAATATATATGAGAAAAAGCAAGGGTTCCGTGGGGAACACCACTACAAAACTTTCTCCAGCCCGAAGAATATCCATTCACCATTACTCACTGCTTCCTATTATTCAGCCAATTTTGTATCCATGTAATTGTATCCTGAATAATTGTTTCTAAAAGCTTGCCCACCACTGATGTTAAACTGGCTACTCTGTAATTGCCGGGGCAATCCTGACAAATATTTTTGAACAAGGGTGTAACATTTAAAATTCTCCAGCTCTCTGGCACCTCCCCTGAGTCCAGGGAAGACTGA
Organism: Scyliorhinus canicula; assembly: GCF_902713615.1. NCBI lineage: Eukaryota > Metazoa > Chordata > Chondrichthyes > Carcharhiniformes > Scyliorhinidae > Scyliorhinus > Scyliorhinus canicula. Next base: position 73,761,464 of record NC_052163.1, on the reverse strand, counting down.
AAGATTATAGCCAGCGCCCCTGCAATTCCATTCTCTCTTCCTTCAATATCCTTGGGCACATCTCACCCGGTCCTGATGCCTTGTCAACTTTCAGTACCGACTATCCAACACTCCTTCCTTATCAATTTTGAAACCTTCTAGGGACAGAATTTCCTCATCTGACACCATATCCTGGGTACCTCCTTGGTAAAGACTGATGTAAAGTATTCATTTAATACCTCAGTCATGCCCCGAGCCTCCCATTTAGGTTCCGAATTGGCCCGACCCCTCATTTTACTACCCTTTTACTATTTGTATGCCGATGGAAGACTTTCGGATTTCCCTTTATATTTGCTCCCAGTCTTTTCCTAAAATCTTTCTCTCAGGAGCTTTATCACCTCCCCTATGAACCTTCTGCATTCCTCTCTATTTTCAACTGTATTTTCTATTGACACCTTTCAGAAGCAAACATTTTCTTCCTTATCCTAATTTCTCTCTCCTTTTTCATCCAGGGAGCTCTGGATTTGTTTTCCCCTACTTTTCCTTTTGAAGGGAATACACCTCGTCTATGCCTGAACCATTTCTGTTTTGAAGATAGCCCATTGTTCAGCTACAGTTTTCCCGCTAACCTTTTGTTCCAGCCTGTCCAGCCCAGCTCTGTTCTTGCCCCATTAAATGTCGGCTCTCCCATAGTTCATTATTTTCACTCTGGATTGTCCATTGCCCTTTCCACCATCATCCTAAACCTTACAATACAATGATCACCGTCTCCTTTATGTTCCCCCACAGACACTTGATCTACTTGACCTGTCACATTTCCAAGAACCAGGTCAACAGTGTATCATTTCTTGTTGGACTGGACACAAATTGCTGTCGGAACTTTTCCTGGACACAATCTCGGAACATTTGCCACTCTCAGCCCTTTAAATTATCACTGTCTCAGTATACATTCAGGTAATTAAAGTCCCCCATTATAACGACTCAATAATATTTGCATTTCTCTGTAATTTCCCTGCAGGTTTCTTCTTCGACATCCTCTTCACTCATTGCTGGTCGATAGGCTACATCCAGCAATGTAATTGCACCCATTTTGTTCCTGAGCTCCAGTCAAATTGATTCTGTTCTTGAATCCTCTGGGACATCCTCTTTCTCCAGCACTGCAATGCTCTCCCTCGCCAATGCCCCCCACCACTTGTCCTTCCTCCCTTTCCTATATTTTCTGAACACCTTGTACTGAGGAATATTTAACACCCAGTCCTGCCCTTCCTTAAACCAGGTTTCTGTTATCGTTGTTGTAGTGATATCATGGTTGTGTTGTAATTCACCGACTGACCACTAGGACTCTCACTAATATATATAAGTGAATGATAGAGTCAGGTGACCCCCTCAGACTGTCTGGAGGAAGCCGGAGAGCGGTTGCTTGTGCTTGATCTTACTGTTCTTCATCTGTTGTTTTGTATATAGTTTCCCCACAGTTAGTATTAATAAATAGTTTATAGCTTGTATAGTTCTTGTAATATAAATCTGGCAATCCGACAAGACGCAAAAGCATTTCCAAATTGCAATCTGCACCTGTAACTCCCCAATCTTATTGACTATAATCCGTGTGTTCACATACATGCACAGTAACTGATTTGGACATCATTACTTTCTCCCCAACTCCAACTTTACCTATTAACTTACGATTCTCTCCACCAGTGCTATTTGTCCATCCCAGTATTTTGTGCATCCTGGTTTTTCTCTCTATTGTATCCTCTTGGTTCACGCACCCCTGCCGAGTTAATGTAAAATACCCCTGACAGCAGGAGCAAAAGGACCCACAAGGAACTCAGTCCCATCTCTGTACAGGTGCCATTTCCCCCAGAGCCAGTGCCAGTGTACCAGGAATGTAAACCCTCCCTCCTGGACCATCTCCCCCAGAGCCAGTCCCAGTGTACCAGGAATGTAAAGCCCTCCCTTCTGGACCACCTGTCCCAGAGCCAGTGCTAGTACCCCAGGAATGTAAAGCCCTCCCTTCTGGACCACCTGTCCCAGAGCCAGTCCCAGTGTACCAGGAATGTAAAGCCCTCCCTCCTGGACCATCTGTCCCAGAGCCAGTCCCAGTGTACCAGGAATGTAAAGCCCTCCCTCCTGGACCACCTGTCCCAGAGCCAGTCCCAGTGTACCAGGAATGTAAAGCCCTCCCTCCTGGACCATCTGTCCCAGAGCCAGTCCCAGTGTACCAGGAATGTAAAGCCCTCCCTCCTGTACCATCTGTCCCAGAGCCAGTCCCAGTGTACCAGGAATGTAAAGCCCTCCCTCCTGGACCATCTCCAATGGAGCCAGTGCCAGAACCCCAGGAATGTAAAGCCCTCCCTCCTGGACCATCTCCCCCAGAGCCAGTGCCAGAACCCCAGGAATGTAAAGCCCTCCCTCCTGGACCATCTCCCCCAGAGCCATTGCCAATACCCCAGGAATGTAAAGCCCTCCCTCCTGGACCATCTCCCCCAGAGCCAGTGCCAGTACCCCAGGAATGTAAAGCCCTCCCTCCTGGACCATCTCCCCCAGAGCCAGTGCCAGTACCCCAGGAATGTAAAGCCGTCCCTCCTGGACCATCTCCCCCAGAGCCAGTGCCAGTACCCCAGGAATATAAAGCCCTCCCTCCTGGACCATCTGTCCCAGAGCCAGTGCCAGTACCCCAGGAATGTAAAGCCCTCCCTCCTGGACCATCCACCCCAGAGGCAGTGCCAGTGTACCAGGAATGGAAAGCCCTCCCTCCTGGACCATCTCCCCCAGAGGCAGTCCCAGTGTACCAGGAATGGAAAGCCCTCCCTCCTGGACCATCTCTCCCAGAGCCAGTGCCAGTACCCCAGGAATGTAAAGCCCTCCCTCCTGGACCATCTCCTCCAGAGCCAGTGCCAGTACCCCAGGAATGTAAAGCCCTCCCTCCTGGACCATCTCCCCTAGAGCCACTGCCAGTACCCCAGGAATGTAAAGCCCTCCCTCCTGGACCATCTCCCCCAGAGCCAGTGCCAGAACCCCAGGAATCTAAAGCCCTCCCTCCTGGACCATCTGTCCCAGAGTCAGTACCCCAGGAATGTAAAGCCCTCCCTCCTGGACCATCTCCTCCAGAGCCAGTGCTAGTGTACCAGGAATGTAAAGCCCTCCCTCCTGGACCATCTCCCCCAGAGCCAGTCCCAGTGTACCAGGAATGTAAAGCCCTCCCTCCTGGACCATCACCCCCAGAGCCAGTCCCAGTGTACCAGGAATGTAAAGCCCTCCCTCCTGGACCATCTCCCCCAGAGCCAGTGCCAGTACTCCAGGAATGTAAAGCCCTCCCTCCTGGACCATCTCCCCCAGAGGCAGTGCCAGTACCCCAGGAATGTAAAGCCCTCCCTCCTGGACCATCTCCCCCAGAGCCAGTGCCAGTACTCCAGGAATGTAAAGCCCTCCCTCCTGGACCATCTCCCCCAGAGCCAGTGCCAGTACGCCAGGAATGTAAAGCCCTCCCTCCTGGACCATCTCCCCCAGAGCCAGTGCCAGTACCCCAGGAATGTAAAGCCCTCACTCCTGGACCATCTGTCCCAGAGCCAGTGCCAGTGTACCAGGAATGTAAAGCCCTCCCTCCTGGACCATCTCCCCCAGAGCCGGTGCCAGTACCCCAGGAATGTAAAGCCCTCCCTCCTGGACCATCTCCCCCAGAGCCAGTGCCAGTACCCCAGGAATGTAAAGCCCTCCCTCAGGACCATCTCCCCCAGAGCCAGCGCCAGTACCCCAGGAATGTAAAGCCCTCCCTCCTGGACCATCTCCCCCAGAGCCAGTGCCAGTACCCCAGGAATGTAAAGCCCTCCCTCCTGGACCATCTGTCCCAGAGCCAGTGCCAGTACCCCAGGAATGTAAAGCCCTCCCTCCTGGACCATCTCCCCCAGAGCCAGTGCCAGTACCCCAGGAATGTAAAGCCCTCCCTCCTGGACCATCTGTCCCAGAGGCAGTCCCAGTGTATCAGGAATGTAAAGCCCTCCCTCCTGGACCATCTCCCCCAGAGCCAGTGCCAGTACCCCAGGAATGTAAAGCCCTCCCTCCTGGACCATCTGTCCCAGAGGCAGTCCCAGTGTACCAGGAATGTAAAGCCCTCCCTCCTGGACCATCTGTCCCAGAGCCAGTGCCAGTGTACCAGGAATGTAAAACCCTCCCTCCTGGACCATCTCCCCCAGAGCCAGTGCCAGTACCCCAGGAATGTAAAGCCCTCCCTTCTGGACCATCACCCCCAGAGCCAGTGCCAGTACCCCAGGAATGTAAAGCCCTCCCTCCTGGACCATCTCCCCCAGAGCCAGTGCCAGTACCCCAGGAATGTAAAGCCCTCCCTCCTGGACCATCTCCCCCAGAGCCAGTGCCAGTGTACCAGGAATGTAAAGCCCTCCCTCCTGGACCATCTCCCCCAGAGCCAGTGCTAGTACCCCGGGAATCTAAAGCACTCCCTCCTGGACCATCTCCCCCAGAGCCAGTGCCAGTACCCCAGGAATGTAAAGCCCTCCCTCCTGGACCATCTCCCCCAGTGCCAGTGCTAGTACCCCAGGAATGTAAAGCCCTCCCTTCTGGACCATCACCCCCAGAGCCAGTGCCAGTACCCCAGGAATGTAAAGCCCTCCCTCCTGGACCATCTCCCCCAGAGCCACTGCCAGTACCCCAAGAATGTAAAGCCCTCACTCCTGGTCCATCTGTCCCAGAGCCAGTCCCAGTGTACCAGGAATGTAAAGCCCTCGCTCCTGGACCATCTGTCCCAGAGGCAGTCCCAGTGTACCAGGAATGTAAAGCGCTCCCTCCTGCATCAGCTACCCCAGAGCCAGTTCCTGTATCTCTGGAATCTAACGCCCGCTCTACTATTTCTGTATTCACTATCACGTGATACTGGGAGTAGTCCGGAGATGACTATATTTGACATCCTGTCTTCTAATTTTCTATCTAGCTCTCTAAATTCTGATTGCAAGCCCCCATCTCTCTTCCTACCTAAGCCATTGGTTCCAATGTGGACCACGACCTCAGTCTGTTCACCACCCCCAGGGGAATGTTCTGCAGCTCCCTGAGAGGGCAGACAGGACATTTGATGTATGTCTCATTTGGAAAATAACACTCCCAACAGTGCAGCACTACAACGGCACTTCAAATTTGGATACAAGTCTTGGGAGTGGGGTTTGAACTCAGAGGCACGATGTTACCACTAAGCTAAGACCCACGGTTTACTTTGAATTTGGGACTGTTTTATTCTGAGGGATTATGGTTTGAAAGGGCACAAAAGTGGGGTATTACTCCTGACTACACATTGAGGTAAGTCTGTTTTAAAAAAAAACACTTTTCTGCACAGGCACAGTGCCCTTTAAGGGATGTGTGAAAACCATATTTTCCTGAATGCAATTTTCAGAGGGCAGCCCAGGTTTAAAAGTGGGCCTCAAATGGACAATAGGACATCTGTTTCAGGCATTTCTCTGGGCGCCTCCTTTGTTGCTTTTACCAATATGGTGACAGTGACACTTGTTGAATGGAATCAGCACGTGTGTCCTGATTGTCATACTGGAAGCTTAGGCGTCTGAGGAACTGGAACAGCAATATCGATTTGGAGGCTCTTGGACTCCATTTGCTTTACTTTTAACGATCTTATCTCCAGGCTCGGTCACCTTTAATGACCAGGTTCTCTGTCTTCTCTTCTCCATTGGGTGTGCCTTTCATTCCTCTTCCAAAACATACCACTGCGCAGTTTTCAACATTGTGGGCCCTGCGAGCCATGTTGAGAATGGTCTACAGAATATCTAGCACAGAGCAGAGTAGAAGCTTCATTCTGACTCAAATCCATTGCTGAGGGTCCTTGGTATTGACCTGGGAGGACCTTCGTAAGTGCCCCACACCCCAAACAGTGGAACACCCTGAAACATTCAAAATTAATTGTATCACGTTCTTGCAAATTAGACTTAAGTTTTTCTGTTTTAATTGTGCTGGAATTCTTTCCATTCCTGTCATCAAATGTATGTTCAGACAGATCCCTCTCCCTCTCTCTCTCTCTGATGAGCTGATCATTTTACTGAGCGAGGATTTTCAACGTGTTTTACTGAATCCTTTCAATTATAACAAAATGCCATGAAACTTCCCTTACCTGGAGGTGCTACAGTGGAATGTTCGATAGCGTGGACAATCAGCGGGAGGAAAGATATGAATATCCTCATGTTCTTTAACTATTCTCCTGTCACTAAACTGATAACTCTCTCAACTACTCTTTCAGATTCATGACTACAGAATGAATCTGATGGAATCTGATCAACTCAGTGATATCGGATTTGAAGACTATTGGGAATCGTAGTGGGTTCAATGCAGTTCATTGCCCCTCCAGAGCTGGTGCTGCCAAGTCTGAAGTACATCTAATGGGACAGGAAGAAAAGTTCAGTTTACTTTGCTTTTCTGTCCAAGCCAAGTAGCAGGCACAAACATGCACTTGGGCGAGGCATCTTCAGTGTGTACACACAAAACGCGAATGAAAGATTTGCATTTGTATAGCGTCTTTCACAGCCAATGAAGTACTTTTAAAATGCTCTTACTGATGTACTGGGGGGAAATGTAGCAACCAATTTGCACACAGCAAGATCCCACAAGCAGCAATGGGATAACGACCAATGATCTATTTTAGTGATATCAGTGACAGGATAAATATTTACGGGCAGCCTGGGCTGGATTCTCCGCACCCTGACGGCGAATATGCTGCACCGCGTAACCCCTACCTGCGGCCATTGCTGGTGGCCCACCCCGCTATCCTCTGCCCCCGACCAGCCGAAGTCCCGATAGCGTGGATCTAATGTGGTTCTGCCATTTGGGATACTCACGTGGCGGCGGAGGACTGAGTCCGTGACTGCCATGGTCGGGGACGGGCCGATTGGAGTGTAGAGGGGGGCCGGGACCGGGCTAATGTTGGGTGGGCGGTCCAGGTCGGGCACACAGCCGATCGGGGGAATTATTTGGTTGGTCCAGCTCCACGGTCTGAGTCCACCATGGAGCACGGCGCGGCCGCTGGAGGCCGCCGCCATGCGCAGGCACGGCCTCCTACCTGGGAGTACAGGGACCCGTGTCTGCAGTTAATGCTGCTAGATTCACGACGGGTCCCTTCTAGCCCCCTGCAGGGCTGTGAATATGGGGCCTTTTCATGCCAGTTTTGCTGCCATGAAAGGTCACAGTTTTTACGATGGCGTGGGGACATAGGTCCAACAACAGAGAATCCAGCCCCTTGTCTTCAAAACACTGTCATGGGATCTCTCGCATCCTACTAAGAGGGCAGACGGGGGACTCAGTTTAATGCCCTATTGAAAGATAAGGGGCGGTATTCTCCGCTCCCGGGACAACCTATTCTGGCCCCCACAGGGGGCCAGCACGGTCTGGAGTGGTTTACACCGCTCCAGCCTCCTTACGCGGTGCCAAATGGGCACCGCACCAACTCACGCATGCGCAGTTGGGCCGCGCCATCCTGCGCATGCGTGGGGAAATTCTTCCACGCGCCGGTCCCTCACCAACATGGCGCCGGTGTTCTGAGGACGGCCGCGGAAGGAGGCAGGCCCGGGGAGGGGGGAAGAGGCCAGCCCACTGATCGGTGGGCCCCGATCGCGGGCCAGACGCCATCGGAGGCCCCCCCGGTGAAGGAGCCCCCCCCCCCCCCACGGGCTGCCCCCTCAGCGTTCCCACACAGTTCCCAGTGGCAGCGACCAGGGGTGGACAATGCCGGCAGGACCCTGTCGTGTCGGAGTGGCCGCTCGGCCCATCCGGGCAGGAGAATCGCCGCTCGCCGTTTGCGGCGATTTTCCGAGCAGCCCGGTGCGATTCTCGCGGCGCTGGTTTTGTGGGGGGTGGGAGAATCGCGAGCGGGGGGTCAGGGTGGCGTGGCGCGACTCACGCTGGGGGGGTGGGGAGAATACCGCCTGAAGCCTTCAATAGACCTTCACCCTGGGTGTTTGGGTCTATTTGAATTCATTCATGATCTCAATGGATGGGACTGATTCCACGAGACACAGAGTGCAGTCGTTGCCTGTTAGTTTGGGGGATGGGGAGGGGGGGAAATGACCAGCCTCAACTGAGCATGTCACAATACCCTGCATCCCTAACTCTTGGAGTGACAAGCACCAGCGCATGTTGTAGCGCTAACAATTATACTCAAAGCCGAGAGACTAGTACAATAGAGGCTTTATTGTTGTACGATGCTGTCCCTCCATCTGCAACTGTAGACTAAAGGTCTGAGTGACTCACACGCATATTTATACACAAGCTCCCTGTGGGCGGAGCTAGCCGGCAAGGGCTTACCGGAGGAACCTGTATTACAGGTACAGCCATACATCCCCCTACTGCAAGTATGCATAACTACAGTGGTTATCTCACCACATTCACCCCTGTAAAAAAAAATGAGTCCGGCGGGGGTGACATGTAACTCTAATACAAAGGATGCTATTTACAAGAGGGTCCAACAAGGAAAATCAAGAGTCCATCCGGTTAGCAGGTTACAGGTTGAGCCGAATCGGTGGTCGGACGTTCCGCTGTGATCGGCGTAGCTGTGGTGGCGACGTCGGCACAGGCGGTGATGGCAACGATGGTGCAGGTGTTGGCGGTGTTGGTGCTGACTGCTGGCGGGATGACTCCGAGAGCGAGCCAAAATCTTCCTTGTCCACCAGGGTGGGCAGGGGGATGAGGGATGGACCTGGTGGGGGTGAATAGGGGGGGTGCCGGGGTTGGCACGGGAAGAGAAAGGGGTGTGGGCATGGGATCGGCACCTGAGGGAGCCAGGTCCCGGAGCGAGACTGTGTCGTGGCGGCTGTCGGGGAACTCCATGTAGGCATACTGAGGGTTGGCATGGAGGAGGCGTACTTTGTCCACCAGGGGTTCCGCCTTGTGGTGCCGGACATGCCTATGGAGAAGGACTGGGCCCGGAGTCGTGAGCCATGTCGGGAGCGACACCCCGGATGTGGCCTTCCTAGGGAAGGCAAAAACACGTTCATGGGGTGTACTGTTAGTTGCGGTGCACAGTAGCGACTGAATGGAATGGAGCGCGTCAGGGAGGACCTGCTGCCAGCGAGCGGCTGGGAGGTTCCTGGACCGTAGGGCCAGCTGGACGGCCCTCCATACCGTCCCGTTCTCCCTCTCTACCTGCCCATTTGCCCAGGGGTTGTAGCTGGTCGTCCTGCTGGAGGCGATACCCCTGCTGAGCAGGAAATGACACAGCTCATCGCTCATGAATGAGGATCCCCTGTCACTGTGTATGTAGTCGGGGAAACCGAACAGGGCGAAAATGGAATCCAGGGCCTTGATGACGGTGGCAGACGTCATATCCGGGCATGGGATGGCGAAGGGGAACCTAGAAAATTCATCGACCACACTAAGGATGTAGGTGTTGCAGTCGGTGGAGGGAAGGGGCCCTTTGAAGTCCACGCTGAGGCGTTCAAAGGGGCGGGATGCTTTCACCAGGCGCGCGCGATCTGGCCGGTAGAAGTGCGGCTTGCACTCCGCACAGATCTGGCAGTCTCTGGTGACTGTCCGTACTTCCTCGACGGAGTAGGGCAGATTGCGGGCTTTGATTAGATGGTACAACCGAGTGACCCCCGGATGGCAAAGGCTGTCGTGCAGGGCACGGAGCTGGTCCACTTGTGCGCTGGCACATGTACCTCGGGAGAGGGCGTCTGGGGGTTCGTTGAGTTTGCCGGGGCGATACAAGATCTCGTAGTTAAAGGTGGAGAGCTCGATTCTCCACCGCAAGATTTTATCATTCTTGATCTTGCCCCGCTGCGTGTTGTTGAACATGAAAGCTACCGACCGTTGGTCAGTGAGGAGAGTGAATCTCCTGCCGGCCAGGTAATGCCTCCAATGCCGCACAGCTTCAACGATTGCCTGGGCCTCCTTTTCAACAGAGGAATGCCGAATTTCGGAGGCGTGGAGGGTGCGGGAAAAGAATGCCACGGGTCTGCCTGCCTGATTCAGCGTGGCGGCAACTGCGACATCTGAAGCGTCGCTCTCTACTTGGAAAGGCAGTGTCTCGTCTACTGCGTACATCCCTTCCGTGGCTATGTCAGATCGAATGCGGGCGAAGGCCTGTTGTGCCTCGGCCGAGAGGGGAAAATGTGTGGACTGGATAAGTGGGCGGGCCTTGTCCGCGTATTGTGGGACCCACTGGGCGTAATAAGAAAAAACCCAAGGCAGCGTTTGAGGGCCTTGGGGCAGTGGGGGATTGGGAGCTCCATGAGGGGGCGCATGCGGTTGGGATCGGGCCCCAGTAGTCCGTTTTGGACTACATAGCCGAGGATGGCTAAGCGGTTAGTGCGGAACACGCATTTCTCCTTGTTGTACGTGAGATTAAGGAGAGATGCGGTGTGGAGGAATTTATAAAGGTTGGCATCATGGTCCTGCTGGTCATGGCCGCAGATGGTGACATTGTCGAGGTACGGGAAGGTGGCCTGCAGTCCGTACCGGTCAACCATTCGGTCCATTTCTCGCTGAAATACCGAGACTCCATTCGTGACGCCGAAGGGAACCCTAAGAAATTGGTACAGACGACCGTCTGCCTCGAAGGCAGTGTAGGGACGGTCCGATTTACGGATGGGGAGCTGGTGGTAGGCGGATTTCAGGTCAATAGTAGAGAAGACCCGGTACTGTGCAATCTGAGTGACCATCTCAGAAATGCGGGGGAGGGGGTACGCGTCGAGCTGCGTGTACCGGTTGATGGTCTGGCTGTAGTCCATGACCATCCTGTGCTTCTCCCCGGTCTTAACCACTACCACCTGGGCTCTCCAAGGGCTGTTGCTGGCCTCGATGATACCCTCCCGAAGCAGCCGCTGGACTTCGGACCTGATGAAGGCCTTGTCCTGGGTGCTGTACCGTCTGCTCCTGGTGGCGACGGGCTTGCAATATGTGGTCAGATTGGCAAAGAGTGAGGGAGGGTCGCGAGGCCGCAAACGGTGAGGGGAGGTAGGGGTCTGCCAACTTTGAGGTGAGGCTCTGGAGATTGCACTGGAAATCCAGGCCTAGTAAGAGTGACGCGCAGAGGTTGGGGAGAATGTACAGATGGAAACGGTTGAATTCCACGCCCTGTACAGTAAGTTTAACCAGGCAGAAACCCCGGATCGGGACAGAGTGGGACCCGGAGGTGAGAGAGATCTGCCGGTTGGCGGGATGGACCGCAAGGGAATAGCGCCTTACCGTGTCCGGGTGGACGAAGCTCTCGGTGCTCCCGGAGTCGATGAGGCAGGAGGTCAAGTGGCCGTTGACCAGCACCGATGTGGAAGAGGGTGCCAGGGTGCGAGGACGGGACTGGTCGAGCGTAACGGAGGCGAGCAGCGGTCGATCGCCGGTTGAGTCAGATGAGTCCGACGAGGAGCGGTAGCGACCCGTGTCCCGTGGCCCCAACCCGGGGAGAGGACAAAATGGCGGCATCTGGAGACAAGATGGCGGCATCTGCAGTACCTGTGGGTAAAATGGCGGTGCCCATTGAGCGCACGTTGTGGGGTCGGAACAAAATGGCGGCGCCCATGGAACGCACATGGCGGTGGTGGATGAAGATGGCGGCACCCATGGAGTGCACGTGGCGGGACGGCGAAAGATGGCGGCGCCCACTGATCGCACGTGGGGTCGGGGGAAGCGGACGGCGGGGCCCATTGAGCGAGCGGCTGAGGCGAGGGGACCGGGGGCGCGATAGCGGCGACCGTCCGGGACTGACACACCGCTGCAAAGTGGCCTTTCTTGCCACAAGCTTTGCAGGTCGCGGTGTGGGCCGGGCAGCGCTGGCGGGGGTGCTTCTGCTGACCGCAAAAGTAACAGTGGGGACCCCCAGGGGGTGTGGTGCGGCGGGCAGCGCAGGCATAGTGTGCGGGGGCGGCTGCTGGGGGGGGGCCGTTTGCGGGGTCCACGAGGGGTAGGACGGGTGGGCCCGGGGGGCCGTTTGCGGGGTCCACGAGGGGTAGGACGGGTGGGCCGAGTGGCTAGCGGAGTAAGTTCGCACACTACGGGAGGCGGCCGTCATGGAAAGCGCCAGGGCCTTTGCGGCCGCGAGGTCGGGGGCGACCCCTTCCAGCAGTCGTTGCCGGATGGGGTCCGATGCAATGCCTGTCACAAAGGCATCGCACATGAGTAAATCAGAATGTTCCGTGGCTGTGAGGGCCCGGCAGTCGCAGTCTCGTACCAGAGGTATAAGGGCCCTCCAGAAGTCCTCAATCAACTCACCCGGATGCTGGACGCGAGTTGATGCCTCGCAAACAGGGTGTTCGCCGACTGTGCATAGTTCTCCTTGAGCAGTTCCATAGTTGTGGTGTAGTCAGTCGCATCTCGAATGAGCGGAAAGACACTGGAGCTAAGTCTGGAGTACAGGAGTTGCTTTTTCTGAGCCTCCGTCGGGGGAGGGTCTGCTGAAGAGATGTAGGCCTCGAAGACTGCGAGCCAGTGAACAAAGTGTTTTCTGGCGTGAGGCGACTGCGGATCCAGCTGCAGACGGTCAGGCTTGATTCTGATGTCCATGGTGAATGGGAAATCGTACAACAATAAATTGTAGCGCTAACAATTATACTCAATGCCGAGAGACTAGCACAATAGAGGCTTTATTGTTGTACGATGCCGTCCCTCCATCTGCAACTGTAGACTAGGGTCTGAGTGACTCACACGCATATTTATACACAAGCTCCCTGTGGGTGGAGCTAGCCAGTAGGGGCTTACCGGAGGAACCTGTATTACAGGTACAGCCAAACATCCCCCTACTGCAAGTACACATATCTACAGTGGTTATATCACCACACATGTACAATGGGATCAGGCAGCAGGAGGGAGGTGAAGAGGAGCATCCTGATAGCCAAACTACTTACACTTCAAAGTGAACCTTACTAATATCCATGGAGTTGAGGAGATCCTTTCGCTATCGTGACGATGGAACATGTCCACACCAGTAAGGGTCTATCTAGGGTTAACCCCCCCCCCCCCCCCCCCCCCCCAACAGCTCCCACCTTAAGGAGCAAAACTAAGGAGCAGACTGATCACCTCAGTTAGCTGGGCAATGAAGGAGATATTTCACAGTTGTCATGGCATTTGAAAGAAATGGAGGATCTGAAGAACTGAGGAGGGAGAGGTGTTCAGTCAGTGAGGACAACAGGGGTCAGTGATCCAAAGTCGGCAAAAGATGGAGTGGACAAGGTAATTCAGTGTCACTAATTCTGTATTTAGTGTGTCGAAGACCACAGTAACAGAGCATTTGGATAATCACAATATCATTAGGCAAAGTTAACACAATTACATGAAAGGGAAATCATGTTTTGCATTTTGTAGGACATGAATAACATTAACCTGTGTCCACATTCACAATGCATTTTTTTCATTAAGTTTACAGAACAAATTCCTGGGAAATGAAGCTTTGAAGTTGAGGCTCACTGACTAAGGAGGGTAGGAATGTTCATGGTGATCACTCATGAATAGACTGAGATAAAAGCAGAAAGCATGACCTTTGCGGAAATATAAAACCCCACCAACTCCTTTTATCAAACAGTGACGGTTAAGGATTTAATGGAAGTTTACATTGAGTGACTCAGTCACACTTTGTCAATCAGCCACTTTATTAAAGTCTTTGGCATCTTGCCTTAGACCAAACATTATTTTTTTTTAATTACTCCTTGCGCTACGATACCTTCATGGGATATCAGATGTAGGGTCAGACCCAAACAATTACTCAGCAAGAAATGTCAGAATGTAATTCCTCAGATTGTTGGGAACAGAAGGCTGCCAAGCCAACCAACTGGAGAAGAGTTCCCATGGTGAAGAGAGTCAGATTGTGAATATACCGCATGGTAATGATTATTCTTAGTTCAAGGGACTTTCATCTTTGAGTTATGTTTGTTACACAACAGCACACATAATGGCAGCGACTCCTGAACACCTCACCACAGCGCCACCAGTTGTGGGAGGAATGACTAGCAGGCATCTCAATGCTAACCAGATCTAAATCAGAAGCTGTGGCGCTGCCATTATACATCTTGGTCAGGATTCTCCGTTGGCCGACGCCGGAATCGGGAAAGGCGATTGGGCGGAGAGTTGCAGGTCAGGCCGTGGATGACGTGAGAATCCCATGCTCCAGTGCCTCGACAGCGGCGTCAATGCATTTATTCCGCACGTACATTGAACGGCATTTGCATATCATTAGCGGGCCTGACCCGGTTTTCTCCAGGGCCTCCACAATGCTCTGCCTCTGCCGGGAGGAATTGCCGATGGCGAGTTTCACTTATCGTGGCTGATTTCGAGAGAGGAGGTAAGACATGCAGAGTCACAACCATGGGCTGCCGGTCTTTCCACTGGCAGGGCTGACTGCAAGGGGGGTTGTGCAGAGAGCGTCTGCCAGGCCGGATGATCCCCCATGGGCCCAGGCACTGCCACTGTTGCAGCCTGCAAGGCAGCCATCTTGCTGCGACGCCACTGACCGCCCAGTGTGGAGGCGCAGATTGACGGTAGCCGTATGGGTGCCCCCACCATCCCAAACCCCCACACCCCAGCCCCCACCAACCCCACACACCACCCACCCACCCTCCACCCCACCATCCCCGCACACCACTCCCACCCTTCACCCCACAGCCTCCAGCCTCTACCCCACCCCGCACTCCACCCCCCATCCTCCATCCCACCACTCCCGCACTCAAACCCCCACTCTCCACCTCACCAACCCGCACTCTATCCCCACACTCCCCCTGACAACTGGCCGCCACACACCAGCAGGGCAGTATACGGCTCACCAGCCCACAGTAGCCCCTACAGGACGGTGCTGGACAGAGGCCGCGGAGCATACCGCTGGCATGAGTAGCACCAGCCAACAATACCCCTGGCAGGAGGGATGGGCACCAGGGCCAGAGGCTCCCAAGGTGCCAGGCACAATGGGGCCATAGATGCAGAGGGCAGGGTGCCAGGGGAAACAGCCAGAGGTGGGTATTGGGATGGGGAAGAGTTGGGGGGAGGGGGACATATGGGGGCAGGCTCTGCAGTGCAGAACGTGGCCACCGTGTAGCCCATTGGACCTGGGTGGGTACAGACGTACGCACCAGATTAACAAGTCTGACTGTCACCCTCTACAGACAATGACTATCAGAATCCCACCAAGAATGTGGCCTTCATCCTGGCTGCCCTAACATTGAGGCTCTACGAGGAGGAGCTATTTGAGGAGGAAGCTGCAGCAGTGGAGCCTGTCCCAGAGGAACAGGAGGCAGCTGGTGAGGAAGAAGAGCTGGCCTGCCAACAGGCCGAGGAGGAGGCGCTAAGGAGGCACTGCATGAGGCCTTGTGTACCGGCTTTGCCTGTCATTCACGGACCTGCCGGACCGGGCATACAGTCAAAGATTCTGGCTGAGCAGGAGGACCATACGGCATATCTTCCAGATCATGGCGCATCTGGCACTGTGTGGGTATGGGGAAGAAACCAGCTCCCGGTGGTCATCAAGGTGACTGTCGCCCTGAACCCAAACGCCACCGGGTCCTTCCAGGCGTCAAGTGGGGACCTGTCTGGGATCTCACAGGCCTCGGTACACAGGTGCTTCCATACCAAAACATAGGCCCGATATGCCCAGTCAGCTCAATACATCCATTTCAATATAGACCGAGCCCACCAGGATGCCCGGGCAGCAGGGTTCACCGTCATCCGCGAGATGCCCAGGTCCAGGGGTGATCGACAGGATGCATGTCACCATACAAGCTGTGGGGATGGTGTGAGGGTTGTGGTAGTGGAGGGGGATGTTGGTAGTAGCGGAAGGGGTTGTGGGGGTTGTGGAGGTGGTGGGGGGGGGGGGGGAGGTGTGGGCGTTGTGGTGGTGGTGGGGGTGTGGACGTTGTGGTGGTGGTGGTAGTGGGGGTGGTGGTGGAGGGGGGTGTGGAGGTTGTGGTGGGGGTGGGGGTTGTGGTGGTGGTGGTGGAGGGGGGTGTGGAGGTTGTGGTGGTGGTGGTGGAGGGGGGTGTGGAGGTTGTGGTGGTGGAGGGGGGTGTGGAGGTTGTGGTGGGGGTGGTAGTGGGGGTGTGGGCGTTGTGGTGGTGGTGGTGGTTGTGGTTGGGGTGGGGGGGGTGTGGGCATTGTGGTGGTGGTGGTGGAGGGGGGGTGTGGAGGTTGTGGTGGGGGTGGTAGTGGGGGTTTGGGGATGAATGATGTGCCATGATGAACTGAAACAAGGGCCTGTTCTGTGCTGTACTGTTCTATGTTCTATGTTCAGGGGACTCTCACTTGCTCGCCCGAAGACGACTTCCGCCTCGGTGACTGCCCTCTCTTTCCGGGGCCCACCAACCAGGTCCAGTGCCCACTGCTCTGTGACGGTGAGGCACTGCAGGTCCGACAGCCCCCCCTCCGGGCACTGCAGGTCCGACAGCGCCCCCTCCGGGCACTGCAGGTCCGACAGCCCCCCCCCCCCTCCGGTCTTCTCCCTCTCCCAGCGGTTGTGAGGAGACAGAAGGTGAATGTTAGGCAGTCAGATGCGTGCAAGCACAGGGATAGGTAGCTAGTGGCCTTCGTGATCAGGGCACCTGGCCATGACGGCTGGTATGGATGCTGGCATCTGGTGCAGAGTGGGGAATGTGCACACTGCTGACAGTGGGGTCCAGACATCCTCTGGGTGGGGAGGGCGGGGTTACAGGTGTGTGGGACAGGGATTGGTACCAGGGGCCAGAGTCCCCTATGACTATTGCTCTTCTGCGCTTTCACCCTCCCTTCTGAACATCAGAGCCAGCCGTGGTGCCACTGCTCTGGCTGCTGCTGTTTTCCCCGGATAGGCTATTCCCCCCCCGACAGTATCCAAAGGGGTATACCTGTTCGAGAGGGGGACAACCACAAGGGGATTCCTGCACTGACTGCCTGCCCTTTCTGGTGGTCACCCATTTCTCTGCCTGCACCTTGGGTGTTACCACATTTATATAACTGCTATCTATGACACTTTCCGCCACCTGCATGCCCTTAAGTGCATCCAACTGCTGCTCCAACCGAACCACGCGGTCTGTGAGGAGCTCCGGTTGGGTGGACGTTCTGCAGATGAAGCCATCCGGGACGCTGGAAGCCTCCCTGACCTGCCACATCTCACAGTCAGAGCACTGCAACCCTCTACCACACACACACACACCTTCCCAGGATGCTCTCTGGTTCTCTCCCTGCAGATTAAAAGTTACAGGCCAGAAGAAAGAGAGAGAACAAAACAGTAGAGAAAAAGCACCTTCTCCCACTCTGCACCGAATTACCTCACTCCACCAAATTACCAAGTTCCAACTTCCCACTCTGGATGGGCCTCACTCCAGCTGTGTCTCCTCGACTTGCGCAAAGCTTACTGAGTGCGCTTTCTGTCTGTCTTTTATACAGACCTCAGCTAACCAGGGTGACTCACACTACTTAAGCTTCAAAGAGAGGAATACAATGTACACCTTTGTGTCCCTAAACAGGCCTCAGGTGACAGATAACTGCCTCTCAGAAATTAGGGTGGGGGCAGCTTCAGCCAATCAGACACTAAGCTACACACTGCACTTTTAACTGAAAAACAGCAGAATTAGATTTACCACTTACCCTTCCTGATTACCTCACTGCACCAAATTACCAAGACCCAATTCCCACTCTGGATGTGTCTCCTTGACTTGCGCAAAGTATTAGCACTTCCTACTGAATTGTCCTCTCAAGTATGAAGACTGTTTTCCAATGTTGTGAATGCAATGGTGATTAAATCAAAACCACGTCAAGAGTTTTTTAGTATTTCAAATTTGAACTGAGGGGACTGTTGGAGGTGTTCTACAATTCATGGGCGTTATTCATTATGCACTTTCGAGAATTGGATCACATCGAACGGTGTTCGGAGAATTGGGGGAGGGGGACTGTATGTGTTAATGGTGACTATGGGTGATTCCTGATTCCTCTTTGTTATTTGTTTATGTTAACATGCGGGCTAATGTTTGGGGGTTGGTGGGAGGATGGGATCATTGTTATTTATATGGGGATTGACATTCATTACTGATTATTGTTTATTGTTGGTGTAAATTTGGGAGAAATGTGAAAAAGGAGAATAAAAATATACTTTTTAAAAGAGGGGCGAAATTCTCCGATCTCCGCAGGGTTGGAGAATTGCCCGGGGCCGGCGTAAATCCCGCCCCCACCGTGGCTGGAATTCTCCGCCACCCGGGAATTGGCGGGGGGCGGGAATCACGCCCCGCCGATCGGCGTGCCCTCGCGATAGGCCGAAGTCCCGCCGCTGAGAGGCCAATCCAGCCGACGTGGTTCCAACCACTTCTAGTGGTGGCGGGATTGGCGGCGTGAGCGGGCCTCCGGAGTCCTGGGGGGGCGCGGGGCGATCGGACCCCTGGGGGTGCGCCACGGTGGCCTGGCCCGTGATCGGGGCCCACCGATCGGCGGGCGGGCCAGTGCCATGGGGGCACTCTTTTTCTCTTCCGCCTCCGCCATGGTGGAGGCCGTGGCAGCGGCGGAAGAGAACCCCCCTACTGCGCATGCGCCGGTGGTGATGTCAGTGGCTGCTGACGCACCGGCGCATGCACGAACCGGCGAAGGCCTTTTGGCCAGCCCCGACGCCAGGCGGCAGGCGTCAAAGGCCATTGGCGCCGGTTTTGGCGCCAGTCGGCATGGCGCCAACCACTCCGGCGTGGGCCTAGCCCCTAAAGGTGCGGAGAATTACGCACCTTTGGGGAGGCCCGACGCCGGAGTGGTTGCTGCCACTCCGCTACGCCGTGACCCCCGCCCCGCCGGGTAGGGGAGAATCCCGGCCGAGGTTTTTATTATTTTGTGATGTATTTCTTATTTAGGTGTATGATTTGAGTGTGAAAACTCAACACAACTCCCAGCTTCCGGAACAATCTGCAACAGAACTTTCTTTTTGCCTGATATGAGGAGCTCTGGGCGAGATTCTCCACACTCCCGACGGTGCGGAGAATAGCGTGGCTCGTAAAATTTTACGGCCACGCTGTTCCGACGCCCTCCCGCTATTCTCCCCCCCCCCCACGCCCGACTCCCGATACGAATCGCTGCCGCCGTTTTTTTACGGCCGGCAGCGATTCTCAGCTGATCGATGGGCCGAGTTCCCAGCCCTTTACGGCTGTTTTTACGAACGGCAAACACACCTGGTCTGGCCGTTCGTAAAAACGGCCGTAAACTCTCGATTTTTAAAACCATGGCACCGATTGGCACGGCAGTACCACGGCCGTGCCAAGGGTGCCATGGGCCCGCGATCGGTGGGCACCGATCGCGGGCAGCGGGCCCGATGCCCGCGCACTCTTTGTCCTTCCGCCGCCCCGCAGTATCCATTCGCGGGGCGGCTGAGGGGCATCCCGGCCCGCACATGCGCGGGTTTCGCGCAAATGCGCGATGACGTCATCCGCGTATGCGCGGGTTGTAGTCTTCCAATCCGCGCATGCGCGGCTGACGTCATATGACGCGTCAGCCGGCGCTAACTCTGGCAAGCGGGCTTAACGAAATTCGTTAAGCCCACGATGCCGGAGTTTACGGCGTCGGGATGCTAGCCCCGACCGGGGACCAGAATCGGTTCCCGGTCGGGAAGGGGGGGGGGGGGCTGGCGTCAAACCCGCCCGGATTTGACGCCAGCCTCACGATTTCTCCCCATATGGGAGAATCGCGCCCTTATTCTCTCCCAAGATCAGAGGTATCATGAGGTGACCAATTTGTCAAAGGAGTTCTTCAACAATAGTCAGAGCATTCCCCTGAGTTTCTAGATTGCTAGCCAACAACAATGGGTGGCACGGCAACACAGTAGTTAGCACTACTGCCTCATAGTGCCAGTGACAAGGGTTCAATTCCGACCTTGAGTGACTGGACATTATTTCTTTGAGGTGCTTTTCAGAATCTGATGGCTCTCTCTCTGGGAAAAGAGGCTGTTGTGAAGCAAAGAGCAGAATCTGATAAACTCGTGGAGGGTACTGAGTGGTGTGGGTTTGGGCCAGGGTTTACCCTGTGGATGAAAGTACTGTACAGCGCTCCCATGGCGAGTGTGCAGACAAAGGCCACCAGTTCTGAATAATTCTGGCTGCACAGAGGCACAAGGCAGGGATGCCCTTTGTACCTGTTGCTATTTGCCCTGGCAATCGGGCCACTGGCTATCACTCTCAGATCATTGGAGAGGCATCCAGAGAGGAGACAGGAAGCATAGAGTCTCTCTATGCAGATGACCTGCTCCTCTCATCCTTAAACCCCCCAGCAAGCATGGGAGTAATAATAAAACTCTTAATGAAGTTTGGAGCTTTCTCAGGTTACAAACTTAAACTGAGAAAGAGCTGAATCTTCCGCGTGAGCCCGAGGGGAGAACCAGAGCTGGAGAGGCTGTCGTTCAAACTGTCCCAAACTAAATTCCAATACCTGGAGATCCAGATAGCCCATTACTGGGCGCAAATCCATAAGTGAAAACTGTCGAGCCTAGCGGAGGAAGTAAGTAATAATAATCTTTATTGTCACAAGTAGGCTTACATTAACACAGCAATGAAGTGTCATGTGAGAGTACCTTTAAGAAATGGGTGTTTAAGAAATGTACCTTTAAGAAATAGAGCTGCTGGGAAGCATGGTGGCACAGTGGTTAGCATTGCTGCCTACGGCGCTGAGGACCCGGGTTCGAATCCCGGCCCTGGGTCACTGTCCGTGTGGAGTTTGCACATTCTCCCCGTGTCTACATGGGTTTCACCCCCACAACCCAAAGATGTGCAGGATAGGTAGATTGGCCACTCTAAATTGCCCCTTAATTGGAAAAAATAATTGGGTATTCTAAATTTATAAAAAAGAAAAAGAAAAAAAGAAAAAAAAGAAATGGAGCTGCTCATGTTACTGGAATGATGTCAGAGTGTGGGTGGAGCTGAGCTCTACTTCTGCTTTTTAGTTTCAGCTTGAGAAAAAGCTTGGGTGTGTCTGTGTTTTTCAGTGAGCTGCATCTGAAGTCTGCCATCCAAAGACTATCTATGGATCATTTGGTGAACCAAGAATTGTAAAAGGTCTCAGTATTGAATGTAAACTCTGATGTGTTCCTGTTTGAAGGTTTGTTAAGTTTTTTGGATGTTAAAAGAACAGCTTAAGGATTACTTAGTGTTGTAGTCTTTGGGGGGGGGGGGGGGGGTGTATTTGAATTGATGGTTGCTAAGATGTTCACTGTATGTTTCAAAAAGGTTAACTTGAGTTCATAGAATAAACATTGTTTTGTTTTTAAAAATACTTTTCCATTTCTGCTGTACCATACCTGTAGAGTGGGCCGTGTTCTCCCCATACCACAATCTATTAAAAGTTGTGGGTCAGTTGAACTCCATGATACACTTTGGGATTCTCTAAACCCTGACCCATAACAGAAGTCACTGTGAAAAGCCCCTAGTCGCCACATTTTGGTGCCTGTTCGGGTACACAGAGGGAGAATTCACAATGTCCAAAAAGTGGGACTCGCTCCCGCTCTCCCTGATGGGAAGAGTGCAGACAATAAAAATGAACGTGCTGCCAAGATTCCTCTTCCGGGGCAGCACGGTGGCCTAGTGGTTAGCACAACCGCCTCACGGCGCTGAGGTCCCAGGTTCGATCCCGGCTCTGGGTCACTGTCTGTGTGGAGTTTGCACATTCTCCCCGTGTCTGCGTGGGTTTCGCCCCCACAACCCAAAAATGTGCAGAGTAGGTGGATTGGCCACGCTAAATTGCCCCTTAATTGGAAAAAATAATTGGGTAATCTAAATTTATTAAAAAAAAGATTCCTCTTCCGATTCAGATCCCACCCAATCTTCATCCCCAAGACCTTCTTCACTAAAGTAGATAAATTAATTATGACGTTTGCGTGGGCGGGAAAAAAATCCCAGAATCCATAAAAGCATCTTACAAAGATGGAGGAATATGTGGGGCCTGGCTCTGCCAAACCTCCTACTCTACCATTGGGCAGTGAATGCAGAAAGTGTCAGGGTGGGTGTGAGAGCGGGAGGTGGAATTATTGTGAATGGAGGAGACCTCCATTGGAAGGTATTGGGACAACCCTGTGGGAAGCATGGTAGCACAGTGGGTAGCACTGTTGCTTCACAGCTACAGGGTCCCAGGTTCGATTCCCGGCTTGGGTCACTGTCTGTGTGGAGTCTGCACGTTCTCCGCGTGTCTGCGTGGGTTTCCTCCGGGTGCTCCGGTTTCCTCCCACAAGTCCCGAAAGACGTGCTGTCAGGTGAATTGAATATTCTGAATTCTCCCTCTGTGTACTCGGACAGGCGCCAGAATGTGGCGACTAGGGGCTTTTTACAGTAATTTCATTGCAGTGTTAATGTAAACCGACTTGTGACAATAAAATATTATTATTATTATTATCCCTCCAGGCACTGGCTACAGCCACACTCCCATTTCTCCCAGCCAAATGCTGGAGAAAGCGGTTGTGGTGTCCATGCTGTGGACCTGGAACCAGCTCAGGCATCATTTCAATCTTGGCCCAATGTTCGCTGCGGCCCCAATCTGCAAAAACCATAAATTAATCTCGGCAACAGTAGATGCCTCCTTCAAAACATGGAGACAGGACGAGGGGTTACTGACAGTAGGGGACCTCTACGTAGACGGCAAAGAAGCAATGCTGGGGGAACTATCAGAAAAGCTTCAGCTCCTGAAAGGGAATGAGCTTGGATACCTGCAATTGAGGAACGGCCTCCACAAAGAGACCGCCGCAAACCCCCAGCTACCCGGACACACCTTACTCGACAAACTGCTGGTAATGGGCAATACCCGGACAGTAACTGCGCCGACGTATATGGACGAATGTTAGATGTAAGGGCCCCACTGGACGAGACATAGGAAACGTGGGAGGAGGAGCTGGGCATGGAGATGGGGGAGGACTCTGGATCGAAGCACTGCATAGGGCAAACTTTCAACTCCTCATGTGCAGGGCTGTGCCTAACGCAGCTAAAGATGGTGCACAAAGCACATTTGACCACGACACACATGAGCGGGTTCTTCCCGGAGGTGGAGGACAGATGTGAATGATGCCATGGAGGCCCAGCCAACCACACCCAGATGTTCTGGTCCTTCCCCAAACATGTTGTGTACTTGACCGCCTTTTTCAAAGTCTTGTCCAGGGTTGTGAGGGTGCAGCCATGCCCACTAGTAGTGGTCTTCAGGATGTCGGAACAGCAAGTAGTCTTTATGGAGAGAGGAGCAGATGCCCCAGCCCTTGCCTCCCTGATCACCTGCTGGAGACTCCTGCTTGGCTGGAGATCACCAGCGTCACCCAAGGATGCCGACTGCTGTCCGACTTAGTGGAATTCTGGAAATTGGAGAAAATACAATTTTCCATCACGGGATCAGAATATGTGGAGGCAATTCACCAACCTCTTTGAGGACCTGTTTGTCACCAACAACTTGTGGGGTGGCGGGAGCGAACTAGACAGGGGGAAAAGAGGAGGGGGGAACAAAACGGGAGTAGGGTGGTGTGATGTTCTTGTCAGATGGCCTGATTTATATTACAAGAACACTTGTAGCTAAAGCTATAAACAATTTATTAACATTAACTGTGGGGAAACTATATACAAAACAGATGAAAAACAGTAAGATCAAGCGCAATCATAGAATTTACAGTGTAGAAGGAGGCCATTCAGCCCATTGAGTCTGTACCAGCCCTTGGAAAGAGCACCCTACCCAAGCCTACACCTCCACCCTATCCCGGTAACCCCATCCAACCTTTGTGGACACTAAGGGCAATTTAGCATAATGAATCCACCTAACCACATCTTTGGACTGTGGGAGGAAACCAGAGCACCCAGAGAAAACCCACACAGACATGGGGAGAATGTGCAGACTCCACACAGACAGTGACCCAAGCTGGGAATCGAACCTGGGACCCTGGAGCTGTGAAGCAACTGTGCTAGCCATGTGCTACCGTACTGCCCCTCTTCCAGCTCTCCAGGCAGTCTGAGGTCACCTTCACTTATATACTAATGAGATTCATAGTGGTCAGTCAGTAAATTACAAACAACCATGATATATATCACTATAGGGGCAAAGGAGAGGAAGCAACACCCAGAATACAGGGAAACAAACAGAGTGGTTAAAGGGGACTGAGGGATGAGAAAAATCTATTTATCCTGCCATGTTGACTCATGTATTACGCTTCTTTTGCCTCGATCACACCCATAGTCTGTTTTAATACAATGGGCTAGTCCTGGAACAATGGGGTGGACCTTGGTGTCCTCGTGCATCAATCACTGAATGTAAGCACACAGGTACAGCAGGCAGTAAGGAAGGCAAATGGTATGTTGGCCTCCATAGCGAGAGGATTGGAGTTCAGGAATAGGGATGTTTTACTGCAATTGTATAGAGCATTGGTGGGGCCACATCTGGAGTATTGTGTGCAGTTTTGGTGTCCCTATCTGAGGAAGGTTGTTCTTGTTATGGAGGGAGTGCAGCGAAGGTTTACCACGCTGATTCCTGGGATGGCGGGACTGTCATATGAAGAGAGACTAAATCGGTTAGGATTATATTTTTTGGAGTTTAGAAGAGAGAGGGTATCTCATAGAAACTTATAAAATTCTAACAGGATTTGACAGGGTAGATTCAGATGGGAATGGCCAAGGCGCTGCAGAGCATGTCCCAGTCACTGAGGAGGATTGCCGAGAGCGTCTACAAGATGGTGCAAACATCGGGGAGCCAGGAGGACTGCCAGGCCCAGATGATGTAGGGGAAATCGGCTCTCGAACTTGTTGTCCCTCTGTCCCGAGGTGGGCCCCGGAGCCCTGTGGGCACCGGGCAGTAGACAGCGCTGGGTGCCAACCCTGACCTGTCCCATGGAGTGGGGATGGTGGCCACCAGCTCCCCCGAGTTCCACCCCTCTGATGAGGACGCATCTTGAAGTCAGCAGAGGGGATAGGGCGGCACGGCTGTGCATGCACTGTGTCCCCAGAGGGCACCCGCCAGGGGCAAGCCCAGCAAACCCGAGCTCTTTGCCTGTGAGCAAAGATGACTTCTCCTCAATTGACTCCCCGCAGAAGCCCTTCTGCCAGGTTCACGTTTTTCAAAAGGATTGCGAATCGGTGCCAGTGTGACCACTTGCTGGGGAGGCCATTGAATCACGGGAGGCCATTGGATATGTGATTGCTCCCGTTAATTTTATGTAAACAGGGCTTAAGTGGTGATAATTGGTTTCTCACCACGCTACAGCAGGATCCCAGTTTTGCCTACGGGAGCGGGCCGATTGCATCACAAACTGTTTTGGCACCTGGCCTGGTCTCTCCCGGTAATAACCGGCTTTATTACGCCCGAGCAAGAGGGAGAGTGCAATGAGACCTGAGAATCACGCCTTAAATTGGTTAGGAGTATGTTCATTGGTGTTAAGAGTGAGAGGGGCTCGCATAGAAATTTATAAAATTCTGACAGGATTAGACAGGGTAGATTCAGAAAGAATGTTCCCGATAGTGGGGGAGCCAAGAACTAGGGGCCATAGTTTGAAGATAAGAAGTGAACCTTTTAGGAGTGAGGTGAGGAGAAATTTCTTCACCCAGAGATTGATGAACCTGTGGAATTCACTACCACAGAAAGTAGTTGAGGCCAAAACATTGTGTAATTTCAAGAAGGAATTAGATACAGCTCTTGGACGAAAGAGATCGAGGGATTTGGGGAAAGGCAGTTTCAGGGTATTGAACTTGACGATCAGCCATGACATTAATGAATGGTGGGTCAGGGTCGAAGGGCCGAATGGCTTTCTGCTGCTTCTATTTTCTCTGTATGTTTTTATGTATGTATATAGTTTATGATATGGTTGCTGTAACTCAACTGTTAATACGCCTTGTTTCCTGTGTTCTATCTTTTCCCTTCGTTATAAATACAAATGAAAATCAATAAAAACGTTTTTAAAAATTCTGATACTGGAGGTGGTGTTTGTTTTGTATTTGATGTTAGACCATGTCATAATGGAAGGGGGGGGGGGCAAGGATGCTCTGTGTCAATAAAATTTAACCTTCAAACACCATTATGAAACCTAAGCAGGTATCTGCAAATGTGTCTCAACGCCACTTGTGGGACCTTGCTATACACAAGTCGTATGATGCAATTCCTCATATTTATTGGGCTGTGAACTACTTTGGGACATCCTGAATCATGTATATAAAAACACCAGAAACAGGAGTATATCATGTATAAAGTTTGCTCCATCATTCAATACGACCATTACTGATCTTTGTTTCAACTCCACTTGCCTGCCCGCTCTCCATAATCCCTCGATTCTGGGACACCAAAAATCTGTCTATCCCAGCTTGAAATGTATTAAGTGGTAAACCATCCACAACCCGCAGGGTAGAGAATTCCAAAGATTCACAACCCTTACTGTCAAATACTTTCTCCTAATCTCAGCTAAATGATGGGCCCTCTTATCCTGAGATTATCCTTGAAAGTATAATCCTAACCATTCTAGATTCTCCAACCAGCAGAAACCATCTATCAAAATTGTCAAACCCCTTCAGAATATTGAATGTTTCAATGAGATCACCTCTCATTCTCCTAAACCTCAGCCTCTCATCATAGGCCTCATCCCAGGAACCACTCTAGTGAACCTTCACTGTACTAAATTGCTAAACAATCTCCTTTGGTTTTTACTTCCAATTTGCAGAATTTGCACTTTTGTTTCAATTGACAATCATTTTATTTCCTTCCATTAATTTTAATCTACTAAACTGAAAATATCAGAGCAGCTGCCAACCTCCTTCCTAGTCCAAACTCTCCCGAAATGTTCTTTCCACAGAGGGGGGTTGAAATATGGAATGTTTTGTCACAGGCAGTTGTCCAGATAGTGATCATTGAATCCTCTTCTACCGAGAGCAGGAGCTAAGATTTTTTTTTGTTTGAGGTGCTCTAACAAAAAACTTGCACAGACACGATGGATTGAATGGCTTTGTTCTGTGCTGCAAGCTGAGGCTGTTTCATGAATTGTAATTACGATGCAATTTTGATTGAGATGTAGATTAATTTATACTGGCAGCACTGAACTGCTCTAAACATAGAAGGCGGCAGGGAAGGGGAACAAAATGTAACATCTCAAAGTTTGCAGATGATACCAAGTTGGGTGGGACGGTGATCTCATGCTGAGATCCTACAGCATGATCTGGACAGGTTTGGCAAGTGGGGAAATCAATGGCAGATGCAGTATAATGTGGATAAGTGTGAGCTTATTCAATTTGGAAGCAAAAACAGGAAGGCAGATTACTACCTGAATGGTTGTAAATTGGGAGAGGGGAGTGTGCAGCGGGACCTGGGTGTCCCTGTACACCAGTTGCTGAAGGTAAGCATGCAGGTGCAGCAGGCAGTAAAGGCTAATGGTATGTTGGCCTTCATTGCGAGAGGTTTCGAGTACAGCAGGGATGTGTTGTTGCAATTATACAGGGCCTTGGTGAGGCCACATCTAGAATATTGGGTGCAGTTCTGAGGAAAGACGTTCTTGCTCTCAAGAGAAAGTGCAGCAAAGATTTACCAGGCTGATTCCAGGGATGGCTGGCATGACTGTCATATGAGGACAGGTTGACTAGGTTAGGATTGTTCTCGCTGGAATTCAGAAGAATGAGGGGGGACCTCATAGAGACATATAACATTCTAACTAGGACTACATAGGTTAGATGCAGGGAAGAAGTTCCCGATGGTGGATGTGTCCAGAACCAGGGGTCACAGTCTAAGGATTCATGGTAAACCATTTCGGACAGAGATGAGGAGACATTTTTTCACTAAAAGAGTGGTGAACCTGTGGAATTCATTACCACAGGAAGTAGTTGAATTTAAAACATTGAATATATTCCAGAGGTGGCTTGAAATAGCATTTGGGGCCAATGGGATCAAAGGTTCTGGGGAGAAGCTATTGAGTTGGAATTTCAGCTACGATCGTGATCAATGGCGGAGCAGGGTCGAAGGGCAAAAAGACCTCCTTCTGCTATCTTCTATGTATCTATGTATGTATCTTTTTTTACCTATCTGAGCTGCACCAGGTCCTGAAGCTAAACTGCAGCTCGCAATCTTATTTTACTGACAAATTCCTTCAGAAAAATGAAGCTTTCATATCTTCCGACTGGCTTCACTTCCTACTCTAATCTCTAGCAACAAAATGCTAGATAAATGCTAATGAATAAGGTAGCTGAGATCCAGTAGGAAGTTACACCAAGATGTGATACCAGATTTCTTGTCAGAGAATGCTTTGTTCTGTCAAATGCAAGGTTTTGGGAGGGTGTAGGAGTAGGGCAATGTGGCAACACCTACACATTATTCACCAGGCTGCAAAACTGATGGGCATTTTAGTTTCTTGGTGCATTAGCTATTCCCTTTGAAGTGCTACAGATCTACAGCAATATCTACCACTTGAGAATATGTGCACAATGAAGGACAAAGTAAACATTTGTCAACTGCAAAAGCCACAAGGAGTACTCGGCTAATGCTCTTCAGTACCAAACATTGCTGATTACTGATTGGGTACCTGGAGTTCAACCAGATCATGTACAAATTGTAAACAGGGGTATCTATGCTTGCTTTTTGTACCGGGTGGTCTCAGTTAACAATCTGATACAGGATACTGAACCACCAAGACCCACAATCCTATTGTATCGAGCATAATCAGTTGGGCCAATTGGTACATAATGCTGTTAAACACAAACTGACATCATGAGAGAGTACAAAGTAAGTTTAACATTATCCAAGGGTCTGTTTACAGTAACTTGGGGTAGGGTAACTGGAACTTACCCTCACTAATTCTGGGAAATAAAAGTTTGGCATTTTTCTCGTAGTCAACATCATTACTTAATGTCAGAGATAACAAGGAATGTAAACAACAATTCCTTTGCACTGTCCCATCAACCACTCCCAGGTCAGGCATAAGGCTCCCTCAAGTCAATCAGCGTGCCTTAGTTCCATGGTTAGAAGCACACTTCACTGTTTACTAGTAGATCCACCCTGTAGCCCTTTTGAGTGAAGCTGATTAAATGATGAATTACACAGCTCTCGACTGCTGAATCACACCCACTTAAACCAGGGTTCAGACTAAAGTCATTTTATTTATAGAACTTACAGACTGTAAAATACTAGAGACACCCCACTCAGCAATAAATCTGTGTAAATTCTGTAAATGCTTTAACCCCCTCCCCAAAAAGGGATTGCAAGTCTGGTTCGGGAAAGGGTTGAAGGTTACAGTTCTAAGTACTGAAGAATTGACCATTCCTGGTCATTACGTTGGCTCCGGTTCTGGCCCTATTATAGCAATTTCTTCTGACACAATGATGTTGGATCCAATGCTTATATTCACTGTCGGGAACGAGAGTTTATTTTTATTCAAAGTATTATTGGTGAGTATTCAGCTCCTTCAGATGATTAAGAGGACAAATCCCCGTGGTTGCGTAGGTTTCACCCCCCACAACCCAAAGATGTGTAGGGTAGATGGATTGGACACGCCAAATTGCCCCTTAATTAGAAAAAATGAATCGGGTACTCTAAATTTTTTTTAGAGGACAATTTGATTGCAGTGCCTCCAAAGCCTGAAGTGTGACAGATACACTCTATAATGCATACTTCACATGGTGCGCTGTCCACTATACTGACACAGGGCCTGTGCCTATTAGACTCTTTGCATATTCAAATAAGGGACCAAACTCCTACTTAAAAATCTCTCTACACCCAGGAAAGCCAGGCCTGCATACAGTATAACAAGAGAGTTGCAAAATGATGCATTTGGCTAGGAAGGATGAGAAAAAGCAATATTAACTAAACCAGTCATTTTCAAAGTCACGACCCACAGGTTTGTCGGAGGAAGGTGTCGGTAGGGCGGCAGGGTCATCGGTCGTGGCGTTCCGGATCGCGACCGGCTTTCAAAATGCCGGCCGTCCCGCACATGTGCCCCCTCAGCAGTGTGCAGGTCCAGAGCCCAGCGGGTAGACCGCCTCCTCCTGAGGTCAGCTGCTGACCCAGGAGCAGATTCTTTTTGGAGTCTTCTCTCCAGAAGCGGCAGCAGGGAGCAGATCACACACCCCGTACACTGACGTCACATGCTCTGGGCACGAGATTCCTCCATTTTGCAGCTGCCAGCAGCGCTGGTGTGAGCTCCAGACCCTCTGGTCAACAACCCATGAAGAAAAAGCTGAAATCAGGATCAAAGCAGCATAAAGATGATTTCTTGAGGATGGGTTTATTAATTGTGCCACTGCAAATCACAAACTGTAAAGTTTGTGTGTGTTATGGCTTTTCACAGTATTATTATATGCAGGGAAGTTCTGGTAAATGAAAGATTAAAACCTTCATAACTTCAAAGACATTTGAAGATAAAACATGGCGAGTTCAAGGACAAATCTCTTGATTTTTTTTTAACAGATGCAGTGAGACCGTAAGCTATCAGCTGAAGTCCTCATCAGGAATGTAACGTTGAATGACAAAGCAAGTGAGATCATGAGGACCAAGCGGGCTCACCTGTCACGTTAAAGGTAAATGAAAACGGTGGTCACGAAGTTCGGGCGGTGTGATTCGTGAGTCAGCCAGCGTGGGTCTCGAAGGATGGCAGGTTGGTAAAAATGGGTTACGGGCAAAAAAGTTTGAAAAGCACCTAACTAAACTGTACAATTTGAAGTAGTGTAGGTCAGAAAGACCTAGGAGGTGGGATTCACAGACACAAGTTTTGTGGCGGGCAGG
This sequence comes from Scyliorhinus canicula, assembly GCF_902713615.1. Classification (NCBI taxonomy): domain Eukaryota; kingdom Metazoa; phylum Chordata; class Chondrichthyes; order Carcharhiniformes; family Scyliorhinidae; genus Scyliorhinus; species Scyliorhinus canicula. The sequence goes on along the minus strand of NC_052163.1, from coordinate 73,730,876 downwards.
ACAAGTTGTTAAGGATATTTTAAAAATACAGGATCTAAAGAGTAAGCAGGGTAAAAAAAACCAAATTATGTTAAATCTTCATAAACCACTAGTTCAACCTCAACTGGAGCACTGCACTGAATTCTGGGACCTACTTCAGGAAGAATGTCAAGGCTTTGGAAAGGATAGAGAATAGATTTATCAGAACAGTACCAGGGAACTTCACTTAGGTGGGGAGAGTGGAGAAACTAGGGATGTTCTCCTTCAAGCAGAGAAGGCCAACAGAAAATCTAATAGGTACTCAAAATGATTAAGGGACTTGATAACATAAATAAGGGTTGGTAACCAAATGCCAAACAGTAGAAGGAGATGAGGATTTGTTTTTAGTGAGTTACGATGGCCTAGTTGTGCTGCTGGGAACTGTAGTGGTAACAAACTGAATATTAAATTTCAGAGGAGAATTGGGTAGATAGTTGAAAAAGAAAAGAAATACAGAGCTATAGGGAAATAGGGGCTAATGGGAAAACTCTTAAAGAACCCGGAACAAACACAATGGGCCAAACGATCTCTCTCTTCACTGTAGGATAGATTCTATGATTAGGTGAAGAGAATTCTCGTATTCTAAGTGAAGAGTGGGTGAATCTATTTTAATTAATGTTTGTGAGAAACAAAATTTCCAGGTCATTGTACATGTAACCAACAGTTGAAAACAAATTGTTTGCTGACGGATGACCTTGCCGTCACTCCTCCTAGCTGTCCAAAATGCAAACTAAATTCCAGGGGGTATTAACAAGAGGAAAATGGTACACCAGATAAGTATTTATATTGCCTCTGGTTTTTCTGTTTGCAATTTTTACCATTATACTAATATATAACTTCAGTATTTTTTAAAAAAGTTACAGGAAAATGTAGCATTATCAAGCATGCATGTACATTAAAAACAACAAGGCCTTTGCATCTGCTAAACATAAAATAAGAGGCCACTAGTGAGGTATATGCACCACTTTGTGACCTTGTTATTAATTGTACTCTCTGCACCCAAAACGGTTTACTTAAACCTTGGGCTTCTCTCTCTCTTCTGGAAAAAAATAACTTGGACCTCAAATTTAATTTGTGAAAGGTCTTTTAGAACATAGATGAGCTGCGAGCTACAACAGGCAACACTTCTAGACTGACAATTAAGAAAATAAGGTGAAACTGGGTTAATATTCTGTCCTTCGCCCAAATTGCAGACAGATTGAAGAAAAGGACAGTGTGTGGAAAAGGTTTGGGTTTTCAGCCAAAATAACTGCAATTCAAGCCAGTCAATTTTCATTCCAAAATGCTGAATGTATATTGGAACAAGAAGCTGAAGCAACTTTTATATTCTTTACTTACCTATATTTTCAATTAAGATTTGATTCTTCCCTTCAACCATCAAACTGCAGGAGGGCAGGTTGGCGCAGTGGTTAGCACAGCTGCCTCACGGTGCTGAGGACCCAGGTTCGATCCCGGCACCGGGTCACTGTCTGTGTGGAGTTTGCACATTCTCCCTGTGTCTGTGTGGGTCTCGCCTCCACAACCCAAAGATGTGCAGGGTAGATGGATTGGCCACAATAAATTGTTCCTTAAGTGGAAACATTTTTGAAAACCAATCAAAATGCCAATTTGATTGCTGGTACAAGGGGCAGCACAAGTGGATGGCACTGTTGCTTCACAGCTCCAGGGTCCCAGGTTCAATTCCCGGCTTGGGTCTCTGTGCGGAGTCTGCATGTTCTCCCCACGTCTGCGTGGGTTTCCTCCGGGTGCTCCAGTTTCCATCCACAGTCCAACGACGTGCAGGTTAGGTGGATTGGCCATGCTAAATTGCCCTTAATGTCCAAAACGGTTAGGAGGGGTTATTGGGTTAGGGTGGAATTGAGCGCTTAAGTGGATCGGTGCAGACTCGATTGGCCGAGTGGCCGCCTTCTGCACTGTACGTTCTAAGTACTTTTCTCGTGGACAATTAAACATTGTACATAGGATTCCCAGATGATAATAGATTTTGAGAGATTTATGGTCTTGTCTGGTATGTCAGACAGCCACTGGAGAATTTAATCAATATCAGTAATCAACACACTACATGACTTCAAACAGCTTGTAATAGAAAAAGACAAAAATTGATTTATCGATTCTTTGTCAAGACGCACACATTTAACAAAACAAGTTATGAATTACAAAGTGAGAAGTAGTCACTTTAAAACATACATTTTAAATACTTCAAGACAATAAACAAAAATTGACTCCAGAATCTTGAAACAAATACCAAAAACATTTCCTTCATTTGAAAGTATTGAAACATTTTAGTAAGGGCGCTGGTAACCTCCTGAAGCACTTCCTCCTGACATGTTTAGTCCTGACATCATTTGGTTCGTGCGATTATCGAATGTCATGGAACTTTGTTGGTAACCCCCTTGCATGTAGCTCCCTTGACTGTGAAAACCAAGGATTACAGCAGGTTATTTATAAAGTTATAAAGACAAAACATAAACTCAGCTCTAAGGACGTTTGAAATAAGCAAGTAGCAAGAGTGTGAAGATAGCACATGCTCACAGTCCAAGGGCAAGCCTTGAGAGAACTGAAGGGACAGAAATTGGTAACATCTTTATTGAACACACAACTCCGCACAAGTCATTCATCCCATTGTGCCTGAGGTGTTTGCAGGATGCTGGATTTATCTGCTCTCAAACCAATTCCCTGTATTCTTCAAAATCTTGCAAGTCTAATTCATTTCCTATGAAATGCTGGAAATTAATTCAGCTTCAAACACACCTTATGGTTATTATGCATTCAGGTTTCTAATAATCTTTTAGTGTGAATTCCTTGACCCATTCAATCTTTTAGTGCGAGTTCCACTCTCACGTCTCCTTCTTTCAGATTCAATAAGCAATGGAATTGCTCTTTTTATCTATTTCCTCTCTCAAATTGATCCAAAACTGAATAAGTACAAGGTCCTCTTAATCTTCTTAGCACTAATGAACATATTACTAGTTTTCCCCATGTTCCTCATTATAACACCTCCCTCGCATAACTGACAATCTGAAAATTCTTTCATTAATAAAAGCGATGCATGTGGGGTTGCAACAAGCACTATCAGTAGGATGTTTGGGGAGTGCAGCATTGGGAGGAATATGTTACTGGGTAGGATGGAGGAACCATCCACTGGGCGAGACCCCACGTGACTATGGTGTTTGATTATCCTAACAGCAGAGGAGTGTTGTAATGTGCCACACTAATCTTTGCTGATATGGGGGAAGTGTTGGGGTGTCCAGGGATGCACTTTTGACAAAGAAGATTTTAGGAATATTGGCTTCCAAATACTGGGGCAATTTAAGGGTTTTAAATCTGGAGTTCCAATGTGTTTGACTGCAGTGGTCATGTTTTGTAAAGGCCTGGGAGATTCTAGGAGCCAGAAGGTGAAATTGACCAAAGGAATGGTTTTTCAGACTGGGCGAATGTACTGTGGTTTGACTGGGGAAAGTCCCAGGGCAGTTAATGCACTTTCAGTCTGGAGAGTTAATTTTCTTTCAGCTTGGGGAGATGATGCCATTGCTGGGTGGTGCCAAGGGATGCAGAGGGTCAGTTTTGGAGAAAGCTTTTGAGAGAGAAGAGGTGAAGTCTGATCTGTCTGACACTGAGTCCACAATTACCCTGTTATGGGGTACAATTTATGCTAGGTAGTGATATATTTGGATCACAGTGAGAGTGCAGCCTTCTGTGGTTGAAAAGCCAGTGGAAAGTCAAACAACTGAGAAGTTGCAAGAAGTATATCCAGGAGTGTTTCCTGATTGTGTGGTAGCCAGGTCACAAAGCCACAGATTGAGACAGGAGGAAGAGAACTTGAAGAGTAACAATAGGGAGACTGAGGTTCAGTTGTCAGAAACCCATGTTTGATCAGATGGTTAATTACATAGATACATAGATTTACATAGAATTTACAGTGCAGATAATAAAGAACAAGAGTAGGTCGTGGATGAAGCGGATATCTTCAGCTCAAGTAAGTTGGGCAGCGCGGTGGTACAGTGGCTAGCACTGTTGTCTCACAGGTTTGATCCAGCCCCTGGTGGAGTTTGCACATTCTCCCCATGTATACTGGTCTTAGCCCACAACCCAGAAAGATGTGCCGGGTAGATGGATTGGCCACATTTATTTAGAAAAAAAAGAATTGGTACACTAAATTTTTTTTTAACGTTGTCTGAATTAAAAGAGATTCATAGATTAGGCAACTGTCATCCCAATCCCTGACCCCGTCCACCCAACCCCTGCACAGGGCACCCCGGCCCGATCGCTAGCGTGCAGATAATACCAACCTGGCAGTACCCCTGTCAGCTGGCAGTGCCACCTGGGCACCTTAGCAGTGCCAGGCTGGCATCCAGATGGCACTGCCAGGGTGCCAGGCTGGCAATGCCAGGGTGCCCTGATGGCACCAGCTGTGCCACAATACCACCCTGTCTAAAGGGCATTCATCTGGGGGCCTTTGATCCTCTGGGAGACCCCCAAGAGTGCTGTTCCGACTGGTCACAGGTTGTGGGGACGAGTACAGGACAGCACTCACCCAAGGTCTCCGAAGCAAAGGGGATAGATCCCAACACCTCGGATAACTGCATATTACATAGATAGAATTTCATAGAATTTACAGTGCAGGGGGCCATTCGGCCCATCGAGTCTGCACCAGCTCTTGGAAAGAGCACCCTACCCAAGGTCCACACCTTCACCCTATCCCCATAACCCCACCCAATACGAAGGCCAATTTTGGACACTATGGGAATTTACATGGCCAATCCACCCAACCCACACATCTTTGGACTGTGGGAGGAAACTGGAGCACCCGGAGGAAACCCACGCACACACGGGGAGAATGGGCAGACTCCGCACAGACAGTGACCCAAGCCGGGTATCGTACCTGGGACTCTGGAGCTGTGAAGCAATTGTGTTAACCACAATGCTACCGTGCTGCAGTGAGACTAACTGTCTCGCTCTAATATGCAGATTTGCCTAAAGGTTATCCTGTCCACAATGGGATCAATTCACATCGCAGCTTCTCGTGAGATCGCATTAGATCGTGCTAGGCGGGGCAGTGGTGAGCACTGCTGCCTCACAGCCCGAGGACATGGGTTCAATCCCGGCTCTGGGTCACTGTCTGTATGGAGTTAGCACATTCTCCCCATGTCTGTGTGGGTCTCACCCCCACAACCCAAAGATGTGCAGGGTAGGTGAATTGGCCACGCTAAATTGCCCCTTAATTGGAAAAAAAGAATTGGGTACTCCAAGTTTATAAGATCTTGCGAGGCGCTGCGTGCCAGGTAGATTTTGGGAGCGGGGTCTCCCAGCTTCTATTGGCTATGCTATGCCACAGCGAGCTGCTTTTCGGGCCATTCGATCGTGCCCTCTGCCTGCAGAAGTCATTTGTTCTCAGCTTAGGGAGATGATGTGATTGCTGGGTGGAGCCAAGCGATGCAGAAGGTCCGCTTTAGAGAGATGAAGCTTGGTCTGACACCGAGTTCACAATTCTCAGGGAAGAAGCTGACTTCAGCCAGAGTCTGAAGGTATTCTAACAGGAGCCAAATTTGGTTTATAAGGCGAGCAGTACTCCATGCCACTCTGATTTTAAGATAGATAAGAGAGCTGTATGTATCTTCCCTTGTTGTTTAATGGGAATTGAGTAGTGTTTAAGGATTAATTGTAAGCCGTTCTTTTCGGATGTGAAGTTTAAAAGTTTAATATTGTATTCACAGTAAAGTTTTGTTTTAAAAATACCAAAGCCCTGCCTCTTTGTGCAATCACTCCTGGAGCGAATCATTATTTCTGCAGTCTTACAAATAAACTGAAATATTGGGGTTTCGGTCCAGTATCCTAACACGTATTGGTACTGGTCTGGGACCATAATAATAGCATGAGCTAGGCTAGGTATTAACATAGACTGCAAGTTTTAGGTAGGAAGGGAGTTTGAATCCTAACAGGAGGTGGGTGTAAAGATTGCTAACAGCAACATATGTTCTTGTTGTGTATTGCCATCTAGTGGATTATTATGGAGCTGCAGTGAGAGAGAGAAACGGCATCTTATCATAAATATCAATTACAGCATCACTTACAGCATAACTGACACAGCAGGTAACTGTTGACACTTCTGAGACTGCATGACCCAGTCCTTTTGTAAGCTTTTTGAAATGCTGAGACCCATAGCAATCTTTACAACAGGCACAATGTGCCAAATAGCCTACTTCTGTGGGGTTGATTTTATGATGTGGATAAATGGAGGGAGATACCCTAAAATAGATGATTGGACCCATTAGCTATTCCTCATCAAGGTGGGAAAGTTTCATTTTCTAATGGTGACTATCTCAAGAGGAGAGATGGCCAAGGGGCAACTGCTGGCCTCTTAATATTCTGGGGATTTAATAGGGTAATTGTGTGGGTATGTTTCCAGTTGCTGGGAGAGACAAGAACTAAAAGCCAGAATAAATTTACCAATAATACATCCAACAAAGAATTCAAAGAAACCTCTTTACCCAGAGTGATTAAAATGTGAAAATGGCTACCATCAGTAGTCGGGAGGAGAGGCCACTAGCAGAAGGAAATTAGATAAATACACATAGAAGAAAGGAGTATATTGAAATACCGAGAGGGTGAGACAAGTAAAGCGAAAGGATAAACATCAACATAGATCAGTTTCTGTGCTATAAAAGGTTATGCATTTCTACTCTGCTTTGTATCCTTAAACCATTCCGCTACCCATGTCAGTACTTTACTTTTAATTATATGGGATTTAATCTTTATTACATGCTTATGTGCCACTTTATCCAACGCTTTGGAAAGTTCAATTGGAAATCCGGACATTACTTTGTTTACATTTAGCAATTTTAACCTCTCACTTACTGTAGGACGATTTTTTTCTTTCTGGTTGTTTTAACGATCCATGCTGACCTGATTTATCATTCCCCTTTTGAAAAGGAGTGTTACATCCTCCAAGGTCTTTGGAACAATTACACAAAAGTTGGAATGAATTTCTAAATGTTATGCACTATCTAGTGTGCCCACCAATGCCCCTATCCCTAGGCAGCTTCTTAGGTATGACATATTTCAACAGCACAGAAACAGAGTGCCTCCAATCACTTTTTGGATTTCATGTAAATTACATCACTTCCAAAAGTCTCATTTGAAACATTATTTTGTGGTACTTTTCTGCTTTCTTATTGTGGTCCTCTTAACGTTTTAAGCTTAATTAGTTATGCTTAATGAGTCAGGAAAGTGTGTGTGTAATGGGGGGGGGGGGGGGGGGGGGGGAGAAGGAAAGGACACCAATTCACAGAATAACAATTATTGCTTCCTAATTTTCCTACCCTTGTTCGCAATCCTTGGTACTGAAACTTTCACTTCATAGCGTGTCCCATAAGACCATAAAACATAGGAGCAGAATTAGGTCATTCGGCCCATCAAGTCTGCTCTGCCATTCAATCATGCTTTTCATCCCCATAACCCCTGATCCCCCTGTTGTCTCTGCTATTTCTAACTTTTTCCCCACAAATCCATCCTATCCCTTCTTTATGTTTCTCACTGACCTCTCATCATTTGTTCTTGGGATGTGGTCAATGGCATTTACTGCCAATCCCTAGGTGCAGAAGGCATTACAAATCAACCTTATGGTGCGGACCGTAGACCCATTATGAGTAGGGGCGACAGATTATCTTCCCGTAAGACAATGGCCGACTAGAGTTTTTACAACAATCCAACAGCTTTTGAGTCCTTTTCTAAAGCCAGACCACAAATTAGAGAACTTACTGAATTCATTTTCACAAGCTAAGAGTTGTTTACCCAGCATCCTAGCTACTGTATGCATTTGCACATAGTCAGGAATGCAGGAAGTTAACGAGATCAACAGTGAACTTGCAAATTTGGGTCATGATTTCAAGGTGAGAGGGGGAATGTTTAAGGGAGATGTGCGTGGAAAGTTTTTTACGCAGAGGGTGGTGGGTGCCTGGAACGCTTTGCCAGCGGAGGTGGTAGAGGCGGGCACGATAGCATCATTTAAGAGGCATCTAGACAGGTATATGAACGGGCGGGAACAGAGGGAAGTAGACCTTGGAAAATTGGAGACAGGTTTAGATAAAGGATCTGGATCGGCGCAGGCTGGGAGGGCCGAAGGGCCTATTCCTGTGCTGTAATTTTCTTTGTTCTCGAGATGAAATTAAAATAACAAACAATAGAACATAGAACAGTACAGCACAGAACAGGCCCTTCGGCCCTCAATGTTGTGCCGAGCCATGATCACCCTACTCAAACCCACGTATCCACCCTATACCCGTAACCCAACAACCTCCCCCTTAACCCTACTTTTATTAGGACACTACGGGCAATTTAGCATGGCCAATTCACCTAACCCGCACATCTTTGGACTGTGGGAGGAAACCGGAGCACCCGGAGGAAACCCACGCACACAGGGGGAGGACGTGCAGACTCCACACAGACAGTGACCCAGCCGGGAATCGAACCTGGGACCCTGGAGCTGTGAAGCATTTATGCTAACCACCATGCTACCCTGCTGCCTAAGTAACAAGACTAGCAGGCATCTGGAAGAATACGGAGATATGATTTGCCCAGTGACAAGATTAGGAGGCAAGAGACATTGAGGTGTGAGTGGCTGTATCAGAAACATCATTTACCAGACATCAGTGGGGCTATATAAATGATAAATTTGCAGCAAATTTGAGAGGCAGACTGCAGAATTCACTGAGGGGAACATTAAGAGACTGAACAACAGAATCATTACCATCCTGGTTAGGGAAGGAGGCTAGTTCACCATCCAACAGTTAGACAGACCAGTTCCATCTATGATTTGAGTCACAGCGGTCTGTTCCATCTCACATTTAGAGCCATGGCATATTTTCAGTTTTTTGCCTTCACTGAACTAGGAAGAGACATGTTCCCAGGCTGTTCTGTTATAATTTTTTCTAACAGGTATTTTACAAGTATATTAAGGGCAGGGGGTTAGCACAGGTAAGAGTAGGGCTCATTAAGGACCAACATGGCAATTTGTGTGTATGGAATCGAAGGTATATGTGAGGTTTTATTTATTTGTTTATCAATTTAGAGTACCCAATTTTTTTCCAATTAATGGGCAATTTTAGCATGGCCAATTCACGTACCCTACACATCTTTGGGTTCTGGGTGGTGCCCACACAGACGAGTGGAGAATGTGCCAACTCCACATGGACAGTGACCTGGGGCTAGGATCGAACCCGGGTCCTCGGTGCCGTGAGGCAGCAGTGCTAACCACTGCACCGTTGTGCCGTCCTATAGGTCAGGTTCAAATGAGTACTTTGCATCTGCGCTGACTAAGGAAAAGGATGGTGTAGGTATGAAATCAGGGAGGTGCGTTGTGATTTACTTGAACAAGTTAACATTGAGGGAAATTAAATGTAAAATCGCTTATTGTCACAAGTAGGCTTCAAATGAAGTTACTGTGAAAAGTCCCTAGTCGCCACATTCCGGCGCCTGTTCGGGGAGGCTGGTACGGGAATTGAACCGTGCTGCTGGCCTGCTTTAAAAGCCAGCGATTTAGCCCAGTGTGCTAAATCAGCCCCTAGTGTTTGGCACAGGGCTAAATCGCTGGCTTTGAAAGCAGACCAAGGCAGGCCAGCAGCACGGTTCGATTCCCGTAACAGGCTCCCCGAACAGGCGCCGGAATGTGGCGACTAGGGGCTTTTCACAGTAACTTCATTTGAAGCCTACTCGTGACAATAAGCGATTTTCATTTCAGTGAGGGAGGAGGTATTAACAGTTTTAACGGGTCTTAAAGTGGATAAATCCCCAGGGACAGAGGATATGTATCCCGGATTGCTGTGGGAGACAAGGGAGGAGACTGCAACAGATCTGACAAAAATGTTCAAATTTTCTGTCCAAAGGAGAGGTGCCAAAGAACCGGAGGACAGCTAATGTAGTGCCACTATTCAAGAAGGGAAGTAGGGACGAACCGGGAATCCATAGGCCAGTGAGTATAACATCAGTGATAGGGAAACTACTGGAAAAAAATTCTGAGACAGAATTGATCTCCACTCGGAGAGGCAAGGATAGTCAGCATGATCGTGTCAAAAGGAGATTGTGTCTTACCAATTTGATTGAAGTTACTGAAGACGTGATGAGATGTGTAGATTAAAGTAGTGCGGTTGATGTAGTTTAGATGGACTTTAGTAAGGCTTTTGGCAAGGTCCCACATTGAAGGCTGATGATGGTAAGAGACCACTGGATCCAGGGCAATTTGGCAAACTGGATCCAAAAGTGGCTGAGTGGTAGGCAACAGAGGGTGGTAGTTAAAGGTTGTTTTTATGACTGGAAGTCTGTGTCCAGGCATGTTCCGCAGGGAGCAGTGGGTGGGTGTCTTGTTACTTACTAATGGTCTGGATGTAAATGTAAGAGGTATGATAAAAAGTTTGCAGATCACACAAAATTGGTGCGGTAAATAGTGAGGAGACAGGCCTTGGATTACAGGACGATATAGACCGGCTGATTAGATGAACAATCCATCTAACCATGGGTTGGCAAATGCAATTTAGCCATGAAAAGTGTGAAGTAATGTATTTTGGGAGGACTAACAGGGAATATACAATGAATGGTTAGACCCCAGGAAGATTATCAAAGGGACCTTGGTGCGCAGGTTCGCAGATCTCGGAAGACAGCAGGAGAGGCAGATGAGATGGTTCAGAAAACTGATGGGATTCTTGCGTTTATTGATCGAGGCATTAAATATAAGAGCAGGGAAGTTGTGCTGAAACTGTATTAAATGCTGGTTAGGCCCCAGCTGGAGAACTGTGTACAGTTCTGGTCACCACACTATAGAAAGGAAGCGAGTGCACTGGAGAGGGTGTAGAGGAGATTCTCCAGGATGTTGCCTGGGCTGGATCGTTTCAGCTACCAAGAGAGACTGGATTGGCTGGGGTAGTTTTCCCTGGAGCAAAGTGTACAAAATTATGAGCTTGGATTTCCTCTTTAACGGAGTGCTCAATAACCAGGGGCATAGATTGACGGTTAAGGACGGGAGGTTTAAACAATATGTGAAGAAAAACCTTTTCACCCAGAGGGTGATTGGTATCTGGAACTCACTGCCTGAAAGGGTTGAGGAGGCAGGCACCCTCACAACATTTAAGAAGTCTTAAGATGAGCACTTCAAATGCCATAGCATACAAGGTTACTGACCAAGTGTTAGAAAATGGGATTAGAATAGTTAGGTGCTTGATAGTCAGAGTGGACACGATGGGTCTCTTTCTGTGCTGTAAAACTCTATGACTTCGCCACCAAAGTGGTATTGAGAGGTAACTATTAATTGGATTTGACCTAGAGCTACTAACACTGGATGTAGCTTGGCAAAAGGAGTGCCTCAGTGAGGTCAAGGAACAGGAGTATATTTTGTTCAGATATTAATAATTAGTTAGTCTTTTGTGATGTTTTATTTTCTTTAATAAATATTCTTTACCAATTGTTTACACAAGTGGACTGGCTCCTCACTAGATTGTACATTGTTCGTTCCATTATTCCAAACAAAAATGCACCAGTAAAAAATACACCACTAAGAACTTGTGTTTCAAGTTATCCTTCGGGTTTTGAGACACTTTCACAGGTAACATCAGTGAGGTTAACAAAATTGGGGGATTTTAAAAAGCATAGTTCCTTTTGGGTGAAGGGGATGTGCCCTTTTTAAAGTTGAGAGAGTGAGGAAGACATGAACCATGTGTTATTTTAAATAAGGAGACTATAAAGATGGTTCTTGCCCAAGCTTATTTGAAAGTAGACAATAAAACCGTAGCAATTTTGAAAAGTGTTCCCAAAGAGAAATTGATGGAATTAGCAGATAAATTGGAACTAGGTTTATCTACAGGGGCCAAGTCAACTGAAGTAATTGAAAGTCTAGAACCCATTTAAATATACAAGCAGCGTCAGACAGACTCAGTATTTCAAAAAGTGGAGAAATTGAATTAGCTAAAGAGAAATTAGAATTGCAAGAGAGAAAGAGAGCTTTCCAAAGGAAAGTGGAAATGCAGAAGTTAACAACGGCAGAAAGAGTAAAGGATAAAGAGAGAAAACATTAAATTAAAATGCAATGAATTACAGCCGGGACAGAGCTGGATGATGAAGAAAGTAGTTTTAGACATGAACCTAGTGTGGAGATGTTGAGATTTGTACAGGCACTTCCAAAATTTGATGAAAGAGATGCCAAAACCTTTCTTTAAGCATCTTTAATAGCTAAACAGATGTAATGGTCACACAATATTTGGACGCTGCTTTTACAAAGTAAACTCATTGGTAGGGCTAGTGAAGTCTATGTGTCTTTGTCAGAGGAAAGGTATGAGGAATACAAGACTGTGAAGAGAGCTATATGGAGTTCTTGAGTTAGAACCCAGACTTACAGACAAAAGTTCAATATGAACTTGAGCCTGGGCAGACTTGTATTTGAAATGGTTAAACAAAGTAATTTTGATAGGTGGGTAAGAGCATTAAAAACAGAAGACATCAAGAAGTGATTTTGTTGGAAGATTTTAAAGTCTTGTTACTGAAAATGTTAAGGGCTCATTTAGAGATATAAAGAGTTAAAATTGCAAGACACGCAGCAGTGTTTGCCGACAATTATGAGTTAGTTCAGAGGTCAAAGCCTTTCTTTCGGCATACTTAAATTTGAGAAAAAAAGAAAATGGGAATGTGCGAGAAAGGGCAGTCACACAAGAGGGGTGGTGAAAATTTCAAGGAGGCTTCACCACGAAATAAAGATGATATTGCTCAGAGGATGATAAATTAGGAAAGTTAAGATGCTTTCATTGTAATAAACTGGGTCACTCCAAGTAGGTATGCTGGGGATTACACAGAAAGCCAGATGGGGTTATAAATCTTAAAACGGGAAATATGAAATCAGAGGCTGGAGGAGAAGATGGTAGGATATACACAGAGGGGTACAAGTAAAAAGTAAGTAAAGTAGCCATTCTCAGATGTCCATAGGTTGATTTCCCCTTTGAGGAAAGTTGACTGGTGGTGATTTGAGGATCATACCTCAGGTGAAGGGAAAAGCTGAGTAGGTAGGGCCTTCAAGAATAACCTCAGCCAGAAGGGGAATTGAACCCGCGCTGTTGGCCTTTTCTGCATCGCAAACTAGCTGTTCAGCCAACTACGCTAAACCTGCCCCCAACAAAGGGAAAGACACAGAGGGAAATAGCAAACAATGAATGAATGTGCGCCCAAATGCTACATGGGCAGAGTGACCAGCAGATGGCTGATGGGGTTCAGGGGTTATGGGTAGAAGGCAGGAGAATGGGGATGAGAAAATATCAGCCATGATTGAATAGCGGAGCAGACTCGATGGGCCAAGTGGCCTAATTCTGCTCCTATGTCTTATGGTCTGTGCAACAGTCACGTATATCCATATGGACAGACTAGAATGGGAAAAGAATATTATAATCTTGAGAGGTGCGAATCAACCCCCTAATGTTTTGGTATTTGTTGTCCAAAAGGAATATTGAAGCAAGAGTTTCTGATCTGCAACATTCATGGCAAAACACGAAAAAATCCATTGGTAAAATAAACATAGCTTGAAGACAGGAGAAGAGGCTGTAGGAATGGTAGAAACATTGCCCATTGCAGGGATTCACTTCATCCTAGGGAATGATAAAACAGGATCACAGATAGTAGTGATGCTCACTGTGGTTGAACAGCCAGTAGAAAACCCAGATGCAGAGGCATTACAAACAGACCACCCAGGGAAGTTTCCCCGAGAGTGTAGTGATGAGGTCACGGGCTCATAAAATAAGACAAAAGGGGAGCGGGTGCGAGTTTAGGCTAAGACAAGTGAGATCAGATTATCTGATACGATCTTTATCAAGCTGAATTAGCAAACAAAGGGAATGAGAAAGATGTGCTTAATTCAAAGAGACAGAATTACAACAGGGTGATTCCAAATTAAAACAAAATTCTCAGACCATTTACTCAGCATTGGAAGCTGTGTCTCCCTGAATGCTAATATGTCCAGGATCAAATACTAACCAGAAAATGGCACCCACCACATGTCAGTACAAAGGACAAATGGGCAAATACATCAAACTGTATTACCTCTTCAGAATATAGGAGAGATATTCTAAGAACCACTCATGAAATTCCATTAGGAGGATATCTCAGAATAAGGAAAACACATGAAAAGATCCCAAAACAGTTGCACCTGCCTGGACTACATGAAGATGTAGGTAACTTCTGTCACATCTGCCAAGTAATAGGAAAACCACAAGCCAAAATAAAACCACATCAAGAGTGCTAATCGACTGTGTAGGACCGTTGTCAAGAATAATGAGAGGGAAATCGAAACTTAACTATTTTGGAAATATCCACTAGATTTCCTGAAACCATACCATTAAGAAATACTACAGCCAGAAGAATGGTAGAGGAATTACCAAGTTCTTTACTAGATATGGCTTACCAAAGATACAAATCAGATCAAGGGTCAAATTTAATGTCCAGATTATTTAGCTTGGAGACAAAACAGTACAACTCATCAGCATATCATCCAGAGTTACAGGGAGCATTAGAGAGGTAGCATTAAACTTTGAAACCCATGATGTGAGCATACAGGCAAGATTATCCTCATGATTGGGACAAAGAGGTTCCATTTTTATTATTAACTATTGGGGATACACCAAATAATTCAACCAGATTTAGTCCTTTTGAATTGGTCTATGGACAAGAAGTTAGAGGACCACTGAAATTAATCCAAGAAGAATGATTAAACCAGAATCCCTAGGCTACGTCTCGAATTTCAGAGAAAGACTGAATGGTGCCTGTGAGGTGGCAAGGAAACATTTAAAGACAGGACTAGCAGAAAACAAAAGCAATGGCTGATAGGAAAGTACAGACTTGTAGTTTTGTACTTGTGTTATTAACCCCGTCAGGTGAACCACAGACAACCAGATTTAGTGGGTCATACCCCAGAAAGTTCAGCAAGGTTAATTATCTCGTGTGCACACCGGATAAGCGGTAAATCACAGTGTGCCATATAACATGCTTTAGTATTGGGATAGAGATGAGGACCAAGCAAGAATTCTTGATAATAACGAAGACGGGTTTAAATTCTGACAGTGACTTTCCTAAAATTCATTTGGGCAATCAGGAAGTCCAAAAATTAAAACAACTGGTTAAGTTATTTTCCAGATGAGAGCCAATGAATTGAGTTACTGCAGTCCTATAAATGTATTTGTGGGGATACATTAGGTGGAAAGAAATAGTAATATATGTAGGAGTAGTAATGTATGTAGAAGTGGGAGACACAGTTCCAACAAAGCAACATCAATATAGGTTAAATCCAGAAGGTCACACATACGGAAGGAAATTGAATATGCGCTCAAAAAAGACATTGAATTGAGTTCTAGTGATTGGAGCTCCCCTATCGTACTGGTGCCAGAACTGGATGGAACACAAGATTTTGTGTGGACAACAGGCAAATAAAGTCACCATAAGGGATTTGTTTCCTAGTCCACATTCGGAAGATTGCATCGAAAGAAAAGTCTAAATTCATCACAAAGATAGACTTGCTAAAAATTACCTTTGACCGAGAGGGCAAAGGAAATCTCCGTATTCATAACGTCAAAGTTCTGTTGCTCAGGATGAAGAACACACCTGCAACTTTTCTGAGACGCACAAATAAAGTGATTAACCATCTGAGACATTTAGCAGTATAAATTGAAGATTTAGCGATGTTCAGTCAAAGTTGGGGAGAACATTTGTGCCTCTTCAAAGAACTGTTTGACCACTTGAAAGTAGCCAATCTTGTCATAATCAAGCAAAAGGCAAATTTGTTAAAGCCCAAATTTCATATCTGGGACATAGTGAAACAAGATGCAAAAATACAAGTCATTTGGGATTTTCCAGAACCCATCACAAGAAAAGAGACATTAAGATTTCTAGGAATGAGCTGATTCAATCTACAAGTTCGTGCCGAACATTAGCAGTGTAGTAGCACCATTCATAGAACCTTTGAACAAGCAGCATTTGAATTTGACAGAGGACTACAAAGCAGCATTCAAACATTAAAAAACTGTGTTAATAAGAAAACCAGTGTTAGCCACATCAAACTACAAGCAGTTTAAACTGGCTATGAATACCAATGGCACTGGTGTGGGAGCCATGTTGCTACAGGAACTTGACATCGAGAGAGCATTGGGATATTTGTCAAGGAAATAAAATGGTCACCAACTGAAAAATTGTACCATTGAAAAATAGACTTGGTACTGGCATTACATTTTGAGATTTACGTTGCCAGTAAACCCACAGAAACAATCATATATCTGGACCATATTCTCCGAGAATTCCTGGGAAAATTGTGATCGGAACATCAGGTCCTTCCGATGGAGCCTGTTGTTATTCATCCGTTTCATTTAAAAATCATTCATGTGGCTCGGAGAGAGAGAACGTCACTGCTGGCGCTTTAGCACGAGTATAAAAGATTTTTGGAAACATTGGGCGTAAATTCTCTGGGTATCATTTTGTTAATGCAGGCTCTTAAATCTTTGTAATGGTTGATAAGGCAGAAGAGAGAAGAAACGATTGAAAAATGAAAGTGTCTTTCAGATTAATAAATTTCTTTTTTTTTTAAATCATAGACTGAACAATATAACTGTTACCATTCTCATTGGGGAAGGAAGCTAGTTGTCCTTCCAACAATCAGACAATCCAGTTCCATCGATGATCCGAACCATGGAGGCCTGTTCCATTTAACATTTAGAAGTGACGGCAGATTGCAGATATTCTCCTCTCTCAAAGATGCAGTTCCATGCCTTCGCTGAACCAGATGAGTTGTTTTCCCAGACTTGGTCACCGAAGTGGTATATGTGGAAACTATTAATTGGATTTGACCTATAGATTTACTAACATTGGATATTGCTTGGGAAAAGGGGTGCCTCAATAAGTTCAGAGAATGTGGATATATTTTGGGAACAAGAGGTAACTGCAGATAAAACGGTGTTTAGTTATTCGAACGCCCAAGTGTCATAATGTACTTTTTTCTTTTACTTTAATAAATATTTGATTGTTTGCCCAACGACTGGACTGGTTCCTCACTGGGTTATACACGATTCCTTGCATTATTCCAAACAAAAATATACCACTAAGAACCAGTGCTTCAAGTTATCCTTCAGGGTTTTGAGACACTCGCAGGTAACATTAGCGGGGTTCTTAACGTATTGCTGCACTGAATTATAATTTCTACCTTTTGGCAACTTAGCCAAATTCTGCTTTGTCAAAAGTGGAATCCATGGATTTGGAGCAAGGCCATACAGGAGATACTCCAGCACGTGTATCACAAACACCAGTGTTTGGGCCGAGGCTGGCGAGGTGGGATGATTCTTGACCCACAAGCTGAAGCGATGTTGAGCAAAGTAGGTACCAAGGGTGATGGGTGAGTAGGTGAAATAACCTGTGATGCTGTTCAATTAAGTTTAGAAACACACTGGGAACATATGAATCATGGCACAACCAAAATGCTGCTGCAGTCGGACAGCACAAGCTTCAGACAGCGCTAGATCAGCTGAGCAACACATTAAACAAATGCCGATTCTGCTGACAAATATTTGAAGGAGTGTTACACAAATCAGCCAACAGCCCAGGTCTGAAGTTGATGACCTAAGCTGCCAGCTGCATGTTGATGGTTTTGCCTCAGCATCTTTGCGTTCCTGACCCAGGGAGTGGGAGGTAGAGCAGGGTCGAAATATGCAGAAAGTAGTGACAAATTGCCCTCTCAAAACTGCTGGCAAGGCAGAGAGCAGATTTTCTGTACCTGCACAGTACTGAAAAGCTTACAGAGCAAAGCATGAACAGGACAGGACAAAGGCTACAAATAGATCAGAACAAACGAGAGGCAGAGCAAATGAAATGCGCTGGGAAGTGGTGCTGAAAAAAACCATTAATGTCCTTTTTCAATGATTTGATTGGCCAGTGCTTTCTCTAATGTACCAATTAGAAATACCGTGGCACTGTGCATTGCAAACTGTCCTTTCAACTCTTCAGGCAATCGTGGTCCGGACTACACCCAAAGGCTTCCAGCGCTGGTAGTCAGGGGACCACACTTTGGGATTGAGGTGCACATCGTGACAAATGGAGGATTTTAGGAATATTGGCTTCTAAATATCGAGGCGCTTTAAGTGGTGTGTTTGACTGCAATGGTTATGCTTTTGAAAAGGATTTGTGTTTTTCAGAGCCTGGGAACTTTTAGGAGCTAGAAGGTAAAATTGACCAGAGGAATGTGTTTTCAGTCTAGGCTAATGCACTGTGATTTGACTTGGGGTGTGGGGCGCGCCCGAGGAGTCAACGTGCTTTCATCCTGCACAGTTAATTTGTTTTTCATCTTGGGGAGATGATGTCACTGTTGGATGGAGTCAAGGAATGCAGAGATAAATTTTGGAAAAGTTTTTGAGGAGTTAAAGGCTGATCTGTCTGACACAGACCTATATCTCACTCACAGTAGGATGATTTGCACAAGAGTAATAATATATGAAGCAGAGCAATCTTCTGAGGACAAGGAAGAAGTTGAAACACACCAGGTGAACTAGGGTTTTGAAGACATTCAGCCAGAATCTGAAGGAGTTCTAACAGGAGCCAAATCTGTTATATAGAACAAGTACTACTCTATGCCATGCTGATTTTAAGATGGATTGAGAGCTGTGAATTTTTCTTGTTGTTTAATGGGGAATTGAGTAGTCGTGTTAAAGGAGTGATTGTATACTGTTCTTTTCACGTGTGAAGTTAAAAAATTTAATATTTTATTCCCAATAAAGTTTTGTTTTAAAAATACCAAATTCTTATTTCATCATGCAATCACTCCTGGAACGAATCATTCTTTATGCAGTGTCTTACAAATAACTAAAATATTGGGTTGCCATCCAGTATCCTAGTCACTATTGGGGTCTGGTCTGGAATGTGGATATATTTTGGGAACAAGAAGTATCTGCAGATAAAACGGTGTTTAGTGCTTCGCATACCCAAGTGTCATAATGTATATTAGTCTTTTGACGTGCTTTTTTCTTTTACTTTAAAAAATATTTGATTGTTTGCCCAACGACTGGACTGGTTCCTCACTGGGTTGTACACGGTTCCTTGCATTATTCCAAACAAAAATATACCACTAAGAACCAGTGCTTCAAGTTATTCTTCGGGGTTTTGAGACACTCGCAGGTAACTTTGGCGGGGATCTTAACGTATTGCTGTACTGAATTATAATTTCTACCTTTTGGCAACATAGCCAAATTCTGCTTTGTCAAACGTGGAATCCATGGATTTGGAGCACGGCCAAACAGGAGATACTCCAGCACATGTGTATCACAATCACCAGTGTTTGGGCCGAGGTGGGATGATTCTTGACCGACAAGCTGAATCAACGTTGAGCAAAACAAGTACCAAAGGTTATGGGTTTTCAGTCTAGGCTAATGCATTGTGGTTTGGCCGGGGGGGGGGAAGAGAGAGAGGAGTTAATGTGCTTTCAGCCTGCACAGTCAATTTGTTTTTCATCTTGGGGAGATGATGTCACTGTTGGATGGAGTCAAGAAATGCAGAGACACATTTTGGAAAGTTTTCGAGAGGAGTTAAAGGCTGATCTGTCTGACACAGACCCATATATCACTCACAGTAGGATGATTTGCACAAGAGTAATAATATATGAAACAGAGCAATCTTCTGAGGACGAGGAAGAAGTTGAAACACACCAGGTGAACTAGGGTTTTGAAGACATTCAGCCAGAATCTGAAGGGGTTCTAACAGGAGCCAAATCTGTTATATAGAACAAGTACTACTCTATGCCATGCTGATTTTAAGATGGATTGAGAGCTGTGAATTTCTTTTCTTGTTGTTTAATGGGGAATTGAGTAATAGTGTTTAAGGAGTGATTGTATACTGTTCTTTTCAGGTGTGAAGTTAAAAAATGTAATATTGTATTCCCAATAGAGTTTTGTTTTAAAAATACCTGGTGCGAATCATTCTTTCCGCAGTGTCTTACAAATAACTAAAATATTGGGTTGCCATCCAGTATCCTAGTCACAATTGGGGTCTAGTCTGGAATCGCAATAAAATCTAGAGTATTACAATTATTTCTGCCTGACAGAGGAAATGGTGTGTGGTGATACTTTGGCATAGTTTGACAGTAAAATTATGGTAAGAGCCGTTGAGTATAATGGGGCACCACGGAAATTGCAATGTCTTATCGAGTCAGAGACCAAAGCTGTTGTGTGAAATGTCTGCATATAAAGTGGAATGGTGTTACATTATAAGAAATAAAATACTCAACACAGATAGAGTTAAATTCCAGTTGTGCTTATCTATATTGCTAAATATTGAATAAAGCACATGGTCAGAAATTTTATCAAATCAGACTCCGAGGATACATGAGTCAGTGTTTTTAATAAGACCTAAGATAACTGATGTTCTTCCGAACTGTAGCCAAGAAGTGATTTCTGTGCTACTTACTTCTGCAGTCCTCCTCCACCTCCTCTCTGCATAGTGTAACCTGTCCCTGATGGGCCAGACATGCCCCGATCGCCACCTGCAACAACAGTGTGTTAGTAACCAAGCTTTCACACACACAATTAGTCATTCAAAAAACATGCAAGCACTTCAGGGAACATACAAGGCCAGTAAATCATCAATCACACCCAAATTAAACAAGGTCAAACAAGATCTCTGAAATCATTATGGTAAAAGAGATTCCAGTTGGGTGTTTATTCTGTGCATACATCAGAGCAGCATAGCTTTAATTAGTATGACCATGCCAACGTGACTTGGCAGAAGGACAATCATGCACATGACTGCTACTTGCTGAGCTATACAATCTGCACAGCTACACCAGTTACTTTTGATCTGAAGTTTAAACGGTTCAGTGCCTTTCCCTCTGCAGTCAGATGAGTGGTTATGAATATGGGGTGTAGAAATAGGTGATTTAACTATCTTTCGTCATTCCATTTCCTTATCAGTTGGGGAGGCAATGACACAGTGATATTGTCACTGGATTAGTAATCAGAGACCCAAGACCGGGGACCTGGGTACAAATCCCACCGCGGCAGATGGTGCAATTTGAACTCACTTCAAAAATATCTGGAGTTAGGAGTCTAATTATGACAATATTGCCTATTGTAAAAACCCATCCGGCTCACTAATGTCATTTAGGGAAAGAAAATGCTGTCCTTGCATGGTCTCCAGATCCACAGACAAGTGGTTGGCTCAAATGTTAGGGACAGGCAATAAATGCTGGCCAAGCCAGCGATGCACACATCCTGTAAATGAATAAAGTAACTCAATATTATACGGGAAATCCTTAATGAAATTAAAATCGCTTATTGTCACGAGTAGGCTTCAATGAAGTTACTGTGAAAAGCCCCTAGTCGCCACATTACAGCGCCTGTCCGGGGAGGCTGGTATGGGAAGGCTCATCTGATTTACCGGTTGGATCTGAAGAGTAAGTAATGTGTGCACATTGCAGGAAGGGTGTGAGCACTGCAATGAATTTACTGTGAAAAGCACCTAGATGCCACATTCCAGCACCTGTTCGGGTGCACCAAGAGGGAGAATTCAGAATGTCCAATTTACCTAACAGCACGTCTTTCGGAATTTAGCATGGCCAATCCATTTAACCTACACATCTTTGGGTTGTGGGGGTGAAACCCATGAAGACACGGGAAGAATGAGAGAACTCCACACAGTGACCCGGGGCCGAGATCAAACCTGGGTTCTCAGTGTCGTAGGCTGCAGCGCTAACCACTGAGCCACCCCTAGGAAAGGCTTTAAATTGGACACCATACCATCCACTTGGAACACAGTTCCCTTTCAGATGGATATTGCCACTGTTAACAGTTGACGAGTATGGCACACAAGACAACCCATCAGGAAGATTCAACCACCACATGTTTGGTGATGCTCAGTGAAGAGGGCTGGGGAAATAGAGTCAAGAGATGAAAATCAATTTCCGCAATAAACTCTTGCAGATTTTCTCCTGATCCCTTCAACAAGTTAGCTCTAGGAAGCCATTTCACTGATGACAAACCACTGGATATACCCAAACTAACCTCAACCCAACGTCCCAATTTCTTTACATACAGGATCGACCACATCTATTCTCCGAACTGGCCCCAAGGTCACTAACAACTTCTCATTTCACCTGACTTATTGCATCAACCAAAAAATTCATTAAACATTCATAACTAAGTGGAACACAGAACTATGCATTTCAGGAAGAAAAAAAATAAACACATGGTAGAATGGGTTAGAAGGACGACGGGATGAGATGAAGGGGGTGGCATATTAATACTGGCACAGATCATTTTGGCCAACGGCCTGTTTCTGCAGTAGACTGTGAGGTAATTCTATGTTTAACATACTCTGCTGTCGCTGCCTCCTTCCCTTTCAGTGGACTGACATTTTGTTTCATTTGACATTTATGTACATGTACATACAAAAGCACAAAAAACATCTCGCGAGTTTTCCAAAAGTACCTCCCACAATATTGGATCCAAATATGGTAATCCATTTTGGGCAAACAAGGATAGAGCAGAGTACTCTCTAAATGGAAAGAGGTTAGGTACAGTGGATGTCAAAGAGACTTGGAGCGGTTCAGGTGCATAGGTTCTTAAAAATGTCAGGAAGAAATGCAAAAGATAAATGAAAAACGTTAATGGAATGCTAGCTTGTATATCTATAGGACTGAAATATAAAGACACGGGTTATGCTGCAGCTATACAAAATCCTGATTCGACTCCACTTGGGGTACTGTGAGCAGTTCTGCGCACCACACTAGGAAGAATATTTTGGTCTTTGAGGGAGTGCAAATTAGGTTTACAAAAATGACACCTGGATTACAGGGGTTGAGTTACGAGGAGAGATTACTCAAATTAGACCCGGTGTTGCTAGAATTTAGTGGTGTGATCTGATCAAAGTATTCAAGATATTAACAGGGAACAACAACGTAGGTAAATACAGACTATTTCCACTGGTTGGAGATTCTAAAAGTAGGTGGCATCGTTTAAAATCTAGGCCTAAACCATTCAGGAGAGATGTTAGGAAGAACTTCTTCACTCTCAGGGTGGTAGAGGTTTGGAACTCTCTCCCACAAGCGACAGTTGAAGCTAGATTAATTGCTTATTTTAAATCTGAGACAGATTTATGTTAAGCAAAAATATGGAGGGATATGGGCAAAAGGCAGGTATATGGGGTTAGGTCACAGATCAACCATGATCTCATTGAATGGCAGGACAGGCACGAGGGGCCTACTCCAATTCCTATGTTCCTGATTCAAGGATGCTGTTCTCCTAACAGGCACATTTTAAAGCTTTGTCTTTTTTTTAAATACCCATTCATTGCCCGTTTATGAACTCTACAATTCAGGCCAAACACTTCAGCATGTAACCATCAACTGCTTGTATTTCCGTGACCGCTTTGGTGCAGTTAAAAAACTTCCTGTGACACTTAAATCTGACAGAGCCAGATACAGCAATATTAGGATAGGTGAGCCCGAGCTTGGGTAGAGGGGTAGACATTAAAGGAAAGCAAGGGAGAAAGGCGGAGTGCTATGGGATTTGGATAGGGGGGGGGGGGGGGGGGGGGGGGGGGGGGGGGGGGGGGGGGGGAAGAGAGAGAGAGAGAGAGAGAGAGAGAGAGAGAGAGAGAGAGAGAGCTAGAACACGCTAACTTGGGCTAGAACACACCTAACTTATGACCCACAACTGTTCTTCACAAATACACCAACAGACCTGAACATATGTTCAGTTGAACAAAACAAAAGGTGACTGGGAACAGTTCCAAACAAGTTTTTTTTCTGTAATGCACTCAAAATTGTTACACCAGTTGCATTCATTTTTCTTGCATTAGTTTGGTGAGATGTTCTGAATAAAGTCCTGATCTAAACATACTTAAGTAGAACTATTTGTAATACTAAGTATTGCAATAGATATTTTTGAACAAAATAGGGCAGCACGATAGCATTGTGGATAGCACAATTGCTTCACAGCTCCAGGGTCCCAGGTTCGATTCTGGCTTGGGTCACTGTCAGTGCGGTACTGCACATCCTCCCCGTGTGTACGTGGGTTTCCTCCAGGTGCTCCGGTTTCCTCCCACAGTCCAAAGATAGAGTAAGAAGTCTTACAACACCAGGTTAAAGTCCAACAGGTTTGTTTCAAACACGAGCTTTCGGAGCGCAGCTCGTTCCTCAGCAGTCCAAAGATGTGCAGGTTAGGTGGATTGGCCGTGATAAATTGCCCTTAGTGTCCAAAATTGCCCTTAAGTGTTGGGTGGGGTTACTGGGTTATGGGGATAGGGTGGAGGTGTTGACCTTGGGTAGGGTGCCCTTTCCAAGAGCCAGTGCAGACTCGATGGGCCGAATGGCCTCCTTCTGCACTGTAAATTCTATGAAAATGCACAAATTGGTTCAGTCTTTTCTGTTTGGTGTATTTCCTCTCATTTATGACTGTAGAAACCCAGATCCTAAACAATGGTGAGTAAAGATTGAGAAGAGCTGTTTCTCCCACCTTAAATACACACTGTCTTTTATATATTTATTTGTGTATAAAAATGAAATTTATCAATTAGCTAGATTGTATATCATAGAAACAGGCTTTTCAGCTCACCCAGTCCATGCAGTCCTGTGGTGTGTGCAGAGAAAATACTCTTTACTCAGAACAAAAAAATGTAACTCATGGTCTCTGGAAGACCTCTTTCCAAATGTTTTCAATGAAGGTCTGCAGCAGTATGTTAGTAGAGGTAGAAACCCTCAACTCATTTAAAAGATGGCTGGATATGCACCTGAAGTTCAGAACGTTCAGGGCGACAGATCAAGTGTTGGAAAATGGGATTAGGGTGCATGGCTCGTTTCTTAGCTGGCACAGACATGATTGGCAGAGTAATCTCCTTCTCTGCCATAAATATTTCTACATTTTCTGTAGGTGTGAAAATGAGAATGTGCAGGAAGGTGGGGAGAAGGCATGAAGTGGCACTATGTGGATTGCTCATTAGGAGAGCAAATTGGACACAATTGGTCAAATGGCCTCCTGTGCTGTAATGATTCTATTCTATGCTCCCACACCGATCATTCAGGTCCTTTATAAAAAAACTTCAGCCTCATTAATTACATGGCATGGCATCCACCGCTGAGGAAAGTGACCCACCAGCAATGTGTTATCAGCATTCAGAAATGGCCTCATTTTCTGACTGGCTATTTTGAGGTATGAATGAAACGTTTCGAATCATCGACCTTCATTCCTTTGGTGATGGCCTTAAATGTTTGCGCTCTGGTAACCATCTCACTGACTAGTGGGAACAATTTATTTGTTTTGAACTTGAGAGATGGAATCTAAGTAGTAAAAACACTTTCTTCACATTATTCAGAAACACAATTTGTTAAGCTTTTACCTTGCCAATGATCCCTTGACATCATTCCACTATCCATGCTTCCTTGCCAGGAACGATCATGAAATCCATCCATCTTCCGGCTGCGATCAGTGCTCCAATCTCTGCTCAAAGGGCTAAAAGGACAATAATAACCACTCAATAAATGTTAGCCAAAATCCAGTGGGTGCATATTTAGGTCAGAACCTCTCACTACTCAATGCTGAATAACAACAAGAAACAAAGTGTCACAATTATTGATAAGAAATAGTGCCTGATCCTTGTGCATAAAATTCCTACAGTGCAGGAGGCCGACATTTTGCCCATCTGCACCAACCCTCTGAAAGTGCACCCTATCTAGGCCCACTTCCCCGCCCCATTCCGTAACCCCGCGCAATCCACCTAACCTGCACATAAAATATCTGGAATTCAAAGTCTAATGATAGCCATGAAACCGTTGTCAATTGTTGTAAAAACCCACTTAGTTTACTAATGTAATTTGGGGAAGGAAATCTGCCATCCTTCCCTGGTCTGGCCTACATGTGACCCTAGACCAACAGCAATGTGGTTGACTCTTAAATGTCCTCTGAGGGCAGCACGGTGGCGCAGTGGGTTAGCACTGCAGCCTCACGACGCTGAGGTCCCAGGTTCGATCCCAGCTGTGGGTCACTGTCCGTGTGGAGTTTGCACATTCTCCCTGTGTTTGCGTGGGTTTCGCCCCCACAACCCAAAAATGTGCAAGCTAGGTGGATTGGCCATGCTAAATTGCCCGTTAATTGGAAAAAATGAATTGGGTACTAGGGGCTGGTTTAGCACACTGGGCTAAATCACTGGGCTAAATCGCTGGCTTTTAAAGCAGACCAAGGCAGGCCAGCAGCACGGTTCAATTCCCGTACCAGCCTCCCCGAACAGGCGCCGGAATGTGGCGACTAGGGGCTTTTCACAGTAACTTCATTGAAGCCTACTTGTGACAATGAGCAATTTTCATTTCATTTTTCTTTTCAAATGGCCTGGCAAGCCACTTGGTTGTATTCAACCACTCCAAAAACACAAAAAAAGGAATGAAACCGGACACCATCCAGCATCGAACCAGGCACCGGAACCGACAACAGCAAACCCAGCCCTGCCGAGTCTGCAAAGTTCTTCTTACTAACATCTGGGGGCTTGTGCAAAAGTTGGGAGAGCTATCGCACAGACTAGATAAGCAACAGCATGACAGTCATACTCTCAGAATCATACCTTTCATACAATGTCCCAGACACCACTACCACCATTCCTGGCTATGTCCTGTCTCACCGGCAGAACAAACCCAGCAGAGATGGCAGCACAGTGGTATACAGTCTGGAGGGAGCTGCCCTGGGAGTGCTCAACATCGACTCTGGACCCCATGAGGTCTCATGGCTTCAGGTTAAACATGGAAGGAAACCTCTTGCTGATTACCATGTACCGGCCACCATCAGCTGATGAATCAGTACTCCTCCATGTTGAACACCACTTGGAGGAAGCACCGAGGGTAGGAAGGGTGCAGAATATGCTCTGGGTGGGAGACTTCAATGTCCATCACCAAGAGTGGCTCGGCAGTACCACTACAGATCGAACGGGCCAGGTCCAAAAGAACATCACTGCTAGACTGGGACTGCAGGAAGTGGTGAGGGAAGAGGGAAAAACATACTTGACCTCATCCTCACCAATCTGCCTGCTGCAGATGCATCTGTCTAAGACAGTATCGGTAGAAGTGACCATCGCACAGTCCTTGTGGAGACAAAGTCCCATCTTCACATTGAGGATACGCTCCATTCTGTGTGTGGCGCTACAACCCTGCTAAATGGGATAGACTTCGAACAGATCGAGCAACTCAAGATTGGAGATTCATGAGACACTGTGGGCCATCAGCAGCTGCAGGATTGTTTCAACCACAATCTGCAACCTCATGGCCCGACATATCCC
This sequence comes from Scyliorhinus canicula, assembly GCF_902713615.1. Lineage (NCBI taxonomy): Eukaryota > Metazoa > Chordata > Chondrichthyes > Carcharhiniformes > Scyliorhinidae > Scyliorhinus > Scyliorhinus canicula. Next base: position 73,703,558 of record NC_052163.1, on the reverse strand, counting down.
CCACTCTACCATTACCACCAAGTTAGGGGATCAACTATGGTTCAATGAAGAGTGCAGGAGAGCATGCCAGGAGCAACATCAGGCATACTGAAAAATGAGGTGTCGACCTGGTGAAGCTACAACACAGAACTACTTGTGTGCCAAACAGCAAGTAACAGACAGAGATAAGAGATTCCACAACGAACACATCAGATCTATGCTCTGTAGTCCTACCACATCCAGCATGAATGGACAATTAAACAACTCACTGGAGGAGACTCCAAATATCCTCATCCTCAATTATGGAGGAGCCCAGCACATATGTGCAAAAGACAAGACTGAGGCATAAGCAACAATCTTCAGCCAGAAATGCCGTGGATGATCCATCTCAGTGTCCTCCAGAGGTCCCCAACATCACATACGTCAGTCTTCAGCCAATACAATTCACTCCATGTGATATCATGGAACGGCACTGGATACTGCAATGGCTATGGGCCTTGACTATATTCCAGCAATGGTACTGAAGGCTTGTACTCCAGAAGTTGCTGCAACCTTAGCCAAGCTGTTCCAGTAGAACAACACTGGCATGTACCCCGTAATATGGAAAGTTGTCCACATATGCCCTGTACACAATAAACAGGACAAATCCAACCCAGCCAATTACTGCCCTATCAGTCTACTCTCCATCATCAGCAAAGTGATGGAAGGAGTCATCGATAGTGCTATCAAGCGGCACTTACTCAGCAATAACCAGCTCACGGACACTAAGTTTGGGTTCCGTCATGGTCACTCAGCTCCTGACCTCATTACAGCCTTGGTGCAAACATGGACTAAAGAGCAGAATGCCAGAGGCAAGGTGAAAGTGACGGCCCTTGACATCAAGGCAGCATTTGACCGAGCATGGCACCAAGAGGAGCCCTAGCTAAACTGGAGTCAATAGTAAACGGGGAAAATTCTCCACTGTTGGGAGTCATACCTGGCACAAAGGAATACGGTTATGGTGGTTGTAAGTCAATCATCTCAACTACAGGACATCACTGCAGGAGTTCCTCAGGGTAGTGTCCTAGGCCCAACCATCTTCAGCTGCTTCATCAATGACCTCGCTTCCAGCAGAAGGTCAGAAGTGGGGATGTTTGCGGATTACTGCACAATGTTCAGCACCATTCGTGACTCCACAGATAATGAAGCAGTCCATATCCAAACGCAGCAAGACCTGGACAATATCCAGGCTTGTTCTGACAAGTGGCATGTTACACTCGCGCCACACAAGTGCCAGGCAATGACCTTCTCCTACGAGAGAGGATCTAACCACCACCTCTTGACATTCAATGGCATTAATATCACTGAATCCCCCACAATCAACATCCTTGGGGTTACCATTGATCAGAAACTGAACTGGACTAGTCACATTAATACTGTGGCTACCAGGGCAATTCAAAGACTAGGAATCCTATGGCAAGTAACTCACCTCCTAACCACCATCTACAAGGAACAAGTCAGGAGTGCAATAGAATACTCTCCACTTGCCTGGATGAATCCAGCTCCAACAACAGTCAAGAAGTTCAACATCTTCCAGGACAAAACAGCCTGCTTCACCCTTCCACAAACATTCAAGTCTTCCACCACCGACGAACAGTGGCAGCCATGTATACCATCTACAGGATGTACTGCAGTAATTCACCAAGGTTCCTTAGATAACACCTTCCAAACCTACGACCCATACCATCTAGAAGGACAAGAGCAGCAGATACCTGGGAACCCCAAAACCTGGAGCTTCCTCGCCAAGTCACTCAGCACCCTGACTTGGAATTTTTTTCGCCCCTCATTCACTGTCGCTGGGGCAACACCCTGGAATTCTCTGCCTTGCAGCATAGTGGGTCTAACTGCACTTCAAGGACTGCAGCGGTTCAAAAAGGCAACTCACCACCACCTTCTGAAGGGCAACTCGGGATGGGCAATAAATGCTGGCCCGTAAATGAATTTTAAAAAGTAAATTTGCTCTTGTTTATTGGCGGCCCCAAAACAAAAAGTCCTTTTGGTGGACATTAAGGTGAAAAAAGATCAGTATGAAGAAATGCAAACATTTTTCTAATCGGATCCAGAGCAAGGATGGCCAAATATGAAACCATACAGCGCAGAAGTAGTGAACAACTATTTCTGCACTGCCCTAATAATGTGCTTCTGTCCCCAACAAAACCTTCACTGTCTCCTCTGACACGTGCCCCAACTCATTCTGTCAATTCTAAAGGAAGTGTACATGGTACACAACAAGCCTGGCAATCTGCATCTGTGCCTGTTGTCACCCTCCTCCACCCTGTGCCAAGGTGAAGGGTACAGCAGCATACTGCTGATGTTAAGACTAGTAATCCAGGATCTTAGACTATTGATCCAGAGATACGGGTACAAATTCCATCAAAGCAGCTGGGGAATTTAAATCTAATTTAGTATAATTTTAAAAACATGGAATAAAAAAGCTAGCATTGGTAATGATTACTGTGAAACTACCAGATTATCGCATGAAGTCATCTAGTTCATGATTTTTTTAAGGAAGGAAATCTTTAATCTTTACATGGTCTGGTCTATATGTGACTTCAGACCCATTGGAATGTTAACTGCACTCTGAAATGGCAAACTCCATTTCACTTGCCAGTTGAATTCACCAATTTTGCAAAGGCAATTAGGGATAGGCAATAAATGTTGCCTTAGCAGTGATGCCCAGATTCTCTGAATAATAAAAGAAAAATATGATGCAGTGCCTGAGCAAATAGCTGGCAAATAAAGATTAGTATGATATGGAATGAGTGGTCTCCTTAGATTAGATGTTTAGGAAATTCATGCTAAAGAGTCCCCAGGGAAGCACAGTGGTTAGCACTGCTGCCTCAACACTGAGGACCCGGGTTCGATCCAGGCCCTAGGTCACTGTCCATGTAGAGTTTGCACATTGTCCCAGTGTCTGCGTGGGTCTCACTCACATAACCCAAATTTATGCAGGGTTAGGTGGATTGGCCAGCCTAAATTGCCCTTAATTGGAAAAAATAATTGGGCAATTTAAAATTACGAGCCCCTTAGAAATACAATCTGCGGATTACTACCATGTCACGTGAATAGCTGTTTGGGACACTAGGCTCAGTTCTGGGACCGAGGGGCTAAACTGCATTAGCACCAAAACACTGAGCGTAAATAAAACAGAAGGAAGGATTAAAACTAGTTTGGCAGGGTAAAAAGGAACAGACAGCGTGTTAAAACTATATAGGAAGCAAGGTTGAAAGTTGTTAATACTCAGTAGGTTAGCAACACCATACATTAAGGAGGAGCAATTGGCAGGACAGAAAATTATTATTTGTTTTAAATTTAGAGTACCCAATTTTCTTTCCCCAATTAAGGGGAAATTTAGCTTGGCCAATCCACCTAAACTGCACATTTTTGAACTCTATAGGAGGTGCAGGAACAGAGGGACCTTGGTGTATATGTACATATGTCGTTGAAGATGACAGGGTAGGCAGGTTGAAAGAGTAGCTAGACACCTCAGAGGTACTACAGCGGTTTGGGCTGGGGACAGGGTTCACCTATGGGCGAAACTCCTGTACAACGCCCAGAAGGCGAGCGTACGGACCAACAGCGCCAGCTCTGAATATTTCGAGCTGCAGAGAGGTACAAGACAGGGATGCCCACTGTCCACACTCTCATTCACCCTGGCAATTGAGCCATTGGCGATCAGCCACAGAACGTCGAGGAGCTGGAAGGGAATCCGAAGAGGAGACAGAGTCTCCCTCTATGTGGATGATTTGCTCCTCTACATCTCAAACCCACAAAGCGGCATGGAAGGGATCATGAAGCTCTTGAGAGGTTGGAGCCTTCTCGGGCTACAAACTCAACCTGAGCAAGAGTGAAGTCTTCCCTGTGAACCCAGATGGGGAGGGACAGAGTTGGAGGGGCTACCATTCAAGGATCCAGATTGCCCACGACAGGACACAGATCCACAAGTGGAACCTGATCAGTCTGGCGGCGGAAGAAAGGACCTACAGAGATGAAAAATTCCTGTATATTGTACCTGATGAACATACCCTTGTCTGCTGTACAGTGTATAAATTTTAAAACTGCAATTAAAAACCATTCTCAAAAAAAGAGCAGATATACTGGAGAAGTTGAGTTGTTCTAGGGAAGATTGAGGGGAGATTTGGTAGAAATGTTCATGGACTGAACAGAGTAGATAAGGAGAAACTGTTGCATTGGCAGGAAGGTTGAACACAAGGGGTCACGGATTTAAAATGATTGGCAAAAGAAACAAGACGAATAACATTTATAGTGAGAACCTACGGTCTGGAATGCAAGCCGTAATGGGTGGTGGAGGCAGATTCAATCTTGGCTTTCAAACCGCAAGATTGAAGGTGCCAAAAGTGGCTAAGACCATTGGGCCAAATGACCTGAACACAGGGATAAGGGAAATGGTCAACAAATGGCTTCATTTTGGTGGGGACCTCACAGGAGTTATACAGATTGGAAAGAAGGAAACATAACACCTATCTTTAGAAGAGAGAAAGAATAGTTCTGTTAAAGTACAGATCTGGGAGCCTAATGCCTGTAGTTGGTAAAATGTTAAGAGGTATCCAAAAATATCTAGAGAAGGAAATAATCAGCGCAAGTCAGTATGGTTTCATGGGGCCAGGTATGAGGGGATAGGAGTTGGTGGGTAACAATACTTGTTGGGATTCTTTGAGGTAAATAAAGGAAATTTTACAGACACTGTATATTCAAACTGCAAAATCGTTGATACAGGACTGCATAGGGGATTTGTCAAGATAGAACAGCAGAGAACAGATGGACTATTGAAGGAGATTGGCAACTGGTTGTGCCAAAGGCGTCAGGGTAGTCAAAAGTAGAGCGTCAGGGTAGTCAAAAGTGGAACAGCAGGAATTGATTAGCAAGTTCTTAAAGGATCATTGCTTGAAGTGGAGACAAAAAGACAGTCAAATGATACCAATGACACCAAGAGGAAAAGCAATCAGTAGTTGATTGATCAACTGTACAGGAGCAGAGATAGACTGGGGAGTTGGACTGAAATGGCAAATTAAATCAATGTCAATGTGATGTGGAAGGAAAATAAATATTGAAACAAATAAATTAAATGGAAACTATATAGGTAACAACTGAAAGCCAGCAGTGATTTATTGAAGGTAAATTGTACTTTTCTAACTTGATTGAGTTCCTTGATGGTGAGTGAGTGATTGTACTGAGATTGATGTTGGGTATGTGGAAATTGATTTAAGTGCCACATAATAGTCTTGTCAGCAAAGCCAACTCCCATGGACTTAAAAGGAAAGTGAGTGCTTTTTGGTCTGGTGGGGCAGGCACATAGAAACTTAAGAAATGTGTGAAAGTCATTAATTTTGGTCAAAGTGTGAAGAGAGGCAAAAGATAGTAAATAGTACAGTTTATACGGTGCAGTGTCAGAGACATGTACATAGAACATAGAACAGTACAGCACAGAACAGGCCCTTCGGCCCTCAATGTTGTGCCGAGCCATGATCACCCTACTCAAACCCACGTATCCACCCTATACCCGTAACCCAACAACCTCCCCCTTAACCCTACTTTTATTAGGACACTACGGGCAATTTAGCATGGCCAATTCACCTAACCCGCACATCTTTGGACTGTGGGAGGAAACCGGAGCACCCGGAGGAAACCCACGCACACAGGGGGAGGACGTGCAGACTCCACACAGACAGTGACCCAGCCGGGAATCGAACCTGGGACCCTGGAGCTGTGAAGCATTTATGCTAACCACCATGCTACCCTGCTGCCCCTATGGAGCTGTGGGGAACACAATGGCATAGAGGAACCTTGGCTTTACAGTATAATGGGGTATAATGTACAAACATGAGGAAATCTTTATGAAACCTTTAAAAAAACACTGGTTACAGGGCAGCACGGTGGGTTAGCCCTGATGACTCTCAGCGCCGAGGTCCCAGGTTCGATCCCGGCTCTAGGTCACTGTCTGTGTGGAGTTTGCACATTCTCCCCGTGCTTGCGTGGGTTTCGCCCCCACAACCCAAAGATGTGCAGGGTAGGTGGATTGGCTACACTAAAAAAAAAAAAAATTGCCCCTTAATTGGAAAAAATTAATTGGGTACTCTAAATTTATTTTTAAAAAACACTGGTTATGTCGCAGTTGATTCCTAGCACTTCATCTCAGAGAGAATGCCACGGTAATTATTTTTATTAGTGTCACAAGTAGGCTTACATTAACACTGCAATGAAAAGGACGGCATATGGCGCAATGTTAGCACTGGGATTACGGCACTGAGGACACCAATTTGAATCCCGGCCCTGAATCATTGTCCGTGTGGTGTTTGCACATTCTCCCCATGTCTGCGTGGGTTTCACCCCCACAATTCAAAGATGTGTAAATTAGGTAGATTGGCCATGCTAAATGGCCCCTTAATTGAAAAAATAATAATAATTGGTTACTCTAAATTGATTTTTTAAAAATCACTGCAATGAAGTTATTGTGAAAATCCCCAGGTGCTGAGATTTACAATGGTACCCAGATGCAATTTATGTGCCAAGACTGGAGAAACTGGGCTGCTTCTTGCTTCGAGCAGAGAAGGTTCAGAAAGATTGAACTGATGTTCAAAATCTTGAAGGATTTAGATTTGTCACGTGTACCAAGGCACAGTGAAAAGTATTGCTCGGTACATGAAAAATATAGGCCATACGATGGCCAACACAATGTAAATACGTACGGTAAATAAATTGGTTACAGCACCAGAAGGGTCAGTAAGGGAGCAGATTTGAGATAAAAAAAGAACCCAAGGCTGCATGAGTTAAAATATTTCCATACAGTGAGTTGAGCAGGCAGAGGAGAATACACTAGCTGAAAGAATGGTAGCAGCAGCCTCAATAATAAATTTTCAAAGTAAAATTTGCTACGCTATTGAGAGGGAGAACAGAGGTGTGGGGAAAATCGGTGAGCTCTTTCGAAATTGAGCCAAATCGCCGCTTTCTGTACTGTATCATTCTATGATTCTAACACATGAAAAGGATTTGGAGTAATTAGTGGACAGATTCCTATCAGTATGTACAAAGGACAACAGTAGGATATGGGATTGTGGGTTTCATATCACTGAGAACATAATATAAATCCACCAAATCCAATATATTTCAGCATCAATATAGTATCATAGAATGCTTACATTGCAGGAGCCCATTTGGCCCATCAAGTCTGCATCGACTCTCCGAAAGAGCACCCCACCCAGGCCCACTTCCCAATTCCATTCCCCACCTCACTGCTGAACACCAAAAGGCAATTAATATGGCCAATCCACCTAACTGCATATTTTTGGACTGTGGGAGGAAACCAGAGCACCTGGAGGAAACCTGCCCAGACACGGGAGAAAGTGAAAACTCCAGTCACTCAAGACCGGAATCGAACCAGGTCCCTGGTGCTGTGAGGCAACTGTGCTAACCACTGTGCCACCCAGCAGTGATGGCAATGCCATTGAACGTCATGGGGAGATGGTCAGACCTCTCTAGTTGAAAATGGCCACTGCCTGGCACTTGTGTGAAGCGAATGTTACATGCCATTTGTCAGCCCAGAATGTACAGCTTGTATGTTGGGTACAGTAACCAAGATTTATCAAGAGCATTAAAGTGCAGGACTTACGGTGACGGCGGGTGGGAGGCGGCCGTGCAACGGAGGGCTCCCGTTCTGGAACAGCATTTTCAGGGCTTTAAGCCCGGTCCCAGGGTCCACGGAGGCGTCAAAGGCACAGAGAAGGCGCAGAGGGGGCACAGCAGAAGATGTCACGGGTCATTAAGAAAACGGCCGTTAAAAAAGCAGCTGAGGGCCCGTCGGGGAGTGGAGGAGGAAAAAGGAGGCTGGATTGCTTAAGGCTGAAGAGATAACCACGGTGATGGCTGCAGAATTCGAAAGGCAGTTTACAAAACACTTGGAGGTGACGAGGAAGGAGATGAGGGCGGTTTTGAGTTACTGGTGGAGGCGATTTCCCCGGTGACGACGGCGGTGGCGAGTGCAGTGGCGGAGGTGTGAGCGCAAGGGGAGGTGCTGAAGGTAGTGGAGGAGACGGTGGCGCAGCAAGGTGATCAATTTACCTCGATGGGGAAGGAGATGCGGAAGGTGATGGAGGTGAACAAGGATCTGCGAGGAAAATTGGAAGACCTGGAAAACAGGTCCAGGCGACAGAATTTGAGGATTGTGGGGCTGCCCGAATGAGTTGAAGGGCCGAGGCTGACGGAGTATTTTGCCGCTATGCTGGCGAAACTATTGGGGCAGGGGGAGGATCCCTCCCGATATGAACTGGATCGGGCTCATCAGTTGGGGAGGCCTGTACCAAAGGCGGGTGAGCCTCCAAGAGTAGTGACTTTGTGCTTCTGTAGGTACAGTGTGAAGAGAAGGACCTGTGCTGGGCCAAGCAGAAGCGGGTGGTGCAGTAGGCCGGAGCTGGTATACGTGTTTCTTCTTTATTGTTTTACTGCGTGCGGGTGTGTGGGCTAAAGGAGCCAATGTTTATATTTGGATAAGGGAAGTGATGGGACTTGCACTAGAAGTGGGGGCTATAGGTGGATATGCGGGGTGCGTGTGCTAAAAGGGGATTTCTGGGTTTGCCCTAGGGCCGGGCAAGGGGTTTAAAACGGCCAGTGAGCGGGAGTGAGGTGGGGGGAGGGGCTGCGGCCATCGGAGCCTGGCAGAACAGGGTCCGAGTGGTCTAGCCGGGGTGGAAAGTTGGGGGGAAGGAACCGAGGTTGGGGGGAGGGGTTTTACAAGAGGCAGTGGGCAGGAGGAGTTGATGGGAGGGGGGTTACAACTCTTGGGTATCACATACGGTACTCTGAAAGAGGTTGGACGCCGTTTGGGGGGGGGGGGGGGTGGACTCTAGGTGACCATGGGCGGTCCCGGATTCCTTTCTCTTTTTCTCCTTTATTTTTTGTTTCTACTGTGGGAGGGTTTGTTTTATTGGATGCATATATTGGCAGGTGGGCCGTTGTTTGGGGTGGTGGGAGGATGGGATCGTTGTTATTGTTAAGGGGATTGTCTTTGTAGTTGTTACTGTTTACTGTTTGTGGGTGGGGTGTGAATTTTGGAGGAAAATGGGAAAATAAAAACATGTTTTTTTAAATTAAAAATTTTTTTTTTAAGAAGAGCATTAAAGTGCACTTTCAATCAGGTTTTCTTTTAAGTTTAGAGTACCCAATTCATTTTTTCCAATTAAGGGGCAATTTAACGTGGCCAATCCACCTACCCCGCACATCTTTGGGTTGTGGGGACGAAACGAGAAGAATGTGCAAGCTCCACACGGACAGTGATCCAGAGCCAGGGTTGTACCTGGGGCCTCGGCGCCGTGAGGCAGCTGTGTTAACCACTGTGCCACCATGCCACCCTTTTGATAAGTTGAACGCTGAGGAACTGTTCATTATGGCCCTGAAAGTGAGGGCCAATGGGATGAAAGTCAGAAAAGGAAAAGCAATTGGCAGATCAGATAGAACTGGGAGTTGGTCAATGGTTTGGAAATTGACAGCCCTATGTCCAGTGAAACAATCTAGGCCAAGATGTGCCTCTGTGAAAAGAAAACATCAATTGAGGGATGCTGCTGAAATGTGAGATAACTTTCAACTCTCAGGCTCGCCACACTCCAGGGAACTAGGTTCAATTCCAGCCTTGGGTTTGCACTTCCTCCCTGTATCTGCGTGGGTTTCCTCTGGGTGCTCCGGTTTCCTCCCAGTCTAAAGATCTGCAGGTTAGGTGAATTGGCCATGCTAAGTTGCCCTTGGTGTCCAAAAGGTTAGGTGGGATTACTGGGTTACAGGGATAGGGTGGAGGTGTGCGCTTTAGTAGGGTCTCTTTCCAAGGCCCTGTGCAGACTTGATGGGCTGAATGGCCTCCTTCCACAATTAGGGAATTCTATGATCTTTCCTGATCCTGGCCATTCATATGTTCCAGCACCATGTCCCACGCAATACTTGGTATATTCAAGTGTGGTATCCTTGTTTTAAAAACCATACACCAAAAACACAAAAACAATAGTAATTAGAAATACATGAGTCGAAACTAAACTGAAGTGGTGATGTCACACTGGAACAAATAGATAAGATTCTCTATTTAGGACAATTATAACAGCAAAGACATATCATATAATCATATATCTTTTTATCATATATAATTTAAGTAGTAAGGCTATGGGCGAAGTGCTGGGAAATGGGATTAGAATAGTTAGGTGGTTGTTTATGGCCGGCGTGGGCCAAAGGGCCTCTTCAGTGATGTGGATCTCTACGACTCTATTTCAAAGTCAGTGAGAAGAACGCACAAGACTCTTTCACAACTTTTATATCTCAATATGTTGGATCAGTAACAGAAGCATCATGAATATATAATTAAACCGTGGCAGCATACCATATTAATTATATAGCAGAGAGCTCTTAAATCTAATTCTTAACAAAAGTCAATGGCCAGGAATACCTCGACGTCCAACCAATCTCATACGCAAATAAAGTGCAAGATTCACTACCCATTTTCATTTGTAACTGTACATTACATCTTGCACAAAAGTAGCCAACATACAAGCTGTACATCTGGGCTGACAATTTACAAGTAATATTTGCTCCACACAAATGCCAGGCAATGACCATCTCCAACAAGATAGCAGAAAACCATCGCTCCTTGGTATTCAATGGCATTACCATCCCTGAATCTCCCACTTATCAACATCTTGAGGGTTACTACTGACCAGAAACTGAACTGGGCTAGGCATATAACCACTGACGCACAGTAACAACAGTGTGTACCATCTAAAAGATGCACTGCAGGAACTCACAAAGGTTCCTTGGGCAGTAGCTTCCAAACTCACGACCATTACCATCTAGAAGGACATGGACAGCAGACACCTGGGAACTCAACAACCTGGAAGTTCCCCTCTAAGTCACTAACAATCCTGACTTGGTAGTTTGAAAAAAATTCATTTACTGGATGTTAGGCCAGCATTTCTATTGCCCATCCCTACTTGCCCTTCAGAAGACGGTGGTGAGTTGCCTTCTTGAACCACCAGTCCATGAGGTGTAGGTACATCCACTGTGCTGTTCGGGAGGGAGTTCCATGATGTTGCCCCGGTGACAGTGAAGGAATGGCAATATATTTCCAAGTCAGGGTGGTGAGTGACTTAGAGGGAAACCTCCAGGTGGTGGGGTTCCCAGGTATCTGCTGCTCGTCCTTCTAGATGGTAATGGTCCTGGGTTTGGAAGGTGCTGTCTAAGGAACCTTAGTGATTAAGTGCATCTTTTAGATGGTACACATCGCCATTCCTTCAAGTTGCTGGGTCAAAAACCTGGAACTTCATCCCACACGGCACCGTACATTTCTCTACACCAAATGGTCTGCATCGGCTCAAGGTAGCAGTTCATCGCCTCCTTCTCAGTGACAGTTAAGGATGGGCAATAAATACTGCCTAGCTAGCAACACTTGCATCTGGCGAGTGGATAAGAAAAAAGGAGGCTATTATTTGGTCCACCATTGCTGCACTGTCTCTTTCTCACTCTCTCCCCAATATCACTGCTACACTTTTTCTTTCAAGTATCATCGAATTCCCTTTTGAAGGTTATTATTGAATCTGTGTCGACCAATCAATCCGGCATTTAAAATCCTAATAACTTGTGTAAAACGTGTTTCCACATGTTACATGTGGTTCTCTTGTTCGTCACCTTGATTCTTCAGCCACTAGAAACAAGTTTTAATTGACTAAACCCTTTAGAATTTTAAACACCAGTCAAATCTCTGTTTAGCATTACCTACTCTATGTAGAACAACCGCAGCTAGTCCAGTCGATTTGAATAATTATATTCTCTTATCCCTTGAACCATTCTAATTCTGTACCCACACCAAAGCCTCCAGTGTGATGCCCAGAATTGGATGCATTAATCTAACTGTGGCCTATTATTTCATGAAGGCTTTGTCTTGCTTTTTGTTCTTTACCTCAATTCAGAAAGCCTCGGATCCAATGTGTGTTATCTGCTGCTTGATGTTGTTCTTCCACCTGGATGATTTTGGCACAAACATCCCCAGGGTCTCTTTCTTCACTCCCCTCCCATTAAAATTGCAACATTTAGAATCAATTGTCTCTCCTCATTCTTCCAGTAAAATATATCACCTCACACTTTGGAGCATTGAGTTTCATCTGACAAGCCAAATAAATTTGCTTTTAGACTCGAGGTAGTTCAAATTTCAGGGTCATTACTGGCTGTAAGCCAGATTTGTCTTTTATAAAATATATACATTAATAAGTTATTTACAGTCTAAATTCATGAATTACTTGCATTATTTCTCAGCTACTGAAACAGTCATTGCCAGGAGTAACCAGTTTGACAGATGACTCGAGTCAAAACAGCTGATCCTGGAGTCTAATTCAATCCAACCAAACTCAGTCACACCCTCAACAAGGAGGTCAGTAGAGGAAACCAAAACCGTTCCTCTCCCTAAACTGGGATATTGAAGTAATTTCAGCACCTCCACTAATGCCTGGCTAAGATCAGCTGGTGATCAAGAATCAAACCTGGGACTGATCGATCATGATGCAACAGTTTATTTGTTAGGATAACTATCAGAGGTGGGGGTTTCCCCGTCTTCCAATTATCTTAAAAGCAAACTAAAACGGTGTTTACCTATCATCATAACGCCTTTTCAGAGTTTGTTCATAGCGCATTTCACGGAATAGCTCTTCTTTCTCTCGACGTATTCGCTCCTGTTCGCGCCTCCTCTCCTGTGGGAAGGAACGCAACAGTGGTGTAAACAAACAAATGCTTCAAATGTCATTTTCAGTAAGATTTGTGGGAACTCTTGTTACTGGCTCAATATTTGTACCTGCCCAAACCATTTCAGAACGACTCCTGTGTGGACCGTCAAACCTATAGAAATACCAGTAAATTACCACATACTAATTTTCACTAGTCATTCAGCCTCGATTCTTCCCATTCATTTTCTTACTGTTCAGTCTCATGCTGGGGAGAAGTTCCCACAGGCACCTGGTGCCACTCAGATCCTCATGCAAGTAATCAGTCTTTATGAACATCGTTGATTATGAATATTGGGTAGCGACACACCTTGTTGAAGCTTTCCATCTTGTGCTCATCGGGACAAACGCATGAATGCCAAATTTCAAACGATCACTAATTTATACCACAGGAGGAAAAAAAAAAGGTGCCGATTGGCTGGCACGTTGACTCTGATTGGCCACGGTGGTGCCATGCAGAAAGTAATTATAGGCTCGTCAGGCAACTCAAAAGTCTCACGGCTTGAAAGTCACATGGTTTGAACTTATGTTTGCAGAGAATGGGCCTGCAACAGTAGTAGACTCGCCAACTTTAAGGGCATTTAAGTGGTCACTGGATAGACATATGGATGAAAATGGAATAGTGTAGGTCAGATAGGCTTCAGATGGTTTCACAGGTCGGCGCAACATCGAGGTCCGAAGGGCCCGTACTGCGCTGTAGTGTTCTATGTTCTATGTACAAATGTATGTCGCTTCTAGCAATAAATAAGCCCTACTATTCTATTTCTTCTGTATTTTATTTAATATTACTAGTCAAATTCCACTACACCACTCATGGGCAAAAACAAATTAAATGTGAAACATTTCAATGCAACTTAATTTCCATTCTAATTCTTCCAGAAAAACCTGTTTTTCACCATCTTCCTTCTTTTTCTTTCTATTGACATGGCTCAATTATTTATTTCTCCATTTATTACCTTCCTCAATGTCAACAAAGGCCAATGCTTCTATTCTCTGGCATCAGCATAATTCTAAATTTATCTTTGAAAGTGCCCACTGCCACAGAAAAATATCACATTATCTACTGTACTGTGGGCAGCCAAAGAACCCCTCCAGTGACAAACAGGAGGAAGATCATCGACCAGTAGAGGCTGCAGAAGAGGATTCTGGGACAAGTCAACTCAGTCACCTCAATCAGCAGGTAAGTCATTGGCTTGCGAGTGGCAAGTAGTTTTTCTTTTCTCTCTTTTTCTACTGTAATTGTTGTTGTAAGTTAACTTAAGGGTTACGTCATGGCAGGAGACCCATGTCATGTTCCTCTGTGCGATGTGAGAATTCAGGGACCCTTCCGGTATCCCTGTCTCCTTCATTTGAAAGAAGGGTGTCCAACTGCAGCGCCTGTTTGACCACTTAATGAATTCGTGGCTGAGAGATCGTGCAAGAGGGAGGGATTCAAATTCCTGGGACATTGGAACCGGTTCTGGGGGAGGTGGAAGCAGTACAAACCGGACGGTCTGCACTTGGGCAGGACTGGAAACAATTCAGGGTTGCTGGAGGTTATTGTGATAAGGTGTAGGCAGCAATTAAGGAGTATGTGGGTTGAAACAGAATTGAGAGGTGTCGACGGACATTTTTTGGGAAGCTCTGAAGGCAGTGGTCCGGGGGCATTTATCTTGTTTAAGTCTCGCGCGGAAAGGGAAAGGAGGGAGGAATATGACCGCCTAATGACCGTGATAGTGGAGGCTGACAGGGCATATTCGAGACTACCCACGAAGGGATTGGCGAAGAGTAAAAAGTTGCAGGGCCAATGTGACAGGCTGACAACGGGGAGGGCGGTAGAGCAATTATGTAGAGCAAGAGAGGTGCAATGTGAGTATGGGGAGAAGGCGAGCTGTATGTTGGCGCACCAGCTGCGGAAGCAGGCCGCGTCCAGGGAAAAATTGAGGATACGGACTGGGGTTGGGGATGTGGTGCCGGGGGAAGATAAATGAGGCATTCAGGGAGTATTACCAGGGACTGTAAGGGAGGTGAACCTGGACCCTTCGGTGGCGATATTTGGGGTTTCAGAGAGCTGGAGCTCTTGAAGAGGAGGAAGGCCGATATCGTGGCCTTCACCTCTCCGATTGCCCGGCGGCAGAGAGAGAGAGTTAGTGTGAGAGAGGGAGAGGGAGTGAGAGAGGGAGTGAGAGAGGGAGGGAGGGGGAGAGGGGAGAGGGAGAGAGAGAGAGAGATGAGAGAGAGAGAGAGGAGAGAGAGAGAGAGAGAGGGGGGGGGAAGGAAAAAGTTGTACAAGCAGTATAGTTGATTGTTGGGAAGTATGTTTCCCGGGGTGTTTATTTGGTGTAACCTGTTTCGATACATGTTTATAATAAAATACATTAAAAAAAATAACCATCTTCCTTTGTGTAGGGATAATGGAGAGTTTTCCGTTCCATTTAGAACATAGAACGATACAGCGCAGTACAGGCCCTTCGGCCCTCAACGTTGCACCGACATGGAAAAAAAACGAAAGGCCATCTAACCTACACTATGCCCTTATCATCCATATGCTTATCCAATAAACTTTTAAATGCCCTCAATGTTGGCGAGTTCACTACTGTTGCAGGTAGGGCATTCCACGGCCTCACCACTCTTTGCGTAAAAAACCCACCTCTGACCTCTGTCATATATCTATTACCCCTCAGTTTAAGGCTATGTCCCCTCGTGCTACCCACCTCCATCCGCGGGAGAAGGCTCTCGCTGTCCACCCTATCTAACCCTCTGATCATTTTGTATGCCTCTATTAGGTCACCTCTTAACCTTCTTCTCTCTAACGAAAACAACCTCAAGTCCATCAGCCTTTCCTCATAAGATTTTCCCTCCATACCAGGCAACATCCTGGTAAATCTCCTCTGCACCCGTTCCAAAGCATCCACGTCCTTCCTATAATGAGGCGACCAGAACTGTACGCAATACTCCAAATGCGGCCGTACTAGAGTTTTGTACAACTGCAACATGACCTCATGGCTCCGGAACTCAATCCCTCTACCAATAAAGGCCATCACACCATAGGCCTTCTTCACAACCCTATCAACCTGGGTGGCAACTTTCAGGGATCTATGTACATGGACACCGAGATCCCTCTGCTCATCCACACTACCAAGAATTTTACCATTAGCCAAATATTCCGCATTCCTGTTATTCTTTCCAAAGTGAATCACCTCACACTTCTCCACATTAAACTCCATTTGCCACCTCTCAGCCCAGCTTTGCAGCTTATCTATGTCCCTCTGTAACCTGCAACATCCTTCCGCACTGTCTACAACTCCACCGACTTTAGTGTCGTCTGCAAATTTACTTACCCATCCTTCTGCGCCCTCCTCTAGGTCATTTATAAAAATGACAAACAGCAACGGCCCCAGAACAGATCCTTGTGGTACGCCACTCGAAACTGAACTCCATTCTGAACATTTCCCATCAACCACCACTCTCTGTCTTCTTTCAACTAGCCAATTTCTGATCCACATCTCTAAATCACCCTCAATCCCCAGCCTCCGTATTTTCTGCAATAGCCGACCGTGGGGAATCTTATCAAACGCTTTACTGAAATCCATATACACCACATCAACTGCTTTACCCTCGTCCACCTGTTGAGTCACCTTCTCAAAGAACTCGATAAGGTTTGTGAGGCATGACCTACCCTTCACAAAACCATGCTGACTATCCCTAATCATATTATTCCTATCTAGATGATTATAAATCGTATCTTTTATAATCCTCTCCAAGACTTTACCCACCACAGACGTTAGGCTCACCGGCCTATAGTTACCGGGGTTATCTCTACTCCCCTTCTTGAACAAAGGGACCACATTTGCTATCCTCCAGTCCTCTGCACTATTCCTGTAGCCAATGATGACCTAAAAATCAAAGCCAAAGGCTCAGCAATCTCTTCCCTGGCTTCCCAGAGAATCCTAGGATAAATCCCATCAGGCCCCGGGGACTTATCTATTTTCACCTTGTCCAGAATTGCCAACACTTCTTCCCTACGCACCTCAATGCCATCTATTCTAATAGCCTGGGTCTCAGCATTCTCCTCCACAATATTATCTTTTTCCTGAGTGAATACTGACAAAAAGTATTCATTTAGTATCTTGCTTATCTCCTCAGCCTCCACACACGACTTCCCACCACTGTCCTTGACTGGCCCTACTCTTACCCTAGTCATTCTTTTATTCCTGACATACCTATAGAAAGCTTTTGGGTTTTCCTTGATCCTACCTGCCAAAGACTTCTCGTGTCCCCTCCTTGCTCGTCTTAGCTCTCTCTTTAGATCCTTCCTCGCTTCCCTGTAACTATTAAGCGCCCCAACTGAAACTTCACGCCTCATCTTCACATAGGCCTCCTTTTTCCTCTTAACAAGAGATTCCACTTCTTTGGTAACCACGGTTCCCTCGCTCTACCCTTTCCTCCCTGTCTGACTGGTACGTACTGATCAAGAACACGCAATAGCTGTTCCTTGAACAAGCTCCACATATCCAGTGTGCCCAACCCTTGCAGCCTACTTCTCCAACCTACACATCCTAATTCATGTCTAATGGCATCATAATTGCCCTTCCCCCAGCTATAACTCTTGCCCTGCGGGGTATACTTATCCCTTTCCATCACTAATGTAAAGGTCACCGAATTGTGGTCACTGTCTCCAAAGTGTTCACCTACCTCCAGATCTAACACCTGGCCTGGTTCATTACCCAAAACCAAATCCAAAGTGGCCTCACCTCTTGTTGGCCTGTCAACATATTGTGTCAGAAAACCCTCCTGCACACATTGTACAAAGAACGGACCCATCCAATGTACTCGAACTATATCTTTCCAGTCAATATTAGGAAAGTTAAAGTCTCCCATAACAACTACCCTGTTACTTTCGCTCTTTTCCAGAATCATCTTCGCCATCCTTTCCTCTACATCTCTAGAACTATTAGGTGGCCTATAGAAAACTCCCAGCAGGGTGACCTCAGTACAGTAGCCTGTATGTGTTACCATAGTCCATCCTTCACTTTCCTTACCCCTTCTATGAGCAATCTTTCTCTTTCCAGTGCCTCTCGCTCCAGTCTCTCTCTTTCAAGACGCATCCTCTCGATTTGCAGTCGGTCTCGTTCCCTCGCCAGCATCTCTCTCCCTTCCCGTTCCCGTCTGCTTTCTCGCTCCCACATCTCACATCCACTGCTGCAAAAAGAAAATTAACACACATCAGGATTCATCGAAACTTACGGGATAAAGAAGGCTATTCGATCCATCAGGTCTGCGCCACTTTTTTGACAAATTATCCAATTAGCCCCACTTCTCCACTCTTTGCCCATAGCCCTGCAAACTCTCCTTTTCAAGTATCATCCAAATCCCTTGAATCGGCTTCCACCACCATTTCAGGTTGTGCATTCCTCCTCACTCACTGCATAAAAATCTGTCCTTTCCGGTTTGCCAATTACTTTAAATCGGTGTCTTTTAGTTATTAGAGAATTGTGATGTGATGCATTTTGGCAGAAGGGAAAGGGAGACGAAATATAGATTCACTGGCAGCATTCTAAAGAGTGCATTGGGACAGGGAAGCCTTGGGGTCCATGTGTAGAGATGGCAGGGCATTGACATAGTAATTAGCGAAGCACAAAGAAAATGAAAAATGAAAATCGCTTATTATCACGAGTAGGCTTCACTTAAGTTACTGTGAAAAGCCCCTAGTCGCCACACTCCGGCGCCTGTTCGGGGAGGCTAGTACGGGAATTGAACCATGCTGCTGGCCTGCCTTGGTCTGCTTTAAAAGCCAACGATTTAGCCCAGTGTGCTAAACCAGCCCCTTAGGGTCCTTGGGTTTCTAAACAGAGGTATGAAAGCAGGCAAATTATGCCGAACCTTTATGAAATTAGGGCACAACTATGGTACTGCATCAGTTCTGCTCACCACACTTACGATGTGAGGACATTTAGCAGGACAGTTCAATGGATAAGAGATTTTAACTCCAAGTTCGGTTGGCAAAGCTGAAGTTGTTTCCTTGAAGCAAAGGAGATTGACAGGAGATTTGCAAAAAGTCTTTGTTTCATGGGATGTACAGTTGCAGGCAAGGCAAGCATTTGTTGCCTGTCCCTAATTGCCCTTGAACAGAGGGGCTTTAAAAAAGTCAACCATATTGCTCTGGATCTGGAGTCACACATAGACCAAGTGAGGATGGCAGATTTAGTTCCCTAAAGGACATTAATTTTTACAATCAACAATGGTCATCATTTAGACTTGTAATTCCAGATTTTTATTGAATTCAAATTTCACCATTTGCCGTGGGATTCGAACTGGGGTCCCCAGAGCATTACCCTGGATGTCTGGATTATTAGTTCAGTGACAATACTACGCTACCGCCTCCCTGAAAGAAATGTAGAAGATTATAACAGGTTTAGATATGGTCAACAAAGAAAAGCTGCACCCATTAACTGATCATATAAGGGGTAGCAGGTCAGGTTTTGGCAAGCAAAGTGGAAATATGTGGGGCTAGAGGTGGGGCTGATTGGATTGCTCTACAGATTGCCAGCATGGGCTCCTTCTGTGACTCAATGACTAACAGGTTATTGGTACGCGGGCTCAAATGGAACTCTCAAGTCCAAGATCGACAGAGTATCAGCTCAGGGTATCACGGGATATGGGCTCAAAGGCAGGTGGAAGGAGCTTGGCCGATCATCATGATTTCACTGAATGGCAGAACAGGCTTAAAGGGCCTACACTCCTGTTCTGATACCCTACTGGCTCCTCCTTCATTCTATATTTGACTGAGTTGAAGATCTTTTATATAGTTCACAATTTAAAAAGATACAAAAACAAAGTCTATCCCATATTTTCTCCAAGATCACTCTCAGGTTGAAGACATTGCTAAGTTTTCACTCCTGCTGCAAAACATGCTTAGTTTATTAAAATTAATTTTGTTTTGTTGTCATCTGGGGAAAGTACTATGGCCATAATACACATGCTTCTAAGTTTTCACTCCTGCTACAAAACATGCTTAGTTTATTGAAATTAATTTTGTTTTGTCATCTGGGGAAAGTACTATGTCCCTTCTTGTGTACCAGGACAGCAACTGACTTAATTCACGTGGTTATACCACAGGTCCGTACTGTTATATAACCACCTCAACTGCAGCATATAATTTCTGCATAATTATTCCTCAATTAATCTCTCTAAATTATACATTTAAGACAGTTAAGGCAATGTTTGCTTTTTGAACAAACTAGCTGATAGCATAGTAATGAAATCCACAACAACTAATAAAAGCCTGTTGTCTCATCCTTAGTGGTGTTTACTAAAATTGCTACAGCATAAAAACAATTCCTGAGGGGTTGGTATTGCCATAAGAAATCATAAGGGAGACCAAGGAATTGCAAAAGTACTGGTGTCAAATGGTACACTCAAACGCAGATTGATTTGATGTCAGACCATGTAGTTTTGTTCTGCATTAATTCTTGACTACATGGCAATGATTTTGCTATTGGACTTGATGAATCCATAGAAATCACTAAAATGTTCAATTTACTTGACTATGTTCAGATGATGTACAGTAAGGAAACAAAAGATGACTTTTCGTTTTGCAAAGAATTCATGGCAAGCTGAATAAAGCCGCAAGGTGGAAGAACTCAATATTTTGCCTTGGGTTAAAAAGGTGTTCAATAGGGAACTGCAAGTCTGTAAGGGGACCACAGATATGTTTGAATTACTGCATTCTTTCACAGATTTCATCGAATTTACAATGCAGAAGGAGGCCATTCGGCCCATCGAGTCTGCACCGGCTGTTGGAAAGAGCACCCTATCCAAACCCACACCTCCACCCTACCCCCATAACCCAGTAACCCCACCCAACACTACGGGCAATTTTGGACACTAAGGTCAATTTAGCATGGCCAATCCACTTAACCTGCACATCTTTGGACTGTGGGAGGAAACCGGGGCACCCGGAGGAAACCCACGCACACACGGGGAGAACGTGCAGACTCCGCACAGACAAGAAAAAAATGTTCATGCAATCAAACCACAGCTGGCAGCGCATATCTCTGGTCTACATACAAAATGTAATACTAAATGCTCAAAGTAACAATCACCACACAATTGCATGCTGCAGAAAATATATGTTGAAGCTTTTCGTCTTGCACTGGTCTGGACAAATTTTAAAGGGAACAACAATGTACACTACATAGGAATGGATGCTGATTATTTGGCAGATGGACACTGGTCAAAATGTTGCCATGGAGAATGCACCTGTGACAGTGATTCCCCAAGCTTCTGTTTAAATTCATAAAAGGCATGTTGACGTTGATTGGTTGAGGTGTTACCATGGGGAATGAACCAAGGAAGTTGTCCCCCATACCTTTTTATTCTAACTGAAAAAGGCACAATGCTTGGACATATAGTATTACAGAGGACAAGGTAGATAGACTGTACATTCCAACAACTGTTGGATTCAATCAAACAGCATGTTCCTTCAGCTACTCACGAAAGCCAGAGTGCTGACCCATTCTCAACAAGCCCATGCTTGCAAAATGTAGAACGTAGCGTCCAGCATCAGATATGATTCCATGATCGGATAGCACTTATTGAACTCCAATTGTGCCAAGAATTACACTAGCAATCAACTTAAGGTTATCAGTTGAACTAACAATGTAGTTCACTTACGCTTGCTAGAAGCTACATATATCCATATGCAGAGGTCTTTCCTTTGCAAATAGAATACGTCCAGGCATTGCACCTTTTTCAACTGTAATCTGGAATTAGCACTAACTGGAAAGTACTGTGAAAGTAAACGAATCTCTTTATTTCTTGCAGCTTAGACACTGCTGTGAGGGGGGGGGAGAAAACAAGTATCCGTTAAGTGATTACGGTTGATTTCATTCCTAAGGTTTAAAACAATAGAGAAATTGATGGTGAAGTTAATTAAAATATAAATGAGCAACATAAATAAGTGAATAATATAATTAGGTACAATATTAAAACACATTAAAGATGGCAGGCCAGGTGATTTGTCATTGCTGCAAGTTGGAGCTCCTGAATACCACTATGATCCAGGTCAAGCATACTGCATTAAATGTTTGCAGCTTGAAGAACTTTAGCTCAGAGTCACTGAGCTGGAGGTTAAGCTGCAGACTCTGCCACACATCAGGAGGAGTCACACCACTTAGGATAGGGTCTTCTAGGGCAGGGAGGAAGGTTACCAACCACAACACCCCCCCCCCCCCCAACGAGAAAAGGGGAAACCCGAAGCCCACCCAGCGAGAGAAGGGTGGGGGAAGTGAGAGAAACCCCAGGGGAAGGAACAGCAGCGGGGTAAGAAAGAGAAAGACAGATGGCTGGAGGAAAGAAAAACACCACGGTGAAGGGACAGCGAGACGCAAGCAGCAGTGAGGATAAGGCGCATGAGCAGCGGACGCGCAGGCAGGCGGCCCCACAAGACGAGACGGAGGTACAGGCGAGCCTGAAACGGAAAACGATGGCAGACCAAGCAGCGGAGCGTGAGCAGGACGCAGTGATCAGCATAAAGGAGGCGCTCTGGTCGGAGCTCCAAGTAATGATGAAGGAGACGACGCACAAAATGCAGCAGACCATCGAAGGCCTGGAAAATGAAGTGAAGGCGCAGAAAAAAAACGATTCTGGAGTTGGAGAGGGCTGTTTCGGACCAGAGCGACAGGGTGATAACCCTAGAAGCCGAGGTCAAAAGGTTAGTAACAGCCCAGGGGTGCCTTAGAGGGAAAGTGGAGGACCAAGAAAATAGATCCAGACTGAGTCTGCCAGTGATAGAGGGCAGAGACCCAGCAGGCTACATCACCAAAATGATGGGCAATGAAAGGAGGTATTCCCAAACCCACCGGAAATAGACAGGGCACACAGGTCGCTCAGACCCACGCCCAAAACCGGGGACCAGCCCAGAGCAATTATTGCGAGGCTGCACCGGTTCCAAGACCGGGAGAGAATACTAAAGTTGGCCTGGCAAACGAAACAGAGCACATGGGAAGGGAAGACCATAAGGGTATATCAGGACATATGGGCGGACCTGGCCAAAAAAAGGGCTGAATTCAACAAGGCAAAATCAGCACTGCACAAAAGCAAGGTAAAATTTGGGATGTTATTCCCGGCCAAACTCTGGGTAACATTTGTGGGGAAAGAGCTGTATTTTAATACCCCAGCGGTGGCTGATGAGTTCGTTAGACCAAACAAGCTGAGGAGCAGCTGTGTAGAACCTTAGTTAGGCCACACTTGGAGTATAGTGTTCAATTCTGGTCGCCACACTACCAGAAGGACGTGGAGACTTTAGAGAGGATGCAGAAGGGATTTACCAGGATGTTGCCTGGTATGGAGGCCATTAGTTTTAAGGAGCGGTTGAATAATCTCGGTTTGTTCTCACTGGAACGATGGAGCTTGAGGGGTGACCTGATAGAGGTCTACAAAACTTGGTGGAGATGGACTGGCATTGGACTGGGGTGAGCACAGTAAGAAGTCTTACAACACCAGGTTAAAGTCCAACAGGTTTGTTTCAAACACAAGCTTTCGGAGCACTGCTCCTTCCTCCTTCACAAAGGTACAGGGGCTAGTGGGGGGGGGGGGGGGGGGGGGGGGGGAGAGAGGAGTCTGGGAGAGAACGCAGAACAAAAGAGAAGCAAAGAGAAGGGTGAGATAGTGAAGCAGTACAGACATAGGCCTCGGCAGACATGGAACAGGGCGAGGAACCAAGAGGGCACTGCAAACAGCCACTCGAGGGGGCATCAGGGCGGAGGTAGACCCCGTAGAGCAGGGGCGCACCCGTGTGGCGTACACACAGCTGTTGGCCACATTGGATGCCTCCTGGGCAAAGGGAAACCCCTGAGCGCTGGGGGCCGACCCCATGGTGAGAGCAGTGACCCTGGCCATTTTGGACGGCCCCCTAGCAAAGGGAAACCTTGGAGTGCCGGGGCGCGTCCACCAGGTAAGTATAGGTGATCCCACAGGACCGGGGGGGTCAGAAACCCCCCACCAGGATTGGTACCTGGAATATAAGGGGACTCAGCGGCCTGGTGAAAAGATCCAGAGTGTTCGCCCACCTAAGAAACCTAAAAGCAGACATAATCTACCTACAAGAGATGCACCTAAGGGAGAAGGACCGACTACTGTTAAGCAAGGGCTGGGTGGGACAGACGTACCACTCATGCTACGGAACGAGGGCTGGGGGGGGGGTGGCAATATTAATTAGCAACGAGACGAGGGTTACGGGACCAAGACAGTTACAGACCCGGGGGAAGGTACGTCATGGTCAGCTGTGTCCTGGAAGGGGCACCGGTCGTACTGGTAAATGTGTACGCTCCCAACTGGGACGACTCAGAATTCATAAAGAAGACCATGGCGGAAATTCCCGACCTTGACACACACCGACTGATTATGGTTTGGGGGGGAAGAGACTTTAACTGTGTGCTGCACCCACTGATCGACCGATCAAACCCCAGAACGGGGAAAACATCTGGTATGGCTAGGGAGCTTGGGGCCTTCATGGAACAGATGGAGGCGGTGGGCCCATGGAGGTTCCTGCACCCAGGAGAAAAGGAGTTCTCGTTCTTTTCGTAGGTGCACAAGGTATATACACGTATCGACTTCTTTGCAGTGGGGAAATCGGTGCTGCCAGCGATCACGGGAACGGACTACTCCGCGGTCGTTATCTCCGACCACGCTCCACATTATACGGATGAGAGGTTGGAGACATCCCGGGCCCAGCGCCCCACATGGAGGCTGGAGATGGATTGGATTGGATTTGTTTATTGTCACGTGTACCGAGGTACAGTGAAAAGTATTTTTCTGCAAGCAGCTCAACAGATCATTCAGTACATAGGAAGAAAAGGGGAATTAAACAGAATTCAAGAAAATACATGAGAATACATAATAGGGCAACACAATATATACAATGTAACTACATAAGCATTGGCATCGGATGAAGCATACATGGGTGTAGTGTTAATGAGGTCAGTCCATAAGAGGGTCATTTAGGAGTCTGGTGACAGGAGTGGGGAAGAAGCTGTTTTTGAGTCTGTTCGTGCGTGTTCTCAGACTTCAGACAGGGCTTTCTGCCAAAAAAATATCGCAGGCCATAGGCGATTACATTAATAACAACCAAAACGGGGGTGTCTCACCCTCCACGTTTTGGGAAGCACTGAAGGTTGCGATCAGAGGAGAGATCATAGCCTACCAGGCAAGTAGAGATAGGGAAGAGAGGGTGGCCAGGCAACAGCTAGTGGATTCTATTCTGGAAGTCGATAGAAAGTACTCCGAGGCACCGACCGGAGAGCTGCTGGCGGAGAGGAAAAAGCTGCAAATGGACTTTAACCTGCTATCCACTAGGAAAGCAATGAACCAACTCCGCCAGATACGGGGGACCTTCTACGAACACGGAGACAAGGCTGGCCGCCTATTGGCTCACCAGCTGAGAAAGCAGGCAGCCACGAGGGAAATAGCGCAGGTTAAGAATAGCAAAGGCAGACTGGTAACAGAGCCAAAGGAGGTCAAATGGCCAATCGAGACCTTCTACCAGAGACTGTACACCTCCGAGCCCCCCGACTACCAGTGGTGGGGGAAAACAGACGGGGGGAGCTGGAAGCACCAATAGACCTGGGGGAAATCATGGCGAGCATCAGCTCCATGCAGGCGGGGAAGGCACCGGGACCCGATGGGTTCCCGGCGGACTTCTACAAAAAATCCGCACCAGTCCTGGCCCCACACCTAAGGGACATGTTCACGGACTCACTGGCAGGGGCACCCTGCCCCCAACGCTAGCGCAAGCTACAATCTCACTAATACCCAAAAAAGATAAAGACCTGACGCAATGTGGATCATACAGACCCATTTCACTGCTGAACGTGGATGAGAAAATACTCACAAAGGTCCTAGCCAAAAGGCTGCATACCAGAGGTGGTCGCAGGGGACCAAATGGGCTTTGTCAAGGGTAGGCAGCTCACAGCGAATATCAGGCAGCTGCTGAATGTGATAATGGCGGGAAGAGTGCAGATGATCAAGTACTGCCACGGTTCCTCTTCCTGTTTAGATACATCCCGATCTTCATCCCCAAGACCTTTTTACCTGAGAATTCCAAAACGGGCACTGCAAAGAGGGAAAGTCAGAGGGGGCCTGGCTCTACCAAACCTACAATGCTACCACTGGGCAGCAACGGCAGAAAAAGTGAGGGGGTGGGTACAAGAACCCAACACAGATTGGGTACAAATGGAGGAGGCATCCTGTAAAGGAACAACCCTCCGGGTCCTGGCCATAGCAGCACTTCCACCCTCCTCAAAAAGGTACACAACGAGCCCAGTGGTAGCGGCCACGCTGAGAATGTGGACCCAGTTGAGACATCACTTCGGAATAACCAAAATGTCCCATATGGCCCCCATCTGCAGCAATCACAGATTCTCCCCAGACATGCTAGATACCACCTTCAAAAGATGGAGGTGGGATGGGGGCACACTGACGGTCGGGAACTTCAACGTAAGGCGCAGACTGGCGACACTGGACGAACTGACGAGGAAGTGGAACCAGCAAGAGGACAGGAATTGAGACACCTCCAAATAAAGTACTTCCTCTTCACAGAGACAGTAGGGTACCCAGGGGCCCCAGAAAGCTGATAGGCACAAGCAGTGAGAAGGAGGGGCTATGTGGGAAAATATACGGACAGCTACTGGACAGAGCCCGAACACCACTGGGCGGGACCAGACAAAAATGAGAGGACAAACTGGGGACAGAGGTAGGATGGGTACTCTGGAGCGAAGCACTGAGCAGGGTGATCGCCACCTCCTCCTGCGCAAGGCATCCTCCAACGCCCTTGCTTTTGCTTCCCTAATCGCACATCCGAAGGTCAGAGGAAGGCTTCCTGGAGACTTGGGGGCAGTTCGTCGGCCTGTTCCAAAACCTGTTCGAGACCAGCAATGGGGAGTAAGCCAGGGAGGGAAAAAAAAGATGAGGGGGGGGGAAGGGTGAGGGAGGAAGGGGGATATCATAGGCCGAGGACAGCAAAATGTACGTAGTTAGTCAAATGAAGGACAAAACAAACCTCTATGTATAATAAAGCGAAATAGTGCGGGTAAGAAAAATGTAATGTATGTAAGTAACAACTGTTTATAAATATGAGAGAACGGGCAGCACGGTGGCCTAGTGGTTAGCACAACCGCCTCACGGCGCTGAGGTCCCAGGTTCGATCCCGGCTCTGTGTCACTGTCCGTGTGGAGTTTGCATATTCTCCCCGTGTCTGCGTGGGTTTCGCCCCCACAACCCAAAATGTGCAGAGTAGGTGGATTGGCCACGCTAAATTGCCCCTTAATTGGAAAAAATAATGGGTAATCTAAATTTTTTTTTTTAAAAATGAAGAGAAGCCAATTTTTAAAACTTCAAAAAATAAGTGTACACAAATAGGAATATATATTTTTTATAACTATTTTTTGCAGAAAGGATTAGTATCACAGTGGGACATCAGATTGTGTTGGTAACGTGGGAAAGATCCTGTGAAGCAAAGTAATTGATAGCCCTGCTCTATTGTACACTGGATATCACTACTGAAGAAACCAAAGACTGTAAAACTGTAATCCCAAACCATTTATAGTGAATGGGAAGTATCTAATAAACAAACAGCAACTGGACATCAAAGAGGTGCTATTTCTGTATATATGTTTTTCCATTCAGCGGACCTTAATCAGGTGTGAACACAGCTGTCACATTTCACGAGGTGCGTGAGCACAATTGCTAATTTACGAAATAATTTGAGCTATAGCTTTCTGCTAAAACACTAAAACCAACAACTTTTAAATTGACTTTCATGCCAATGGTTAACGGGCTTTCGCTCTTTGGTTGATATAAGCAACTGCTCCTTTCAAGCAACAATGTCTTAAAATGACAGATGCTGAATATTTGTGGGGGATAAGATTGTTGTTTCAGCAGAGGTCTGCAGTAACCTAGGTGTAAATGCTGTTCTACAAAGTTTCTCTATGTCATCAAAAGTTACAGCAGCTGATCCATCAGGGATCTGCGAACCCATCAGGCAATCAACCTCACTCTGGCAAATACTGGTGTGTGAACATTGCTCCCTCGGCTGTGCATACTTTCAGCTTTTTACTGACAAAAGCAGGGCAGAGTGGATCTTTTGACCTAGTGAGGGGAAGGAGCTGGGAGGGTGAGAGATGCACACTGAGCAAGTTCTCAGTACTCTTGCTATCGATTTTGAATTGTTTACATGACTGCTCTTAATTTAATATACAGCTATCTTTAATCAATATGTAGAATTACATCATTTTTGTTACTCGCATCAAGGGAGCAGGGATCTTAAATTCAGCAAGTTGAACTGACCTGTGTCTCTCGATTTCCCAGAGGTCTCTCTTATGATCGCAATGGCGTTCTCGTTCTCTCAGTGCTATCAGTTTGTCAAAGGACACAAAATTTCTTCCTCTATCTCTGCTGCGAGATCTTCTATGTCGACTCCTGGACCTTATCTGTTTCCCAAAAAAATAAAGTAATTGAAGGTTAACTCCAGTCCAAGACTGAGCTCATTGGCACACTAAACTCCACAGCTCTACATGTTATTTTGAGCTGCGATCAAAGTCCTCTGCAATGCAGCAACTTAAATGCTGTATCATGTACAGTATCATGTCAAACCAGTAGCACACAATTTGATTTGATACATCACTTGCAAAAAGCAATCCTCTAACTTAGTGTACGACACCCGACGTAGGTAAGTGGACATTGCTGTCCAATGGAATACTACATTTCTGTACTTTAAGCCGGTCTCTGACCTTGCAAGACCAAGGAATGAAGAGTGACTTAAAGCCATCATTGCTTCAACAATTAAGGGTGAGGCTGGTAAAAGGAGGGAACCCTGGATGACTCGGGATATTGAGGCCATGGTCAAAAGAAAGGAGGCACATGACATGCATAGACAGCAGGGATCAAGTGGATCCCTTGACGAGTATAGGGCTTGTCGGAGGACAAAAAGGGGACATGCGATTGCCTTGTCACATAAGGCAAAGGAAAATCTAAAAAGCTTTTACAGATACATAAAGGGTAAATGGCTGACTTAGGACAGGGTAGGGCCTCTTAAGGATAAACAAGAACATCTATGTGCTGATCCACAGAGGTCCTAAATTAATATTTCTCATCAGTATTTACTGAAAGGCACGAATGTTAGAGAAATAAAAAGTGATGTCTTGAGGAGTGTACATATTACAGAGAAGGCTGTGTTGGAGGTATTAAAGTGCATCAAGATAGTTTGTTCCTTCTTCTATCCAACTAAGCATATAATATTGCCAGATTCTGCCCTAACCACCAACCCTGGAAGTGGATGCCAACACCCCACAACTCCAAAAACCTTTCTGTTTACTGTACTTAAATCTCTTGCATTAAATCTGTGTTTGCTGAACAAAGGGTTAGGAGTTTTGAGTCTTCACAACAGAAGTTTGTTTTTAAGTCAATCACAAACCATAGTGGGTTTATAAAAAACAGACTCCGTGGGCGGTATGGTGGCACAGTGGTTAGCACTTCTGCTTCACGACAACAAGGACCCAGGTTCGATCCCGCCCCGGGTCACTGCCCCTGCGGAGTTTGCACATTCACCCCGTATCTGCGTGGGTCTCACCTCCACAACCCAAAGATGTCAGGGATAGGTGGATTGGCCACGCTAAATTGCCCCTTAATTTTTTTTTAGCAAACAATTTTATTGAGGTATTTTTCGGCATTGTAAACAGTTGCAGGAAAACAAAAAGGCAAAAATGTGCAAACATCAACATAAAATCAATACTTCAATCAAACCATACTGCACAAGTCCGCTCCTCTCCCATCGACACTACTCGCCTATTTATCCCTCCTACTCTAATCTCTTCCCCCCCCTCCCCCTTTGCTGACATTCACGCTCCCGCGAAGAAGTCAATAAATGGTTGCCACCTTCGGGGCGAACCCCAGTACAGATCCCCTCAAGGCGAACTCAATTTTTTTCATACCCAGAAAACTTTTTTTTTTTAAAATAATTTTTATTGAGAAATTGATTTTATACAACAATAACGCACCTTAGTAAAATACCGAAAATAACAATAATATTAACAATCATATACATTCGCCCCATCCCCATGAACAACCCAGCATTTTAACAACAACGCAAATTAACACACTATAAAGTTACAGAATAAACACTACAATAATGCACCCCCCCTCCCCCCCACCCGGTTGCTGCTGCTATTGACCCAGTTACCTATCTCTGAGCCAGGAAGTCCAGAAAAGGCTGCCATCGTTTATAGAACCCTTGTATTGATCCTCTCAGGGCAAATTTGACCTTTTCCAATTTTATAAATCCCGCCATGTCACTGATCCAGGTCTCCCCGCTTGGGGGCCTTGCATCCTTCCATTGTAACAGAATCCTTCGACGGGCTACTAGGGACGCAAAGGCCAGGACACCGGCCTCTTTCGCCTCCTGCACTCCCGGCTCCACCCCAACCCCAAAAATCGCGAGTCCCCACCCTGGTTTGACCCTGGATCCAACCACCCTCGACACCGTCCCCGCCACCCCCTTCCAGAATTCTTCCAGTGCTGGGCATGCCCAGAACATATGGGCGTGGTTCGCAGGACTCCCCGAACATCTGGTGCACCTGTCCTCACCCCCGAAGAACCTACTCATCCTAGTCCCGGACATATGGGCCCGGTGCAGCACCTTAAATTGGATGAGACTAAGCCTCGCACATGAGGAGGAGGAGTTGACTCTCTCCAAGGCCTCCGCCCAAGTCCCATCCTCTATCTGCTCCCCGAGTTCCTCCTCCCATTTAGCCTTCAGCTCCTCCACTGACGACTGCTCCACCTCCTGCATTACCTTATAGATGTCAGACACCTTCCCCTCTCCTACCCACACCCCCGACAGCACTCTGTCCATCGTCCCCTGCGAGGGCAGCAAAGGGAATCCCTCTACCTGTCGCCTAGCAAACGCCTTTACCTGCAGGTATCTGAACATGTTCCCCTGGGGAAGGCCAAATTTATCTTCCAGTTCCCCCAGGCCCGCAAACCTCCCGCCAATAAACAGGTCCCTCAATTTGCTGATGCCCGCCCTTTGCCATTCCCTGAATCCCCCATCCGTGTTCCCCGGGATGAACCGATGGTTGCCACCCAGTGGAGCCTCCATCGAGCCCCCTGTTTCCCCACGATGCCGTCTCCACTGTCCCCAGATTCTTAGGGTCGCCGCCACCACCGGGCTCGTGGTAACCCTCTTGGGGGAGAGCGGCAACGGTGCCGTTACCATGGCACCCAGGCTTGTACCTCTACATGACGCCATCTCCATTCTTTTCCACGCCGCCCCTCCCCCCTCCATCACCCATTTACGCACCATTGACACATTGGCTGCCCAATACTACCCCAGAAGGTTGGGCAGCGCCAGCCCGCCTCTATCCCTTCCTCGCTCCAGGAATACCCTCCTCACTCTCGGAGTCCCATGTGCCCACACAAAGCTCAGAATACTGCCGGTCACTCTCCTAAAGAAGGCCCTGGGGATAAATATGGGCAGGCACTGAAAAAAGGAACAAGAACCTCGGAAGCACTGTCATTTTGACGGACTGCACCCTCCCCGCCAACGACAATGGCAGCATGTCCCACCTCCTGAACTCCTCCTCCATCTGATCTACCAGCCTGGTAAAGTTATGCTTGTGGAGAGTCCCCCAGTCCCTGGCCACTTGCACCCCCAGGTACCTAAAGCTCTCCCCTGCCCGCCTAAGCGGGAGCCTACCAATTCCTTCCTCCTGGTCTCCAGGGTGCACCACAAACACCTCGCTCTTGCCTAAGTTTAATTTATAACCTGAGAAGGTCCCAAACTCGGCTAGTAACTCCATCACTCCTGGCATCCCTCCCACCGGGTCCGCCACATACAGTACCAGGTCGTCGGCATACAACGACACGCTATGTTCCTCTCCACCTCGCACCAAGCCTCTCCACCTCTCTGAATCTCTCAATGCCATCGCCAGCGGCTCGATTGCCAGTGCAAACAACAAGGGGGTCCAAGGGGCAACCCTGCCTGGTCCCTCGGTAAAGCCGGAAGTACTCCGACCTCCTCCTATTCGTCGCCACGCACGCCATCGGGGCCTCATATAGCAGCCTTACCCATCTAATGAACCCTTCACCAAATCCAAACCTCCCCAACACCTCCCATAGGTACCCCCACTCCACTCTATCGAAGGCCTTCTCCGCATCCAGCGCCACCACTATCTCTGCCTCCCCCTCAATCGCCGGCATCATAATGACATTCAGCAATCTCCGCACATTCGTGTTCAGCTGCCTTCCCTTCACAAAACCTGTCCTGGTCCTCATGCACAACCCCTGGCACACAGTCCTCTATCCTGGTGGCCAGGATTTTTGCCAGCACCTTAGCATCCACGTTGAGGAGAGATATGGGCCTGTATGAACCACACTGCTGGGGGTCCTTGTCCTTCTTTAAAATTAACGAGATCAGCGCCCGAGACATCGTCGGGGGCAAAGTCCCCCCTTCCCACGCTTCGTTGAGTGTCCCGCACCAGCAAGGGGCCCACTAGGTCCACGAACTTTTATAAAATTCCACCGGGAACCCATCCGGCCCCGGTGCCTTCCCTGACTGCATCTGCCCGATTCCCTTAACTAGCTCCTCCAGCTCAATCGGCGCACCCAGCCCCTCCACCTTCTCCTCCTGCACCTTCGGGAAAGAAAGCCTGTCAAGGAACCTCTCCATTCCCCTCCTCTCCCCCGTTGGCTCCGACTGGTACAGTTCCCCGTAAAAGTCCTTGAAGACCTCATTCACCTCTACCCCCCTTCCGCACCACATTCCCACTCTTGTCTCTCACTCCAGAAATCTCCTTAGCCGCATCCCGCTTACGGAGCTGATGAGCCAGCATCCTACTCGCCTTTTCACCATGTTCGTACACTGCCCCTTGTGCCTTCCTCCACTGTGCCTCAGCCTTTCTAGTGGTCAGCAAATCAAATTTAGCCTGCAGGCTGCGCCTCTCCCCCAACAGTCCCTCCTCTGGTGCCTCTGCATACCTCCTGTCCACCTCCAGCATCTTTCCCACCAGTCTATCCCTCTCACTCCTCTCGCTCCTCTCCCTGTGTGCCCGGATGGATATCAGCTCCCCACGAATTACTGCCTTCAGGGCTTCCCAGACCATCCCCACCTGAACCTCCCCCGTATCATTCACCTCAAGGTACCTCTCAATACTTGCCCGGACCCTCCTACACACCTCCTCCTCCGCCAACAACCCCACATCCAACCGCCACAACGGACGTTGGTCTCGCACCTCCCCCATTTCCAACTCTATCCAATGCGGAGCCGTGGTCAGAGATTGCAATGGCGCATACTCGGCCTCCTCCACTCTCGGAATCAGTCCCCTACTCACCACGAAGAAATCTATCCGAGAGTAGACCCTATGTACGTGGGAGAAGAAAGAGTACTCACGTGCCCTCGGCCTCACAAACCACCATGGATCCACTCCACCCATCTGATCCATAAACCCTCTCAGTACCTTGGCCGCCGCCGGCCTCCTACCCGTCCTAGAGCTGGACCGATCCAGTGAAGGATCCAACACCGTATTGAAGCCCCCCCCCCCCCCCCCCCCCCATGATCAGACCTCCCGCCTCCAGATCCGGGATCCGTCCCAACATACGCCTCATAAAGCCCGCATCGTCCCAATTTGGGGCATACACACTAGCCAGTACCACCTTCTCTCCTTGTAGCCTGCCCCTAACCATCACATACCTACCCCCCTTATCCGCCACCACCTCCGATGCCTCAAACAACACATTTTTCCCCACCAGAATCGCCACTCCCCGGTTCCTCACATCCAACCCAGAGTGGAAAACCTGCCCCACCCATCCCTTCCTCAGGCGGACCTGGTCCGCCACCCTCAGGTGGGTCTCCTGAAGCATTGCCACATCCGTCTTTAGCCCCTTCAGGTGAGCCAGTACCCTTGACCGCTTCACCGGCCCCATTCAACCCTCTCACATTCCAGGTGACAATCGGATCAGAGGGCGTCCCGCCCCCCTCCCCCTGTCGGCTAGCCATAGCCCGTCGACTGCCCGCCCCAGGCCAGCGTCCCCTGCTCGACCCCGTTCCCCATAGCGACAACCCCTCACCTCTGTCCCCCAGCCCCCACCAGCTCCTTCTTGACCCTACCGCAGCAACCCGGTATTCCCCTTTCCCCCCCAGGCTAGGAACCCTCCCAGCCGCGAACCGTCCTCCATTGTACTTCCGTGTGTCAGCTAACTTCTGCTGACCCCGGAAACTCCCGCCAATAGCCCGACCCCTCCCGAAGTGGGATCATCCCCCAATCTATCCCTCCTCCTGGCACCGCTCCAGCGCGGGGAAGAACCAGTTACGGCCCCACCTCCCCCGTCACCATCTCCGCCCCCCCAGCCCCGCAGCGCGGGAAACCAGAGGGAAAGCCCGCGCTTTCGCCCTGCCCCACCACATCCTTCGTGACGCAGCTCCCAAATATCAGCCCACCCTCCATACCACCACTCCGACATAGAATACAACATACCCCCCCCGGCCCTCCCCGCAAGATACACAGCCCAAACAATGCCCCAAGCACAAAAAACAAAAACATAGCAGAACAACCCCCCCGTAATAACCATATCAAAATTGCAAAGTACTAAACAAGAAGAAAAAAACAGAAGAAAAAGAGAACACAGCAACAGCCGAAGATCCAGCACTAATATCTTACAGCCGACCTCGCAACCCCCAACCCCTAGTTCAAGTCCAGTTTCTCCGTCCGCTACGAAGGCCCACGCCTCCTCCGGGGAATCGAAATAATGGTCCCGGTCCGAATAAGTTACCCATAGGCGCGCGGGCGGCAACATTCCGAACTTTATCTTTTTCTATAAAGCAACCCTCTTTCGTCCGATAAATCCGGACCGCCGCTTAGCCACCTCCGCACTCCAGTCCTGGTAGATCCGCCACTACCCCATTCTCCCAATTGCTGCTCTTCACCTTCTTGGCCCAGCGCAGCACGCAGTCCCCGATCACTGAAACCGGTTGGAACCTCACCAGCACCGCACGCGGGGGTTCATTCTCCTTAGGCCTCCTGGCCAGTACTCTGTGTGCTCCCTCCAGCTCCAGGGGCAGATGGAGAGACCCGGCCCCCACTAGCGAACCCAGCATTACAGCCACATAGGCTGTCAGGTCCGATCCCTCCAGCCCCTCCGCAAGGCCCAAGATCCGCAGGTTTTTCCGCCTCATGCGGTGATCCAGCTCCTCAAAGCGTTCCTGCCACTTCTTGTGGAGTGCTTCGTGCCCCTCCACCTTACTCACGAGGACCACGGCCTCCTCCTCTCGTTCAATGGCCTGCGTCTGCAACTTCTTGATGGCAGCACCCTGGGTGGCCTGAATCTCTGACAGCCTTCTGTTTGTTTCCTGCAGAGAGCTCAGTACTTAATCCTTGAATTCTTTAAAGCAGTGCAGGAGATCAGTTTGTTGTTTCTGGGCCCAGAGTCTCCACTCCCCTGGAGCTTTGTCGGTGGCCATCTTGGATCCCTTCCCCCGTTTTTTCTGAGGAGCTGCTGCTGTTTTTTCCACCTTTCCACTCCGAGTTCGAGTCATGGACTGCAGGGAAAGTCGTTCAGCACACCTTCCCCCCGGGAGGACGTCGAAAAATTTCCGGTTTTGGGCTCTCAAAAGAAGCCGAAAAAATCTCTTTAAAACGGGAGCTCCCACATGTGTGGCTTATTGCTGCATAACTGCCACCGGAAGTCATACCCAGAAAACTTGACATGTCCAAAAGTCATGGCTTGGTCTTCGGAGGTTTTGAGTCCCTCCATGCCAGCAGTATTCGTCGCCGGGCTATTAGGGAAGCAAAGGCCAAAACATCGGCCTCTTTCTCGCCCTGGACTCCCGGGGTCTTCCGACAACCCCAAAAATTGCCACCCCTGGACTCATCACCACCCTTGTTTTTAGCACCCGGGACATGATCCCCATAAATCCCTCCCAGTCCAGTACCCCTTAAGCTTAGAACATGCCCAAAACATGTGAACGTGGTTTGCTGGTCTTCCTGCGCATCTTGCGCACTTATCCTCTACCCCAAAGCATTTGCTCATCCAAGCTACCGTCATGTGGGCCCGTGAACGACCTTCAATTGAATCAGGCCGAGCCTGGCACATGTTGCGGTTGAGTTTACCCTACTCAGGGCTTCTGCCCACAGCCCGTCCTCCATCTCCCCGCCAAGCTCCTCCTCCCATTTGAGTTTCAGTTCCTCCGTCTGGGACTCTTCCCCCTTCATGAGCACCTTGTAAATATCCGGGACTCTAGAGACTATTCAGTCTTGGATCCCTATTGGCGGGAGGCGCGGGAAGGATAGGACCTGTCTGTGGACAAAGTCCACCGTAAGTACCTAAAGTCATTTCCCCTTACCAGCCTCATTAAAAACCCTACTCAAGACCGGTCCCACTAACTCCGAGAACTTCTTGTAAAACTCTACTGGGTATCCATCCGGCCCCGGGGCTTTCCCCGACTGCATGGCCTTTAGGCCCCCCTAATACCTCCTCCGCTCTAATCGGGGCCCCCAGCCCGTCCACTAGTCCCCCGCCTACTTTTGGAAATGTTAGCCCGTCCAGGAACCTTTTCATCTCCTCCGGCTCTTCCGGGGGTTCTGAAGTATACAGCCTACTATAGAAGTCCCGGAATACCTTATTCAGTCCTGTCGGGTCCTCAACTCTGCTCCCCTCCCCATCAATCACTCTACTTATTTCCCTGGCCGCCTCCCTCTTCCCGAGTTGCTGCGCTAGCAATCGGCTGGCCTTCTCCCCATGCTCATACACCACTCCCCTTCCGAAGTTGTTCCACGGCCCTACTCGTGGATAGCATCCCCTGTTCCGCCTGCAATCTCCGTCTCTCCCTGAGTAGGTCCTCCCCCCGGGGACCCCGCATGCTCCTCGTCTATCCGATAAATTTCCCTAACCAATCTGTCCATTTCGGCTCTCTCCGCCCTGACCCTATGAGCCCGAATTGAGATCAGCTCCCCACTCACTACTGCCTTCAACGCCTCCCACAGGGTCACTGCTGAAACCTCCCCCGTATCGTTCACCTGCAAGTAGTTTTGCATACACTTCTGAAGTCTCTCACATATCCCCTCCTCCGACAACAATCCTACGTCTAACCTCCATTGCGGGCGTTGGTAATTCACCCCCCCCCCCACGACCTGCAGGTGCACCCAGTACGGGGCATGGTCCGAGATAGTGATTGCCGAATATTCCGTATTCTTTACCTCCCCTACACAGTCCCTGCTCAAGATAAAGAAATCAATCCTAGAGTATACTTTATGAACATGTGAGTAAAACAAGTAGCCCCTTCCCGTCGGTCTGTCTGGCTCTCCATGGTCACACTGCCCCCATTTGCTCCATGAACCTTTCAGCTCCCTTGCCATTGCTGGGAGTCTACCGTTCTGGGACATGACCGGTCCAGCCCCTGGCCAAGGACCGTATTAAAGTCCCCCCCCCCATTATCAACCTAACGCGAGTCTAGGTCCGGGATATTCCCCAGCACTCTTGATAAAGTCCCAGTTCGGAGCAAATATGTTCACCAGCACCACTCTTCTCCCCTCCAGTTTGCCCCTTACCATCAGGAATCTGCTCCCCTCCCCTGTCTGCGACTACGCCTTCCGCCTCAAATTGAACCCGCTTATTAATCATAATTGCTACCCCCTGGACTTAGAATCCAAGTCCGAGCGGAAGACTTGGCTAATCCAGGCCTTCCTTAGCCTAGTCTGGTCAGACACTTTCAGATGCGTCTCCTGCAACATAATTACGTCCGCCTTCAGGGCCCGCAAATGCGCGAACACACATGCCCTTTTAACTGGCCCATTTAGTCCCCTGACATTCCAGGTGATCAGCCTGGTTAGGGGGCACAACACCCCCCCCCCCCCCCCCCCCAATCCGGTCAGCCATAACCTTTCTCAGGTCCGCCCCCGGCCCGTGCGCCGCACCATTCTTGGCTCGCCTCCACCCCCGACCTCCTTCCAATCCCCCCGTCAGCAGAATAACTCTCTTTCTCCCCCCCCCCCCCCCCCCCCCCCCCCCCCCCAAAGCAACATTCCCCGGTAACCCCACCCCTGCCATCTATTGGCTGTATTCTCCACCCCCCACCTGACTAGCCAATCTGCTAGCCCGGTGACTCATCACTCCGGCGCCAACTTGTCCCACTCCCATTGTTTCCCCCACCTCATCCCCACTCCCCAGCACATCATCCCCACTCCAACCCACTGGAGCAATCACACTAACACAGGAAGGTCAAACAAAATGTAAACCTCAAACAGCCCCGCAAGGCTGCTCCAGGTGCAATACAGTTCCTGCCGTGTACACAAAAAAGTGTTAACCCACGTCCCTTTCCGAGCATTACTAAAATGACACCGCAATACCCCAGTACCCATACAACACCAACCCGAAACAAACATAAAAAAGCATAAACATAAATAAAACGAAAGCCCCCAACCAACGTCTTTAATCCCCATTGCTGACCGGCCACCCCGTTGTTGCAAT
Organism: Scyliorhinus canicula; assembly: GCF_902713615.1. Lineage (NCBI taxonomy): Eukaryota > Metazoa > Chordata > Chondrichthyes > Carcharhiniformes > Scyliorhinidae > Scyliorhinus > Scyliorhinus canicula. Next base: position 73,665,288 of record NC_052163.1, on the reverse strand, counting down.
ACCGGCTCCAGTGCACTCAGCGAGCCCAACAACAAAAGGGGGGGGGGGGGGGGGGGAGGAGAAAGAAACAACCCCCCCCACCCCCCTCCTCGCCCCCCCCCCCCCCCCCCACCTCCCCCCCCCCCCCCCCCCACCCCCCGGGGGACAAAAAACTGCCCACAAAAAAATACCCCACATGGCACCTTTAAAACAGTAAACAGTCGACCAACAGTCCAGGCACAGTCGGCATCCCTTCAAACGGTAGTTCTCGGACCCTAGCTTGCGTCCGTGGGACTTCTTTTCGGGACCAGCTCCTGATCCCTTGCTAAGTCCATCGATTCTTCGGACTTGGAGAAGTAGTGGTGTTGAACCTGATGCATAACCCAAAGACGGGCCGGGAAGAGCAGACCAAACTTCACATGCTTCTTGAACAACCACCTTCCTTAACTTGTTTCAAGGCTGCTCGCCGCCTTAGGCCACCTCCCTGGCTTAGGGTGGGTAGTTGAGAAGGAACCCTGTTATTTCACGTGCTGCTCTTGGCGCTCTGTTGCCCACCACAGAACCCGATCCTTTTCCAACAAACCTGTGGAACCTAATCACCATCGGACCGGGGGGGGGCTCCCTCCCACGGCCGCCCCTGCCTTGCCTGCACTGTGTGTACCCCCTCCAGCTCCGGCGGTCGCGGAAAGGCTTCAGCCCCCATCAGCTGCATCAACAGGTCCGCCACAAACGCCGTGGCATCAGCTCCCCTCCGGGAGGCCGATGATCCTCAGATTTTGTCTGCGGGCTCTATTTTCCCAGCTCCCTCTACTCTGTCCAGCAGTCTTCTCTGCCTCTCCTTCAACCCGTTGACTTCTAACGCCGTAATCGTCTGCGCATCCGCCTGCTCCTCCACCAACTCTCCCAGCCCCTTAACTTTTTCATCCTGGGCATCCAGCCTCTGGTTCAGCTGATCCACTGCCTTCTGAAGTGGGTCCAAGTTATACCGCTTCAACAACTCAAAGCTGCTTTTAATAACCTGCAGCATGTTTTCCAGCGCTTGCTGGATTGCTGGGTCCGAGATCCGCCATCTTGGGTCCCGGGTCAGCTTCCCCTGCACCTTGTCTTTGTCCCTTCCTCTCCCGTTTTCGCTGCTTCCCGCTCTCTCCATGCAGCTCTGCCCGCTCCTCCTCACCTCCGTGGCCATCCTTTCACCACTCCACAGTCCCGCAAAACCGGGGAACCAGGTCCTTAAGTCCCGCCGGAGCGAGAGTCCCCGAATGTGCAGCTCACTCACTCATTGCCGCAACCGGAAGTAAATTGTCCCTTAAAATTGGAACAAAAACAAACTGGGCACTTCAAATTTATTTTAAAAGAATCAAACAGCCAAGACTGTGCCTCACTGTGCTGTGCGTGGGAAACACTAGTCCCAAAAATGAAATTTAAATTAGTCAGCCATATATCAAAAAATAGAATGATAATTCAAGGTGTTGCAACAAATCAAATTAGCTAAACATGATACTCCTCTATACTTCAGATCAGGAAGTGCAGTGACAGGGAATTATGTCTCTCACTACTTTCAGCTGCAGCACACTACAATCCACATTAGTAACAAAGGCCCATTGGAGTCAGCTGCTGCAACTGTAAAACCAGAGTAAAAACACAGCCCAGGAACGTACCATTTTTCTTTCTCTACTTCTTCTCCTCATTGCGCCTTGATTTCCTAGATAAAAATCAGAAAGGAAAGCACTCACTGAAAATGTGCTTTTAATTTCACACACAGTTCGACTATCATATTTATTGGGAGCGTAGCATGGTGGTGCAGTGGGTTAGCCCTGCAGCCTCACGGCGCCGAGGTCCCATGTTCGATCCCGGCTCTGGGTCACTGTCCGTGTCGAGTTGGCACATTCTCCCCGTGTTTGCGTAGGTTTCGCCCCCACAACCACAAGATGTGCAGGCAGTAAAGAGATTTTAATCAATGAGTTCCAGCCTCAATCAGAGTGAACAGTAATGTGCTAACCCAATATCCTGCCCAGCTAACTATTTGCATGCTCATTTTCCCCAGCTGCCCTTACTTGCATGTGGTCTGTATCCGCCATCTTCCTTTTCTCTCCTTCTGTCTCGTCTCTCCTCACCCACTAGTTTTTTGAAGCCTCCTTGGTTGTCATTTCTGTAATCCTTTTTTCCATTGACAGATGACCTGAAATGGAATGAACTGTTTGAGCCAGTATCATTGGCATATATTTCATACGCTTTCTCTTAGCCAAGCAGGGTAAAGTATTTCATATGCAATACTGAACTTATTTACAATTCGGTGACAGAAGCATTGTTTGAAAATTTCACCTTTATCGGAGTAAAACGTAGAAGGTGCTTCACAGGAGCTGTATCAAACAAAATCTGACATCAAACTAAATAAAGAGATATTAGGACAGATGAGGGCAATTTGAGTTTTAAGGAGAATCCTAAAGGAGGAAAGAGATAAAGGGAGGTAGAGAGGTGAAAAAGACTAGAGAGAAAATTCCAGCTTACTATCCAGGTAGCTGAAGGCACAACTGCCAACGATGGAATAATTCAAATTGGGGGATTCACAAGATACCAGAAATGGAGGTGCACACAACTATCAAAGATTAGCAGAAGGATCTGGAACAGTTTGAAAACTAGGATAAAATTTTTAACATGGAGGTTGGTAGGGAGTCAATACGGCGGCACAGTAGCACAGTGGTTAGCGCTGTTGCTTCACAACGCCAGAGACCCAGGTTCGATTCTGGCTTGGGTCGCTGTCAGTGCAAAGTCTGCATGTTCTCCCCATGTCTGCGTTCGTTTCCTCCGGGTGCTCCGGTTTCCTCCCAGACATCCCAAAAGACATGCTGTTAGGTGAATTGGACATTCTGAATTCTCCCTCAGTGTACCTGAACAGGCGCCGGAGTGTGGCGACTAGGGGCATTTCACAGTAACTTCATTGCAGCATTAAAGTAAGGCTACTTGTGACAATAATAAAGATTATATGTCAGGATGGCAGCGATGAATGTGAACAGGACATCACTTTCTTATCCAACAACCACGTATTTGTTTTGCAGAGCTTTTGATAGTAACCAGGCGTAGGAGTACAAGTTAATTCCTCTTCTCCTTATCCAGGGGTAAACTTGCCATTGGTGTTACTTCACACTGGCTAGCTCAAAACTGGGCATAAAAGCCAAGATCTTGCCTGTCTGTAAGAGGAGAGAGTCACTGGATAAATTGGCTGTCTCATGAGAGAATCTGTAATGTTGGGTTCTTGGGTTTTCTGAGCAGTAGCTGAGGACTGTAATTCTTGGCATGCCCATGAGTTCCGGTGCAAGCATAGGGAGCGACAGGTGGATGGGCCACATATGTAACATTGCAGTTTTTCTTTTGAAATTCAGAATTGGTTTGATTGGGTTTTTTGGATGATGACTTCAAGCTGAAAGCCTTTTTCACATCACATTTGGTTCCAGTGACAGTCAGAGGCCATTGACTTCCAGGCCCCACCTCAGACATTGCAGAGCTTGGCCACCCTGACAGCATGTGCCATGGGTGGCGCAAAAACAATGACCATGGGCTGGAGTACACAAGCCCACATGACAGGAGTCAGGAACAGAAGAGGACGGTCAGGTCCATGGAGCCAAGAGAGCTACAGCTCTGAGGCCGCAGGTGCTGCATTTGTTCGGTGGAGTTGGCGAGTTTGGAGTTCAGAAAAACGCTGCGACCGTGGCAACTCAGTGAAACTGGCTGTTGTGGCAAAGGAAAGCCCAGAAGCACTGGTGCTATGCTCAGAGTAGCTAGAGTGAGAATCTTGCTGGTAATTAGATGCTAGGGTGCAGTCTTGGGAATCCAGTGGGACACAGTCCAGGTAAAGTAACTGAGCAACTAGCAGACAAGCAGTTGTTGGGCAGCCCAAGTTGGAGCAACTGAAGGAAATCAGCATCAATAGCTTTGAAAGAGAGCTGAAATCCTGTGTCAGGAAGTCAAGAATTCAAACAATTTGGTGACTCAGTGACCGCAGATGTCAGCATGGGTTCCTGAGAAATTCATAGAACCTGTTTTGGTGTATCTGACATTGTTTTTAATTTCGAGTATCCAATTCATTTCTCCCAATTATGGGGCAATTTAGCATGGCCAATCCACCTACCCTGCACTTCTTTGGGTTGTGGGGGCAAAACCCACTCAAACACAGGGAGGATGTGCAAACTCCACACGGACAGTGAGCCAGAGCCGGGGTTGAACCCGTGATGCAGTGAAGCTAACTACTGCGGCACCATGCTGCCCGTGTTGACATTTAATGTGCAGTTGGTGGTGTGTTCAACCAAAGCTTGCCTATTAATAAGATTTACCTCATGAATTCTGGATGTTACAGAGTATTAAATAGATAAGAGTCTGTTGGCTTTGCTAAGTTTTGTACAGTTAAACCACTTACCTTTGGTTGATTCTCTTAGGAAATAGCTGGGATTTCAAATTCTGTCTACTTCACAACAAAGGTTGCTGGTCCCTAACTGGATTGCAACAAAATTTTGAGGGTGGGGAGTTCTGGTCTAGGATCGAAACACTTCAATCAAGAGCACCTTCAGATGAAAAAGTAAATCACCCTTGGATAGAGATTCTACTGATGTCAAGTAGCTTCAAATGGTCAAGATAAGCCCAAGATGAAGGCAGTTTGGGTTTGGGAATACAACAGGATATGCTGATCATGCACAGCATGGAATCAATAGAAGACCACATGATCTTTTTCTAGGGTCACATTACGCAAAGATTTTGAAGGGGAAATTACCTCTATTTGACAATGACTGGTCCTAGCGAATGCACAAAGGATACAACAAGTGAGGAATAACCATACAATTTCTGCAGCCAAAGCTTTTGATAAAACCAGAGAGTAGTCTTCAATGGAAGCACTTACTTATCTTTAGATTGATCTCCATCAGGTGCACTTCTTCGGCTGGAACTCGGTTTGTTGACCTTCTTCATAGTCCCTGCTTTCTGTTCTGTGCGCTTCTTACAGCCAGGTTCACTTTTGGCCTGAAGACACAAACAGTACACTGTACGTTCATGGAACTGCTGTTGCAGCAGATTGTTCAATCATGCATTATGGCAGCACGGTAGCATTGTGGATAGCACAATTGCGTCACAGCTCCAGGGTCCCAGGTTCGATTCTGGCTTGGGCCACTGTCTGTGCGGAGTCTGCACATCCTCCCCGTGTGTGCGTGGGTTTCCTCCGGGTGCTCCGGTTTCCTCCCACAGTCCAAAGATGTGCAGGTTAGGTGGATTGGCCATGATAAATTGCCCTTAGTGTCCAAAATTGCCCTTAGTGTTGGGTGGGGTTACTGGGTTATGGGATAGGGTGGAGGTGTTGACCTTGGGAAGGGTGCTCTTTCCAAGAGGCGGTGCAGACTCGATGGGCCGAATGGCCTCCTTCTGCACTGTAAATTCTATGATTCTATGATTATTTCCATCTCCAAGAGGAGCCAACATCTCTCAAAATAAAATTATAAATCCAACATATTAATTGGCCCCCATTTGTACATCTTGAGTGGCACGGCAGCACAGTGGTCAGCGCTATTGCTTCACAGCACCAGGGACCCAGATTCGATTCACAGGTTGGCCCAGTCTGTGTGGAGTCTGCATGTTCACCCCGTGTTTGTGTGGGCTTCCTCCAGGTGCTCCGGTTTCCTCCCACAAGTCCCGAAAGACGAACTGTTAGGTGAATTGGACATTTTGAATTCTCCCTCAGTGTACCCGAACAGGCGCCGCCGTAGTGTGGCGACAAGGGGATTTTCACAGTAGCTTAATTGCAGTGTTAATGTAAGCCTACATGTGACACAAGGAGAGCTCAAACAAGCTGCGGAGCATCTTCTGAAGTCAATCAGCCAGAGATCCTCCATGGTTCTGACAGGAATCAGATCTTCTCTTTAAAGTAGTGTCAAGAGATCTCTCTTTCACAAAGATGATCTCTGTAAATCAAGTATTTTGAGTGCCAGTGGTATTTAATAGTGGATTGAGTGGAAATGTTTTTTTTCTTGTTATTTAAGTGAGAATAAAGATAGCAGTTATGGGTATTGTATTTACTGTATTGAGTAGTATTGTTTAAGGGGTAATTGTAAGTCACTTTTTTGTATGATGTTAAAGATCTTTTAATACTGTGTTAATAATAATCTTTATTGTCACAAGTAGGCTTACATTAACATTGCAATGAAGTTACTGTGAAAATCCCCTAGTCACCACATTCCAGCACCTGTTCAGGTACAGAGGGAAAATTCAGAATGTCCAAATTATCTAACAGCACGTCTTTCGGGACTTGTGGGAGGAAACTAGAGCACCCAGAATAAACCCACGCAGACACGGGGAGAACGTGCAGACGCCACACAGACAGTGACGCAAGCCGGGAACCGAACCTGGGATAGGCGCTGTGAAGCAACAGTGCTACCCACTGTGCCGCCATACTGCAGCTATAAAGTTTGTTTTAATGTACCATACCCCTGTTCTTTCTTGTAATCACTCCCGGAGCAAGGTTTTCCTTTCCTCTCAGTCTTTCAAAATGAAAATAAAATGAGGTTTGCTGACCAGCATCCTACCTACTGTTGGGTTCTGGTCTGGGATTGTAATACGATTATCATTTCAGATCAGTATGATTTCATCGAATGGAGGAGTGAATGGCCTACTTCTACTCATACACCTTATGGTCTAAACTGTTTCCGCTCCAGAGAGCATCACAAGCTCAAGGATACAGATTCAAATTAATTGTTAAAAAGAGATGCGATGAATAATCTTTTCGCCCAGAGTTGCTGGAGGCCGAGAGAGCAGCAGAGGCAGGTTTGATCGAGGTATTCAAAAGGGAATTGATTTTCATCTGAAAAGAATGAATGTGCAAGGTCACGAGTATAAGGCAGGTGAGTGGGACTATGTAAAATGCTCTTTCAGAGAGTCAGTGGAGAATCGATGGGCTGAAGAAACTGAAATGATTCTGTGAAATGCAAACAGGGCTACTGCATATGATTTCCTGAGTGAATTTGAACTGGTGGGTAAGGAATGCCAGATTAAATGAGATGTTGAGACACCAAATGATGGCAATAAACCAGAGGATGTATTTCCAGAAATCTCTCGCACATGCACAGCATCTTCATCTACAGATGCAAAGTGTGCAGCAAATTCAAAATCTCGACTGCCTGTTAACAGTTCCTATTAGTACATCTATGTGCTCACCATTTCAACAGTGATGGTTTGTCCATTTAGTTCAGACTGATTCAGAGAGTTGATGCTTTCAGTTGCCTCCTCGGGTGTTAACATGGTTATGAATCCATAGCATCGTGCACCAGGATTACGAGCATCAGTTACCACTTTGGCACAAATAACCTGTAAGAAAATTATCACGAGCAGGAGAAACTGGTTATGGAAATATTGTTACATGAAGTCGTTTTTGGCTAGTTTACTTGCAAGTTAATTTGTTATGAAAAGCAAATACTCAACATCTTCAAACAGTTGGATACATCCAACATGAACAGGTACAAGTATAATACCAACTTAAAGAACAGGGAATGATGTTTGACAAATCTAAACTGTTGCAGCCCATGCCAAAAAAAAGTTGGCTAAATGACCGGTTTCCATGCTGAGATTTTAATTACAGTACGTTACTGCACAGCAAGCATATCCTTTCCCACCCTGCCGTCCTCAACAGCAACATTCCCCTCCATTCACCAATTTTAACATGACTTACATTTACATAAGCATTTTACTATATCTTTTTTTTTTCTTTTCCAAATTAAGGAGCAATTTAGCGTGGCCAAACCACCAAACCTGCACATCTTTGGGTTGTGGTGGGGGGGTGTGAGACCCTCACAGACATGGGGAGAATGTGCAAACTCCACACGGACATCAAACTCAGGTCCTCGGCGGGGTGACATTATATCTCAAAGAACAAAGAAAATTTACAGCACAGGAACAGGCCCTTCAGCCCTCCCAGCCTGCGCCCTTCCATTTCAGAGTAGTCATATACTACCAGCCTTACACCAATAATATTCATTCAGGAGCAGCACGGTGGCGCAGTGGGTTAGCCCTGCTGCCTCATGGCGCCACGGTCCCAGGTTCGATCCCGGCTCTGGGATACTGTCCGTGTGAAGTTTGCACATTCTCCTCGTGTTTGCGTGCGTTTCGCCCCCAGAACCTAAAGATGTGCAGGCAGGGTAGGTGGATTGGCCACACTAAATCGCCCCTTAATTGGAAAAAAATTGGGTACTTTAAATTTATTTTTAAAAATAAAAACATAAATAATATTCATTCAGCTTTCTGCAGGTTGCCTGCCATCTTCATTCCTCTTTTAGTACAACCATACTGTCACTAAAGCCAGGAGTCAGTTGGTTCGTAATGCGGAGCGATGCCAACAATGTGCGTTCAATTCCATACAGGTTAAGGATATTGACGAAGGCCCCACCTTCTCAACCTTGCCCCTCACCTGAGGTGTGCTGACTTTCAGGTTTAATCACCACCAGTCATCTCCCTCTCAAAAGAGGAGAGGAGCCATTGGTCCTCGGGGACTAGGTCGGCTTTTATTTCACTATTAAATCTCATCGCTTCTATCCTTTCAATGCGAAAAAAAATCATACCTATTCCTGGTCTAAGAATATTTTAATCTCAAATGAAGCTCCTAAATTAATATTTTCTCAACTGAAGCCTACATTCTCTCTGCAAGGTATCGTTTCACCTCTCGACATTTTCAATGTATTAAACAGCCAGGAATAACTGCACCATCTCCTACTCTATTGCATTCTCTCCCAACACCTCCAAATTGAGATGCATGCGAGGTGTGAGCACGAGGGTGAGAGTTGTCTGATAACCTGTTCGAGCAAAACCATATGGAATCGATTATGTGAAATGTTGTCTATGCACAGTAATATTCCTTTCTTTTATGTGTTCTATCATTGTGGTTATGGGAAGGAGTGTTTTTTCGACACCCCGATCTCGTTTATAATGAAGATGAATGGAGCCATGGCAGGGTGCTGAGGGTAAGGTTAGTCAAGTCCACACCGAGATTCAGCCCCCTCCAGTTAGAGCTACTTAACATACCGAGGGTCTTTATTTTGATTTTGAATTTAAGAATCCGTGCTTCTCTCCTTTAATAACCTGGGCAGATTTCTGTATCCTGGGGTTGGACTGGGTTCCTTCTGAGTTTTCCTGGAGGTTGGAGTGGGTTCTTTTTGGGTCCCTTTTTTTTTCTCCCCAGAGCTATTAGAATAGAAGGCATTAGAATAGAAGTGGTGAAACGGGATCTGGAAGCACCACTAGCACTGGGAGAGATCATGGAGAGCATTAGCTCCATACAGGCGGGGAAGGCGCCGGGACCGGACGGATTCCCGGCGGACTTCTACAAAAAATTTGCGACAGCGCTGGCCCCGCACCTGCGGGAGATGTTCACAGACTCGCTAGCTAGGGGCACACTGCCACCCACGTTAGCACAGGCCTCAATCTCGCTGATACCTAAGAAAGACAAAGACCCAACGGAATGTGGGTCATACAGACCCATATCTCTGCTGAACGCAGACGCCAAAATACTGGCCAAAATCCTAGCCAAAAGGCTAGAAGACTGTGTACCTGAGGTGGTCACAGAGGACCAGACGGGCTTCGTCAAAGGTAGACAGCTTACCGCGAACATCAGGCGCCTGCTGAACGTGATAATGACCCCCTCCGGGGAGAGAACACAAGAGGTGATCATCTCCCTGGACGCAGAAAAGGCCTTCGACAGAGTCGAATGGAAATACCTCATAGAGGTACTGGAGCGGTTCGGGCTTGGAACAGGGTTCACCGCTTGGGTAAAGCTCCTATACAACGCTCCCATGGCGAGTGTACGGATCAACAATACCAACTCCCAATACTTCCAGCTGCACAGGGGCACCAGACAAGGATGCCCACTGTCCCCGCTGCTGTTCGCACTAGCAATCGGACCGCTAGCAATCGCGCTCAGGGCAGCAAAAAATTGGAGGGGGATCCGAAGGGGAGGTAGAGAGCACAGAGTCTCACTCTATGCGGATGATCTGCTCCTCTATATCTCGGACCCACAAAGCAGCATGGACGGAATCATCGCGCTCCTGAAAGAGTTTGGAGCCTTCTCGGGCTACAAACTCAACATGAGCAAAAGTGAGATCTTCCCAGTACACCCGCAAGGGGGGGGGGGCAGCACTAAAGGGGCTGCCGTTCAAACAAGCCCGACATAAATTCCGCTACCTGGGGATCCAAATAGCCCATGACTGGAAAGGGATCCACAAATGGAACCTCACCAGCCTGACGGAGGATGTTAAAAAGGACCTGCAAAGATGGAACACACTCCCGCTCTCCCTCGCGGGGAGAGTCCAGACGATCAAAATGAACGTACTGCCCAGGTTCCTCTTCCTGTTTAGATCCATTCCGATCTACATCCCCAAGGCCTTTTTCAAAGCGCTGGACAAACTTATCATGGCGTTCGTATGGGGGGGTAAAAATGCTAGGATCCCAAAGAAGGTCCTACAAAAAACAAAATCCAGGGGGGGGCTAGCCCTCCCGAACCTACAATTCTACCACTGGGCGGCAACAGCCGAGCGAGTAAGGGGATGGATCCAGGAGCCAGAAGCCGAGTGGGTGCGTGCGGAGGAGGCCTCCTGCATGGGAACCTCCCTCCGGGCCCTCGCCACGGCAGCACTCCCATCCCCACCCAAAAAACACTCCAGTAGCCCAGTGGTGACAGCCACCCTCCAATCCTGGAACCAACTGCGGCAGCAATTTGGCCTGTACAAAATGTCGGACAAGGCTCCCATCTGCAACAACCATAAGTTCAAACCAGCACTGACTGACGCCACCTTCAAAAGGTGGAGGCAGGACGGGGGGACACTGACAGTCAGGGACCTATACACGGACGACAGGATCGCAACACTGGACGAACTGACAGAGAAATTTCAGCTAGCCAGGGGGGAACGAGCTACTGTACCTGCAGCTCAAAAACTTCCTACGAAAGGAGACAAGGACGTACCCACAACCGCCACGACAGACACTACTGGAAGACCTACTGGACGCAAGTATCCTAGAGAAAGGGAACTGTAGTGACATGTATGACCGACTGGTAGATAGGGACGACACCGTACTGGCGCAACAAGGAGGAAATGGGAGGACGACCTGGGGATGGAGATAGGGTGGGGACTCTGGAGCGAAGCACTGCATAGGGTCAACTCCACCTCCACGTGCGCAAGGCTCAGCCTGACGCAACTAAAAGTGGTACATAGAGCCCACTTAACGAGAAACCGTATGAGTAGGTTCTTCCCGGAGGTGGAGGACAGATGTGAACGGTGCCAAAGAGGCCCGGCCAACCACGCCCACATGTTCTGGTCTTGCCCCAGACTTGTGGAGTACTGGACAGCCTTCTTCGAGGCTATGTCCAAAGTGGTGGGGGTGAGGGTGGAGCCATGCCCGATAGTGGCGGTCTTCGGGGTTTCAGACCAGCCAGATCTATTCCTGGGGAGGAGGGCGGATGCCCTTGCCTTTGCCTCCCTGATCGCCCGCCGTAGAATCCTGTTTGGCTGGCGGTCAGCAGCACCGCCCAGAGCTGCAGACTGGCTGTCCGACCTCTCGGAATCTCTCCAAATGGAGAAAATCAAATTCGCCATCCGAGGGTCAGACGACGGCTTCCACAGAACGTGGGAGTCATTCATGCAATTGTTCCGGGACCTGTTTGTGGCCAACGTACAAGAGGAAGAATAGTCGGGTGGCCAAGAATCAGGGGAAAATGGACGGGAATCGGGGGAAGGTAGCCCGGGGGGGGGGGGGGGGGGGGGGGGGGGGGTTACGGGCTCGTTATGGGGGTTTGATGGCAAGCCAAGGCCCAAAACCAAACTATGAATAAATGCCTATAAACATGTGCCTCGGCCATATTGGGGAATGTAAAATATGTATGCTGGCTAAAGGGGGCGGCCACATTTGTTGTTATGAAGATGCTTACCTGTAAATATTCATGTTAAATTTTTGTGTTTTCTTTTTTTCTCTCTAATAATTTGTAATTGGTCATATATAAAATATGAAAACTCAATAAAAAACATTTATAAAAAAAAGAATAGAAGTGGTGGTGCATGTTGGGGTGGGTTGGTCTACCCTTGACTAATTTGCTTAAGAGAGAGTGTTTTCCATGCCTCTACATTATCGGAGTTCATCCCTTGGATGAGGAGAGGTTTGACGGGGTTAGCCCATGTGTTCTTAGGTGGTGGTTTCCAAAGTGTCCTCCTCGTTGTGATTGGGTTTTCTATATGGAAGTAGTGCTTGTGTCTCTCTTGAAGCAATGCTGTAGTTTTCCTTAATATCCTTCTTGTGAAGGCGTGCAGTGCTGGGCAGTGACTAAAATTCCTCTGTCAGCTCGGACCCTCCCATGGCGGGGAAGCTTTCGTGTTTGAGTGAGCAGCTTGTTCTTGTCTGCACTGATGAGCGTTCACCAGGGATTACAGGCCCATGGTGGGGTCCTGATCCTTTATTCTCCTGTGATCCATTCCCATTGAATGTATGGAATGATGTTGGTTCTATGCTGGGCCTGATATTGAGGTTATGTTGAATTGCGTGGTGTATACGTAACACCCTTTTAGAGCTAGGCTTCTGATGTTTTGTTGTATGTTTCCTTTTTTTATATTTTTAGGGGCGGGAAAGAATCCGTGATTGGTTCCTGCATGGGTAAGATGGGTCTGGTATCAGAGAAGAGGTGGTTACGGCTGTGTCATTGGTGCTGCTGCCGTTGGATTGGAAGGAGATATGTTTGGTGCGTGCCCAACCATAGATGAAAAATGTTATCCTGAACTCTTGCAGCAATTGCAAACATTTCCTGCATAGCAAGATGTGTACCTTCTTACCATGTTTTCGTGGCCTCATCCTGTTTCTCCCTTGTTCTCTGGTTAGACTTAGAGGCATCAAATTATGTCTAACTGATTGTATTGAGCTAGTGATACTGCTGTTCCCCTGTCCCCCTCTGCATTCATGTACATGGAGTCTTTTTTGTTTGCAGTGCTGCATATTTGTGGCTTTGTTGCAGTTTGTTAAAATGGAAAACCTCAACAAATATACTTTTTTAAAAATGGACTGGGGTATTGTGTTAATACAAAGAACACTAAGGGAGACCAGGTAGATCCAACAATAATTCAAAAATTGTGCCGATTCGACTTCAGTCACATTATAAAATATCACTTCAAATAAACATCACCCATCTCCTACAGTAACACTATCCGTCTCCTATTGCATCGCATTTGGCTAGTTTAGCTCAAGTGAATTGTTGGCAGTTGGATATCATTAACTATCTGCCTGACACAGTTGATCGTACTCATGCTTCAGACGGTTTGGGATTTGACCCTTACTGAGGGACTCGAGAATATGCTAGGCTGATACTCTGGTGCTGTACCAAGAGAGCACTGCGTTGCTTGAAGCACACCTCAACTACCTGTTCACATGGACATCGACTATCCCAAGCATCATTCAAAGAGCGAGGAGTTCTGGTTCCTGACTAACATTCCTCCCTCTTTTTCTTTAAAATGTATTTTTATTCCAAATATACATGAAAAGTTGCAACACACAAACAATTCAGGAAACAAACCTCCCAGCATACAGCTATATAGTTTGTACAAATTTTCCCCCTTTTTCACCCCCCCCCCCCCCACAACTCCTCAAACACAGTCACGAACATTCCACACCTTGCCTCGGAACCCTCTGCCAAACGTCTTAGCATGTAACTGATCTTTTCCAGCCGAAGATTGTCATAGAAGTCACCCAGCCAGGCCACTACCACTAATGGTGTTGCTGACCGCCACTCCCAATAAGATTCATAGCCGGGCAACAGCTCCGGCTTCTCCGATATCCCAAATACCGCCACGGGTCCGGCTCCACCTCCTCCCCCACTATCCTTGATAGCGCCGCGTAGACTCCTGCCCATAATCTCGCCAACGTTTCACAGCCCCAGAACATGTGCATGGTTCAGTGGTCCCCACCCACACTTTTCACACTCGTCTCCCACCCTCTGAAAGAACCCACTCATTCTTGCTCACGTCATGAATACCCTGCGTATGAGCTTGACTGTATCAAACTCATCCTTGCGCACAAGGAGGTAGCACCTCACTCCACAGTTTATCTCCCCACCCAGCTCCCCCTCCCACTTCTCCTTAATCTTCACCACCTGCTCACCCGGCCAAGTGTATATGTTTCTGATCCTGTCCTCCCCTTCCACATCCAGAACCAACACTCATTCCAGCAGGGTGCACCTCGGCAACCTGGAGAACTCCTTCCAAACCACACGTGCGAAGTTCCATATCTGCAAGTACCTAAACTCACTTCCACTCCTTCAATTCATCTATAGCAGCAAGCCCTTCCTCCACATACAACTCCCTCAGCTTCAAAAAGGAATACTCCCTTTCCCCTGGGAAGAGCCACGGGTCCACCATACCCATCTTCTCCATAAACCCACCCAGCTCCTTTGCCATTTGTATCCTATCCACTGACTTGGGGCTCGACCTACCCACCCTCGGCTCTCGGACACAATTTAAAATATCCTCCCATAATCAACTGGTGCGTGGCCAAATTTGGGATTGCTGCCAGCAACCCACTCTAAAACCTACATCATCCCAATTTGGTGCATCCCCATTCATCAACACCACCAGTGCCCCTTCTAATACTCCACTCTCAAATCACATAACTCCCACACGGGTCCCTCACCGTTCACGCTCACAAACCCCATTTTCTTACTCATAATTGCCACTCCCCTCGATTTTGAATCAAATCCTGAGTGGAAAGCTTGTCCTACCAACCCCTTCCTTAGCCTAACCTGGTTCTTCACGCAAAGGTGCGTCTCCTGCAGAAAGACCACCTCCGCTTTCAAGCTCCGACAGTGCGCAAAGACAAGAGATCTTTTGACTGGTCCATTGAGCTCTCACATGCTCCACGTTATCAGCCTTACCGGGGGGCTTACGTCTCCATTCCCCTCTACCTTCCGCCATCCTCCCCTTTTGGCTCTACCCCCATTAATTTCACCCTATAACTGGCCCATCCAAGGTGGCCCTTTTCTCCGCCCCTTATCATACTTCTTCTCCAACCTCGCCTCACCAACCCCTCCGGCCACCTCTCTTGGCCTTCTCCCCAAACTCACTTCCGTTCACCAGTATTGCCTGCGAGCGTGGAAATGCCTGCCTAGAGGCTTCTCCCATTGACCCCCCGCCCTCACCTCTCTGCTCTGTGATGGTTCCCTGCTGACCTCATCCTCCCCATCTCAACTCAGGTCACCTTCCCCAAGAACAAGCAGCGAAAGAAAATACAGCCCCTGGCAGCAGATGGGGGGATGGGGACAGCAGTCCCCTTACAAATTTTTCTTCGCCTCCCTTTGTCAATCCAACAATAAAAAAAAGAAAAGGCTCCACCACATCGGAGGAAAAAAGATCCCCACTCCCTCCAATCCCCACCCCATCTGTATTCCCAACTACTTCAAAGTGCCAGCAACTCAGTCTCCCAGATTTGTTCAATTCAGTTCTCCCCCAGTTTATGCTCCTTGATAAAGTCATTGGCCACTTCTGGGGTCTCAAAGTAGCGTTGCCAGCCTTGATACATCATCCACAGCTTCGCCGGGTAGAACACCCCAAACCTCATCTGTTGATATAGCACTGCCTTGGCTTTGTTAAACTCCGCACACCGTTTTGCCAGTTCAGATCCAATGTCCTGGTATATTCCGTGGTCCCCTCCCACTCACAGTTGCACTTCTCTCTGGCACACTACAGAATCTTCTCTTTCTCCACGAACATTTGGAGGCTCACGATCACTGCCCACGGCAGCTCCACCGCTCTAGGCTTCTGCCTCAGAGACCTGTGCGCTCTGTCCACTTCAGGGTCCGCCACCAGCATCCTCAAAACATACCTAGTGGTACTCGCACCTTTGACTCCTTCAGGTAGGCCCACTACCCACAGATTCTGCCTTTTCAGTCTATTTTTCTGCTCCAACACTTTCGTTCTCAACGTCTTGCAAAAGTTTCCTGAGAACCCCACCTCCGCCTCCAATGCCACCACCTCATCGCTGTGGTCCGTTATTACTCTCTCGGACCTGCACTCCAAACATTTCTCTGGCTTCTCCATCGAGCCCTTCAGGTGTGCCACAGCCCCTTCGATAGCCTTCGAGCGATCCTCCTGCATATCCTTCCTCTGCTGGCGGAACTCTTCCTTTATGAAAGTGATGAACTGTTCCATCTGGGGCTTTCCAACTTGCACAGGCCTTCCCCCTCTGCCATCCTTCCACTGGCTGCTGCACCACAGGTCTCTTCCAACTCCTTGGCCAGGTCTTTCACCTTTTTCCGGGTTTGGTAACCAGCAGACATACCACTCCCGGGGGAATTCCTCCAACCATCAGATGCACGTTTCGGACAAAGTTGCGCCGAATTTCGGGTAAAGAGCTCTTCAAGCAGGAGCTGCCCCGTGAATCCCAACATTCCTCCCTCAGCAAACACCACCAGACTAATTTATCATGCATCTATTTGTGTCACTTGTCAGATCTTGCCAATTTTGCTTACGTAACAACAATAACCGCACTTCAATAAGTGTACCTATTGCTTGTGAACCACTCTGAGGCATCTTGACAATGTGGGAAAACAATATCTCATTAGAAGCTCCTTAAACCACCTTTCCCAACAATAACATGAAAGCTCTCTCACCTTGCCATGTTTACTGAAGACGTTCTTTAGGTCTGTTGCTCTGGTAGCAGAGGACAGGCCACTCACCCAAAGATTCTTGCCTGTAGTGTCCAAAGTTCTTCCTAAATCACAGGAAAATTTTCATAATTACTTTGCAAGGGGAAAACTGATGCAATAGTTACATAAGAGAAGCTACACAACTGTAACACTTCAATCCTGAGACCAAGAGCAGCCTGCTTCCTCCAATTGCAACAACTTCCAGACCATAAGCATCTAAAAGTGACAATAGAGGAAAAGATTCTGTCACAATTGTAAATATCCACTCAAATATATAGAAATCTGAGGATAGTACTATGTGCTTTACTTGTTTCCAGTATGGGGCATCTGCCCAGTGTTTCAAACCCAAAAAGTTCAGTGATGTGGGAGAATGGAAGCAAGGGCAGCATAGTAGCATTGTGGATAGCACAATTGCTTCACAGCTCCAGGGTCCCAGGTTCGATTCCGGCTTGGGTCACTGTCAGTGCGGAGTCTGCACATCCTCCCCGTGGGTTTCCTCCGGGTGCTCCGGTTTCCTCCCAGTCCAAAGATGTACAGGTTAGGTCGATTGGCCATGATAAATTGCCCTTAGTGTTGGGTGGTGATACTGGGTTATGAGGATAGGGTGGAAGTGTTGACCTTGGGTAGGGTGCTCTTTCCAAGAGCCGGTGCAGACTCGATGGGCCAAATGGCCTCCTTCTGCACTGTAAATTCTATCTATCATAAAAGCTCAGGCCGAAAAATCTTTTCCTCATGTTGCCTTTGGTTCTTTTGCCAATTACTTGAAATCTGTTATCTCTGGGCTTTGATCCTTCTGCCAATGGGAACAATTTTTCTCTATCCACTCTGGCTAGACCACTCAGGATTTTGGGCAGCTCGATTAAATATTTTTTTTTTAAATTTAGATTACCCAATTATTTTTTCCAATTAAGGGGCAATTTAGCGTGGCCAATCCACCTACTCTGCACATTTTTGGGTTGTGGGGGTGAAACCCACGCAAACACGGGGAGAATGTGCAAACTCCACACGGACAGTGACCCAGAGCCGGGATCGAACCTGGGACCTCGGCGCCGTGAGGCGGTTGTGCTAACCACTAGGCCACCGCGCTGCCCTCGATTAAATATTTAAAGTTTATTTTCTCTTAGAGGAACAATACCAGTTTCTCCAATCTATCCACATAATTGAAGACTCATTCCTGGAATCATTCTCATCTTTTCTGAATTCCTTCCAAAGCACATCATCCCTACATTTGGTGCTCAGAATCGGACACTCAGTTAAAACTGAACCAGCGTTTTGCACGAGGATGTATCCATCTGTCCCACTCTGTCCATCCATTTCTGTTCCTATATTCCCTTTACAATAGTTGACATTGGTGTGGTGGCGCAGTGGTTAGCGCTGCTACCTCACAGCGCCGGGGACCCAGATTCGATCCTGGCCCAGATCACTGTCCGTGGAGTTTGCACATTCTCGCTGTGTCTGCGTGGGTCTCACCTCCCACAACCCAAAACGGGTGGTGGATTGGCCATGCTAAACTGCCCTTTAATTGGGAACAAAATAAACAATTAGGTACTCTAAATGTTTTAAAATAGAATAGTTTACATTGCTTCTACTCAGTCTGTCCCAAACGTATCACTTCAACGTGTCTCGCTCTTCCCCATCCCGTCTCTCTACCCACCACCACAGTTCACAATACTTCCAGGTTTTGCGCCATCTGAAAATACATGCATACAATTTAGGGTAGAAGGAGGCTATTCGACCCACTGAGTCTGCACCGGCCCTTAGAAAGAGCGCCCTACTCAAGTCCATGATTTCTACCCTATTCCCGTAACCCCACCTAATCTGTTGGGACGCCATGGGGCAATTTATCATGGCCAATCCACCTTTGGTCTGTGGGACGAAACCGGAGCAGCTAGAGGAAACCCACGCAGACACGGGAAGTGCAGACTCCACACAGACAGTCACCCGGGGCTGGATTCTTGCACTCCAATCTCCTTGCAATAAAGGACCATGTCAGGCAGCAGTACTAACCACTGCCACCATGCCACCCATGAATGTGCTTAGTAAATTAAAATCTACGTCATTAACATACATCTAGAAACGCACGGGTTGGGGAAACCCACTGTATACTTTCTTCCAGACCGAAAAGTAATCTTAACATTTGTCTCGTCAATCAGCCAATTTCTACCAGATTCTTATTAAGCAAAGATATTAAAGGGACATAAGCTAAAGGCTGGGGTTAGATCACATATCACTCAATCTCATTGAACGGCAATAGGTTTGAGGGACCTACTCTTGTTCCTATGATTTGTCTGCAGCCATACTCATACATGAAGGCGTTCGGAAACGATTCTTTTGGTATCAATCTTATTAAAACTTCTAAATACACAAGGGCTTGGTAGTGATGAAAAGGCACCTACCCCATTTAGATTTGGGGACAGTCCCATTAGATTGGAAGTTGGCAAATGTTAGACAATGCTTCAAGAAAGGAGGAAGAGGGGACAGGGAACCATTGACCTGTTAGCCTAACATCAGGAAAATGCTGCAATCTATTATTCAGGAGGTCTCAACAACACACGTATAAAAACGCAATATTATTAGAACATCAACATGGTTTTACTAAAGGGAAATCCTACTCGACAAATGTATTCGTTTTTTTAAGGATGTAACTAGTAAAGTAGATTAAGGGAAAACCAGTAGATGCAGTATACCTCGATTTCCAAAAAGCATGGAATACGGTGCACACAAAAGATTAATAGGCAAAATAAAGTCACATGGAATTGTGGGTAGTATTTTAGCATGGCTAAAGGTTTAGTAACGGAAACAAAGCAGAGTGGGCAGATACAGGACTTTTAGAAGTTGGCAGGTAGCAAATAGTGGTGCCGCAAGGATCAGTGCTACTTACAATGTGTATTAGTGATTTAGATGGAAGAGACAGGGAGTAATGTAACTACATATGCCGATGATATCAAGCTCGGTGGGAAGGTAAGCTCTGGGGAGGATACAGAGAGGCTGCAAAGAGACACAGACATGTCAAGTGAGAGTGGACAACAAGATGGCATATGGAGTATAATGGAGCAGATGGAAGTGAGGTTATTCACTCTGGTCATAACAGCTGTGAGACAAGTTCGATGGAAGAGTAATTTGGACTCAAAATGTTAACTGTTTCTCTCCACAGATGCTGCCAGGTCTGCTCAGATTATTCAGCATTTGCTGTTTTCATTTTAGATTTTTATTTGCAAGTGTTTTGATTATCAGAGACCTGCATATGCTTCTACAAGGAATGTAGAAAGTTAGCATGCAGCTGCAGCAAACAAATAGGAAGGCATGTTGTCCTTTATTGCAAGGAGA
Source organism: Scyliorhinus canicula (assembly GCF_902713615.1). Classification (NCBI taxonomy): domain Eukaryota; kingdom Metazoa; phylum Chordata; class Chondrichthyes; order Carcharhiniformes; family Scyliorhinidae; genus Scyliorhinus; species Scyliorhinus canicula. The sequence goes on along the minus strand of NC_052163.1, from coordinate 73,645,292 downwards.
TTGGAGTACATTAATAAAGAGGTCTTGCTACAATTGAGTTTTGGTCTGCTGTGTGCAGTTTTGGTCTCCACATTTATGAAATAATCTATTTGCATTGGAGGCAAGGCAGCAAAGTTTCGAAATTCTATGATTCTATGCTTGAAAGGCAGAACGTAACAAGTTAAATGAAGGACATCATGAAGGCATGAGACACAAATTGGCTGAGGTGGATTGGGAAAATACATTAATACACCTTGTATAGGCAATGGACAGTAACACAGTGGTTAGCACCGTTGCTTTACAGCGCCAGGGACCAGGTACGATTCCCACCTTGGGTGACTGTGTGCGGAGTCCGCACATTCTCTCGGTGTCTGCATGGGTTTCCTCCGGGTGCTCCGGTTTCCTCCCATAAGTCCCGAAACGTGCTGTTACGTGAATTGGACATTCTGAATTCTCCCTCAGTGTACCCAAACAAGTGCTGGAGTGTGGCGACTGGGGGATTTTCACAGTAACATTGCAGTGTTAATATAAGCCTACTTGTGACACTAATAAAGATTATAGATTTTATATTATGGATAGTCTTCAAAGAACTATTACATAGCGTACAGGACCTATACATTCCTTCAGGGTGCAAACACTCAAAAAAGCCAGTCAACTGTGGCTGACAAAGAAAATTAAGGATTGCATAAAATTCAAAGAAAAAGCTTATAAAGTTGCCAGAACTCATAGTAAACCAGAGGATTGGGAGATTTTTAGAATATAGCAAAGGAAGACCAATAAACTGATAAAGGGTGAACAGAATATGAATTCAATCTCGCAAAAAACATCAAAACGAACTGTAAAATCGTCTAAGACAAATGTGGGCCCATTAAAGGCAAAGTCAGGAGAATTCATAATGGGGAACAGAGGAATGGCAAAGAAGCTAAATGATTACTATGTGTCATTCTTCTCTGAGGAAGGTACAGAAAATCTCGCTGGTGTAGAGATCCAAAGGACTAGGAAGAACGCAGAGTTGAAGGAAATTAGTACAAGTATAAAGGTTGTTTTGGACAAGTTAATAGGACTGAAAGTTGATAAGTCTCTCGGACCTGATATTATGCTTTGAAAGAGTTTGCGAGAGTGCTGGTGGATGCATTGATCTTCGTCCAAAATTCTAGAATGCTTCCCGAATATTGCAAGTTAGCAAATGTCACCCCCTCCTTAAGAAAGGAGGGAGAGAAAACAGGGAACTACAGACCTGTTAGGCTTACATCAATAGTAGGTAAAATGCCAGAATCTATTATAAAGAATGTGATAAATGGACATACGGACATGACCAAATGTAATCCTCCCAACAGGATCACAGGTGATAAAGCCTGGCGGGAATTTGTGTTGTGAGGAAGATGTAAATCAGCCACAGGAACATTTGGACAGACTTAGGGAGTGGGCAAGAATACAGCAGATGGAATATAATGTGGAAAAATGAGAGGTAACCTACTTTAGTACGAGGAACAAACATACAGAATTATTTCCAAAATGGTAAAACATTAGAAAGTGCAGATGTGTGTGGCGCAGTGGTTAGCACTGCTGCCTCACCGCCTCAAGGACCCGGGTTCGATCCCGGCCCCGGGTCACTGTCCATGTGGAGTTTGCACATTCAGCTCGTGTATGCGTGGGTCTCACCCCCACAACCCAAAGATGTGCAGGGTAGGTGAGTTGATGCTAAATTGCCCCTTAATTCGAAAAGAATAATTGGATGCTCAAAAATAATTTTTTTTTTTTTTTTTTTTTTGTTTTTTTTTTAAATTTAGATTAGCCAATTATTTTTTCCAATTAAGGGGCAATTTAGCGCGGCCAATCCACCTACTCTGCACATTTTTGGGTTGTGGGGGCGAAACCCACGCAGACACGGGGAGAACGTGCAAACTCCACACGGACAGTGACCCAGAGCCGGGATCGAACCTGGGACCTCAGCGCCGTGAGGCGGTTATGCTAACCACTAGGCCACCGTGCTGCCCTAAAAATAATTTTTTAATGCAGATGTACAAAGGGACCTGGGTGCTGTCCATTAGTCACTGGAGGCCAATATGCAGGTGTAGGAAGCCATTAGGAAGGCTAATGGAATGCTAGCCTTTATCGCAAGAGTTTGAGTACTAGTGAGGTCTTGCTTTAAGTCTATAGACGCTTGGTTACACCACACCTGGAGTACTGTGGGCAGCTTTGGTCCCCCTACCTCAGAAAGGATATTATTGCCATAGAGGAAGTGCAATGAAGATTCACCAGACTTGTTCCGATGATGGTGGGACTGCCTTACCAAGAGATATTGGGCAAACTGGCACAGTATTCGCTCGTTTCGAAGAATGAGATGATCTCACTGAAACCTACAAAATACTTAAAAGGATAGACAGAGTACATGCAGCTAGGATGTTTCCTTTGGTTGGGGAGTCTAGAACCAGGGTGCCAAATTTCACAATAAGGGGGATGTCACCTAGGACCGAGATGATGAGAAATTTATTACATAGAGGGCCCCGAGTGGTTGTAATTCTCTGCACCAGAGGGCTGTGGAAGCTCAGTCCTCGAGTACGTTTATGGTAGAGATTGATAGATTTCTGATTAACAATAACGTAAAGGGTTATGGGGATAGTGGGTGTAAAGGGCATTGAAGCATTGAGCAGCCATGATCGTATTGAATGGTGGAGCAGGCTTGCTGGGCTGAATGGGCTGACTCCTGTTCCTATGTTCCTCATACAAACTCCAACCCTATGAAAATGTTACCTTGTATAACAAACTGTTGATCTCAATGACACTCCAAATCACAAAAATTCATTTAAAAAACTGATCAGATTTGAGAGAGATTCTACTAAATTCTGTATTGCTTTCTGCTTGATACATCTTCATGAGTTGTTGCATACTATGTGAATCATGAATCGTGAGTTGGGGATGGACAAGCTGACATGGATTATATCTGTAGTCTGCAACTTACTTTTCTCCTGATTTGTAGCAGTCTTGGAATCTTTTGCTTCCTCTGAGCTAAAGACACAAATATGGATGTTGTTAGACATTTAGAAACTAATAGTTTCAAGAAATACATCAAGCACCAACATTTCTACCAAGTCTAAGATAAATTCTCCAATACCTACCCATTATTACAGCTACTGTCAGCTGTTCATCACTGTAAACGAAACGCTTACAAACATGTTGTTTACAGGTGAATATCAAAGATGCTTTAGACACAGCTATAATCTGATCTGCTCAAGAAATGCCTCATTTATATTTTGATATCAGTGAAGAGTGTACACACACAGCAAAATCCCCATTTGTTAAGCAGTCTTGCAGGTTGGAGGAGAGTGCAAAGAATAAACAAAAGCAGCCTCTAACAATAGTGGGAAAAGATTCTAAAAGCTTTTAAACAAAAATGAAATAAGATTTAAAATTACCACCACTGCGCAGGACAGTTCATGAGACAAGTTTACTGGAATCATCTTAGCATGAATGAAAATCTTGTCTAAAACTAAGAAACAACAAACCTCGTCTGATCACTGCCCTCTACAATCGAAGGTTCATTCTTAGCTGCTTTGTCAGAACCTTCATCTTCTGGTTTCATTGCACTGTCTTTACATTCCTCAAGTCCAGACGGTGGTTCTTTCGCAATGCTCTCGGTCTCTGTCTTTTCTACTTCATGTTCCTCCTGCTGGCAACTTTCCAACTGGTCCGTTTTTTCAGTTGTATCCATCTTCTTAGTGTCCACCTTTTCCTTGGTAGGCTGCTTATAGTCAGTCTCCATCTTGGGTCCATCCACAAGCATTGCATTATCCACGTCCAACGTATTGTCCTCCACTGGAACCTCAGTTAGAGTGCTATTTTCCTCTTCTTTCTGGTATGCATCCATATCAACCATATATTGCATCAATAGCTGTGGATCTTCAGGGGGCTTCTCCTCTGTAGGAACTGAACTACAAGTTTCCCCCGAATTCTCAGCTACATTTTCCTTTTCTATGGGATTAATGGAATAGAATAGCACAAGGTTTAATTACAACATATTACAGCAAATATACTTGTGGAGCTAGTATGTTCCCCTACCCTTGAATCCATTGGGAGATTGGAAAACTGAGGGAACAAGAAAGATACTGACAGTGTAATGGTTATTACATTCTTACTTACTCATCCATGTCACAAAGCGACAAGATAACTGCTCCAGATGTTAACAGGAGCACTTCAAATGGTCAGAACGCAAACCATTAATTCAATTCCTGAAATGGAACACATGGATTGACGACCCAGAGATTCAACACTTAACTCCTCAAATACCCTACCACTGGCAACATGCAGGATGGCACTACACAAATGTGGTCTACCAGTCCCAACTCTTCAGTTCAATGTACGTTAATGTTTTGTGTACACAGAAAATTCAAACATGTCTTTATGATTTCAACCTGCTTCATTTCCTTGCCCTCTTGTGCAACTAAATCCTTGACAATGGGTTAACTAATAATTTATTCATTGGTCTGTAAGATTTAAGCCAAGTTTCTGTAATTTGATATACTTACACATGCTACCAAATTTGTAATTGAAAGCACAATTGGTAAAGTGTTGAAATAGCTTTGAAACTCATGTGTATAGTCTGGATAAAACATGTCTGAAGTTTGATCACCCCAGTGATGTCCCCCACAGTGCTAAGCATATTGCCTCGCCATCATTTCTTTTGAATTATTTGGTGTAAACTTCTCTTGTCTCAGAGTCACAGTACTAAATTTGTTTCCACTCACCCCAATTGGCCACAAGGTTTCTTAACCAGATATTTTTTGATTTAGTTTTGCTTCCCCCGGGTCCTAGTTTTGATCACCTCCGTACAGTAACAGACACTGGAAGCTTTGGTGCTGGATGAAGTCAAAATTTGGCTCTGCAGTAGTGCTCTTTTCTCGAAGTTAGGAGGTTCTGAATTAAAACCCCACTCCAGAGACTTGAGCACATATTCCGTTCTGGAAATTTCAGTGTTGTACTGAGTGTGCGCATTGTCAGAGGTGACATTAAACTGTGGTTCCACCTGCCATCTCCGAGAAACTAAATATCAAAATCACTACCCTTCAAATATCATTAAAATAAATGATCAGATGATTTAGCTCATGCTTACGTGTGCAGAAATTGGCTGCTGTATTTTCTAAATTCAAAAGCACCATCTTCAAAACTATATCACTGGCTGCGAGGTGCAAACACAACCTCCCTTTCAGTCCTAAAATTCCGAATGTACTAATAGTGGACAACAGTAATCTCCACTCATCTTTTAACAAACACATTTTCGCATGGCACCACCAACATTGAATATCTAAAAGTGAGTTTTTCTAGAAATAAAATGTGATTAAAATAACCTGTTTAACTCGAATGGAACGCCAAAAAAAGAGCAATAGGTCACATCGTTGCAGTGCCAAAACAGCAATGCAGCATTGCCAGCACTGTCACATAAGATGTACTGAATGGCTCCCCTTCACTTTTCTCCTGGCCATTTTTACAAAGTCTTTTGCTTCTTCCTGAATCAGCTGATTGGAGTTGACCACGGTCAAAGTTAATCCAAGGTTTTCTCTATCCTCCCCGACACAGAAGGCAGCTTGAATGAGCATCAAAACAGTCAAAACAATTTGGTCACGGCAGCCAGATAGCAATTCTGACTCTAAATAATGGGGTAGCTAAATTTAAAAAAATTAAGACCGGCTGAATTTAAAAGGAATACACAACAACGCACCAAACACTTTGCTTCTTGGCTAGTGAGTGAAAAGCAATTTTGCTAGGAGAATCAAATTCAAGCGCACTTTCTCTCATCCACTATATTATATATAAAACACACACACAGCTTGGCTAGGAAACATGGCTTATGACGTGCTGCTAATCCGCACACAGTTTGGTAAAGACTGTTCTGCAGGGGAGGAATCTTTCAACTCAGCTATAAAAAAACAACATGCAGAATGTGTCGGCGTGGGTTTCCTCCGGGTGCTCCAGTTCCTCCCACAGTGCAAAGATGTGCAGGTTAGGTGGAATGGTCATGCTAAAAAATTGCCCGTTAATATCCAGGATTGTGAGGTTACGTGTCATTCTGGGGATAGGGCAGCGTAGTGGGCCTAGGTAGGGTGCTCTTTCAGAGGGTTGTGCAGACTCGATGGGCCGAATGACACCCTTCTGCATGGTAGGGATTCTATGGATTCTAATTGTTTTGCACATTTCACTTCCTTCTTGCAAAACCTTAGTTACACTATTTGTTCACAAAGAAATCAAGTGATTTGAGGAGAATGTAGGATGGTGCAACCAACTTAAATCAGGCATATCTTACTGGCTCAGGGAACCAAATGGCCTACTTCAGCTACTATTTCCTGCATTAAGTAGTTTACTGCAGTTTCAGACTCATTGACAATTAAAGTCTCACTTTTTGAATTGATTAAAGCAATACATCAACTTTCCCAACTGTCCGGCGTTACAAGCTGAAAAACATTATGTTATGCTGCCTGAAAGCAACTGAAAGAACTATTCAGTAAAAGCTAGCAGCATAATTTTCCAAATGGATAGATCACCTCAGTTTTCCATTCTTCCTACAGCTTTGTTGTTCAAGGGATAAATACTACAAAATGCTGTTACACATTCACTACTGAATGTTTTGAGAGAAAAAAGGGCACATGGGAGAGATGCAGTGTTTAGGAAGAAAGTTCAAGATGATCTTCAACAATACCTGATTCTTCTAGTATTACTTTACTTTCCTAAAAAGGAGAGAAATATAAATGCATTAGAAATTGTAGCACTATATGCAGTATGTATTTACTATATGACACATATGAATACATACATTAGGAGTTGGCCATTCAGCCCCTCAAGCCTGCTCCACTATTAAATAAGATCATGGCTGATCTGACTGTGTGCTCACCTCCACATTCTGCTTACTACCCCAGGCATGAAAAACTCTGAAGAAGGCTCTGAAGAAACCTGAAGAAGGAGCCGTGCTCCGAAAGCTCGTGTTTGAAACAAACCTGTTGGACTTTAACCTGGTGTTGTAAGACTTCTTACTGTGCTCACCCCAGTCCAACGCCGGCATCTCCACATCATGAAAAACTCTGACTTCCCTGTTAGTCTAGAAGCTATCTTCCTCTGCCTTAATAAATATTCACTGACCCTGCCTCCACTGCTCTCTGGCGGAAGAGTTCCAAAGGGACCAAAAGCAGTTTGTCAGTTTAAAATAAGCCATCATGGATGCAACCATGCAAAGAAACATGACAGAGCTGCCTGCTTCATCAATTAACCCAACAACAAATGTGGGGTGGTATATTTCCAAATCTCAAAAAAGAAAAAGCATGCAGATATGGCCTTTCATTTTTTTCCTTCAAAAAGTTAATTATTGGATTTGAAAGCTTGCGAAAAAGTAGCTGGTTTCCCTCACAGGAGCAAAACCGTTACTCGTTTCCATGCTTTGGAGCGAATGACATATAATGACTGCACTTCAGCTTCTAAAGTCCAGTTCTCATTGAAATTATAAGGGCTTTGCTCAGCAATGCAATGTTAGCCATCCAAGCCATGATGGCAATGACTGCCCGATGAGCTAAAATACGGGTGTACATTCAAACTGACACTTTGGAAGACCATTGTGGGACCTGAGCTTGGAATATTATTTTAACTACATGAGTATTTTTATATAAGGCATCTAAGAGAGTAAAGATAACTGGCTCTATCAGAACTTGTTCAACAATTCAAAGTTGAGGAAGTTTTGTTTCAGTTGCACAGAGCAGAGGTTTTCAAAGTGTGGGTCGCGAGGGTCACAGTGGTCCAGATTACGGGAGAAGCGCCCAACGGCCACTACCAGCTTTTAATTGAGAATGGCGGCCGAAGGGCAGCACAGTGGTTACCCGGGTTCGAATCCCGGAACTGGGTCACCGGGTATGGAGTTTGCACATTCCCCCCATGGCTGCGCGGGTTTCACCCCCACAACCCAAAGATGTGCATGGTAGGTGGATTGGCCACGCTAAGTTGTCGCTTAATTGGATTTTTAAAAAATTGGTACTCTAAACTTATTTTAAAAAGAGAATGTTGGCCGCTGCCACCTTTTAAATGAAAAGGAAAGGCTGTGTGCAGTCATCCGGCCAGAAGCAGCAGTAGTGAGGTGATTAGGGCAGCACGGTAGCACAGTGGTTAGCATTGTCGCTTCACAGCTCCAGGGTCCCAGGTTCGATTCCCGGCTTGGGTCACTGTCTGTGCTGAGTCTGCACGTTCTCCCAGTGTACGCGTGGGTTTCCTCCGGGTGCTCCGGTTTCCTCCCACAGTCCAAAGATGTGCAGGTTAGATAGATTGGCCAGGATAAATTGCCCTTAGTGTCCAAAGGGGTTGGGTGATGTTGCTGGGTTACGGGTATGGGGCGGAGTTCTGGGCTTAAATGGGGTGCTCTTTCCCAAGGGCCGGTGCAGGCTCGATGGGCCAAATGGCCTCCTTCTGCATTGTAAATTCTATGTACTATGTCACGTGACCTGCACGTACACATAACATCAAGCACGCTGTACGTACGTGCTTCTGGCATCAAATTACCGCGGAGAACTTCTTCCGTTTTCTAGCTGCTGGCAAGCAAGGCAAGACTGTGAAGATTAATCATTTTCCTCCAAGTGAGAGAAGGCCAGAGACACAAATAGGCAGTGTATCTTCTAGCCAGTATGTCACAACTGAATCTTCTGGAGAGCGCTGCGCAAGACAGTCCACAGCAGGATAGAGTAGTATGAATGTTACCACTGCAGAGAGTTCCAGGGCCTCTTTAAAACTAACAAAAAAGAAACTTAACTCTGGAAAAAAGCAGTATAAAGTTGGTTTCTTGAGGTTTAGTTTTGTCAATTGTGCCAATGCAAATAAGGATGTGAAGCCAATGTGTGTTATATGTCGGGAAGTACTGGCAAATGAGAAAAGTTTCAGATTTTGAAAGAGGTGGTGGGTGAAAAATTCCTTTTGAGACCCCAGAGTCAGTTATGAACTGACAGCTGACTCCAAATGAATACTCACCTGCTGAAGGAGCTGCACTCTGAAAGCTAGTGATTCCAAATAAACCTGTTGGAATTTAAACTGCTGTTATAAGACTTCTTACTATGTCCAAATTGAAAGGCTATGCTGCTGCAGCTAACCTGTGATACCACATTAAAACACTCCAAAAGCCCATGAGGCTGTCAGCATTCTGGAGTACCATCTTCCAGGAGTATACAGTGGTAAGTAAAACGAGCATTTTTTGCGATTGCCCTTCACGACAACCTACATTATGCGAGGTTGGACTTTCCGTTTTCACATCAAAAGGGCAAAAAGGAACTCGCTGAAGTCTGCACCTGGTATGTGCATGACCCTATCCTCCGGTGACCAAGCGGGTCCCAGGAAAAAAAGTTTGAAAAGGACTGGCATAGAGCCATGGTCAGAAGCTTTGGGAATATTTGATTCAGTTTTGGGCATGACTTTAGGAAGAACATAGTGGCTCTGGAGGTTGCGCAGTGTAGATTTGTAGGAATTAAAGATGCAAAGGCTTAAAACAACTAAATTAAGAGGATAGGTTCATAAAATCTGTAAGTAATAGTAGACCATTCAGTCCATGAGTTTGTTCTGCCAAGATGATCACAGCTGAACTGATTGCTGCCTTAACTCCACTTTTCCTGTCTGCGCCACATAGTCCTCACATCCCTCGAACAAATATCTGCCTAATTGAGGTTGCATAAGTTTGATATGTATTTCCTAGAATGCAGAAGATAGAATGGTTTAGTAAACTACTTTCTTCCCCCAGGTGCCCTTGGGAAAGAATTGGTGGCTGTCTTACTGAACGACTGCAGTCCACATGATCTTGGTGTGGTAAATGTGATTCACCCTATATATAGTTGCCAATATCACTCCATGTATATATGTTCGTTATCTACCCGTTGTAAGATCAATGCTGTATATAGCTGCCAATATAACTCCGTGTATATATGTTCACTATCCATCATTGTAAGTGCAGTTGCACTATCCGACCACCAGGGGGAGTCGCTCTGGGAGTACGAGTGTTTGTACTGGTCGCCTCCCTTGGCTCCGCCCAGGACTCCTCCCCCTGGGACCGATGTATAAAGATCAGTGCCTTGGAGCCAGCCTGCCAGTCCATCTGAAGTTCAATGACGAATAGGCTGGCTCTGTTGTAAGTGTATTAAAGCCTCTGTTCAGATCCAACTACACGTGTTCGCTGAATTGATGGTTCCATTAATATAATACACTTAAGAAGCTGCCGAAATAAAGCATGGAATCCGCTCTAAAACCAGGACCTCTAGAACTCGATCCGCAGGATGCAGAGGCGAAAGAAACCTTCTGCCACTGGCTGAAATGTTTTAAGGCCGACCTGGCCGAACTCAGCACCGCTGAAACTACGGAGGAACAAAACCTCAGCCTACTGCACGCGAGGGTAAACCACAGAATTTCTACACAACTAAATCCAGCCGGTTCCTACACCGCAGCACTGGCGATTTTGGACAAAATGTATATTAGGCCCATGAACGAGGTCTTTGCCCGCCATGTGTTCACGACTCGCCGACAACAGGCTACTGAAACTTTAGCTGAATTTGCACGCGAGTTGAACAATCTCTCAAATGACTGCAATTACCAGGCCGTAACCGCGGCCGAACATAGGGAGCTTGCTGTGCGGGCCTTCGATCTAGCTATGTACGCCAGAGGCTGTTAGAAAATGGGGCCCAGGGTTTAGAGACTACCGTAGAGGCTGCTCTCACAAAGGAAGTTTCCTTCCACAGCCTCAACTCGTTTCCCGCGGACCCCGCTAACCCCACGATCCGAGGACCCCCCAAGCCTGTGCCGCAAGGACCCCCAGCTATCGCGCTGCCACAGCCGGTCGCCCTACTGTCCCAGTCAACTACTCAAGCTATCCAGCTAATTACTCAGCTTCCCCAGCCAGCTACTCAGCTCACCAAACCAGTTATTCAACTGCTCCAGCCTGCCACTATTCAGCTCCCCAAACCAGTTACTCAACTGCTCCAGCCTACCACTTCTGTGGACAAAGCCAGCACCCGCGGCAGCACTGCTCAGCCCGATCTGCGACCTGCAGCAGCTGCGGGAAGAAAGGCCACTATGCTAGAGTGTGCCTCGGCAGAAGGGCCCCAGCCCTCAAAACCCCAACAGTCCAAAAACATCGCCCCCAGCACCAGCAGGACCGCGGGGCCCGAAACGCAGCGGCCTACGCGCAGGCTCTGCCCCCTCCTGCCACGTGCAGTCCATGGGGGCCGCCATCTTAGCAAACCTCCACCATGCGGCTGGCCACGTGCGATTCATGGGGGCCGCCATCTTGGACGCCATCTTCATCACCACCCTCCACGTGCGAGCCACGGGCCCTAGCTGGATCCCCAGACTCAAACAGCTCATCGGAGGAGTACGACCTCCCCGGGCAGTCACCACATGGCCCGCAACTCAGCGGTGTTCCTGCATCAAGCTCGCCAGAACGCAGCAGCATCTACTCGACAGGACGCCCGACCGGAAGAATTCGACTCCCCCGGGCACCCACCACGCGGCCCGCAACTCAATGCGGTCACCCTCGACCAATCTCGCCCCAAGCATCTGAGAAATTCGATGACGGAGGTCCAGATCAACGGGTACAACACGTCGTGCCTTTTCAACTCCGGGAGCACAGAGAGCTTCATACACCCAGAGCTGGTAAGACGCTGTTCCCTCCCTATTTATCCCGTCAACCAAACTATCGCCCTCGCTTCGCCCATTCCATCCAAATGCAAGGCCGCACTACAGCAACGCTAACGATTCGAGGCGCTCGCTATTCCAAATTTAAACTTTATGTCTTGCCCGACCTCTGCGCCACTCCTCTTAGGCTTGGATTTCCAATGTAACCTCAAGAGTCTCACCCTCAGCTTCGGCGGGCCCCTGCCCCCACTCACTATCTGCAGCCTCGCCACGCTGCGCATCGCCCCCCCCCCTCCTCTCTTCGCCAACCTCACCCGGATTGCAAGCCGCTAGCCACCCGCAGCAGGCGGTACAGCCTGCAGGATAGGGTATTTATCAGAACGGAGGTCCGAAGGCTGCTCAGTGAGGGGATCATAGAGGCCTGTAACGGTCCCTGGAGAGCTCAGGTGGTGGTCGTCAAGACCGGGGAAAAATTCCGCATGGTCGTCGATTATAGCCAGACCATCAATCGCTTTACGCTCCTAGACGCGTATCCCCTCCCCAGAATTGCAGACATGGTAAACCAGATCGCCCAATATCGGCTATTTTCCACAGTGGATCTGAAGTCTGCATACCACCAGCTCCCAATCCGCCCGGAGGACCGCCACTACACGGCGTTCGAGGCCGATGGACGCCTTTTCCATTTCCTCCGGGTTCCCTTCGGTGTCACTAACGGGGTTTCGGTGTTCCAACGAGCAATGGACCGAATGGTAGACCAGTACGGGCTGCGGGCCACGTTTCCGTATCTGGATAAATGTTACCATCTGCGACCATGACCAGCAGGACCACGACGCCAACCTCCACCGTTTTCTCCAGACGGCCCAAAAATTAAACCTTACATATAACAAGGAGAAATGCGTGTTCCGCACAGACTAGCCATCCTCGGCTACGTCGTGGAGAACCGAGTCCTGGGCCCAGACCCGGACTGCATGCGCCCTCTTAGAACTCCCCCTCCCCCATGGCCCCAAGGCCCTCAAACGGTGCTTGGGGTTCTTTTCGTACTACGCCCAGTGGGTCCCCCAATATGCGGATAAAGCCCACCCGTTCTTCAAGGCCACACTATTTCAACCTGTCTGCTGAGGCGCGCCAGGCCTTCAGCTGCATCAGGGACGACATCGCCAAAGCAGTCATGTGGGCGGTGGATGAATCCACTCCCTTTCAGGTTGAGAGGTAGCGCTAGCAGCCACTTCAAACCAAGCAGGGCGGCCCGTTGCATTTTTCTCCCGTACCCTATCCGCTTCAGAACTCTGACACTCCTCAGTCGAGAAGGAAGCACAAGCCATCGTGGAGGCTATCCGACACTGGAGGCACAACCTCGCAGGTAGGAGGTTCACCCTCATTACCGACCAACGGTCGGTCGCCTTCATGTTCGACAACTCGCAATGGGGCAAAATTAAAAATGACAAAATTCTTCGGTGGAGGATTGAACTCTCCACCTACAATTACGATATCAAATATCGACCGGGGAAGCTCAACGAGCCCTTGGATGCCCTATCCCGCAGGACATGCGCCAGCGCGCAAATCAGCCGCCTGAAAGCCATCCACGATGATCTCTGCCATCCAGGGGTCACCCGGCTGGCCCACTACATCAGAGCCCAAAACCTGCCTTTCTCCAACGAGGAGCTAAAAGCGGTCACCAGGGACTGCCCGATCTGTGCGGAGTGCAAACCGTACTTCTACAGACCAGACAGGGCCCACCAGGTCAAGGCTTCTAGGCCCTTTGAACGCCTTGCGATCGATTTCAAGGGCCACTCCCCTCCACTAACAAAAACATTTACTTCCTTAACATTATTGACGAGTTCTCCCGATTCCCCTTCGCCATCCCATGCCCGATATGACCTCCCACATAGGCCCTGCATAGTGTCTTCACCCTGTTTGGTTTCCCCAGCTACGTGCACAGCGACCGGGGTGCGTCCTTTATTTTTTTTAAATAATTTTTATTGAAAAATTTTGAATTTAGACAACAACGAACCATAATAAATATCAAAAATAACAATAATATTAGCAATCATAAACATTCGCCCCCCCTTCATGAACACAGCATATTAACAACGCAAATTAACACAATATTAAGTTACATAATAGAAACTACAATAAGGAACCTCCCCTTCCCATCCCCCCCTTTCCCGGGTTGCTGCTACTATTGACCAAGATACCTATCTTTGAGCCAGGAAGTCCAGATTTTATCAATCCCGCCATGTCACTGATCCAGGTCTCCATACTTGGGGGCCTCGCATCCTTCCACTGCAGCAAGATCCTTCGTCGGGCTACTAGGGACGCAAAGGCCAGGACACCAGCCTTTATCATTGAATTTACAGTGCAGAAGGAGGCCATTCGGCTCATCGAGTCTGCACCAGCTCTTGGAAAGAGCACCCTACCCAAGGTCAACACCTCCACCCTATCCCATAACCCAGTAACCCCACCCAACACTAAGGGCAATTTTGGTCACTAAGGGCAATTTATCATGGCCAATCCACCTAACCTGTACATCTTTGGACTGTGGGAGGAAACCGGAGCACCCGGAGGAAACCCACGCACACACGGGGAGGATGTGCAGACACAGCACAGACAGTGACCTAGCCAGGAATCGAACCTGGGACCCTGGAGCTGTGAAGCCATTGTGCTATCCACAATGCTACCGTGCTGCCTCCTGCACTCCCGGCTCTACCGCAACTCCAAAAACCGTGAGTCCCCACCCGGGTTTGACCCTGGATCCAACCACCCTCGACACCGTCCCCGCCTCCCCCTTCCAGAATTCTTCCAGTGCTGGGCATGCCCAGAATATATGGCCGTGGTTCGCTGAACTTCCCAAACATCTGGTGCACCTGTCCTCACCCCCAAAGAACCTACTCATCTTAGTCCCGGACATGTGGGCCAGGTGCAGCACCTTAAATTGGATGAGACTAAGCCACGCACATGAGGAGGAAGAGTTGACTCTCTCCAAGGCTTCCGCCCAAGTCCCGTCCTCTATCTGCTCCCCGAGTTCCTCCTCCCATTTAGCCTTCAGCTCCTCCACTGACGACTCCTCCACCTCCTGCATTACCTTATAGATGTCAGACACCTTCCCCTCTCCGACCCACACCCCCGAAAGCACTCTGTCCATCGTCCCCGCGACGGCAGCAAAGGGAATCCCTCTACCTGTCGCCTAGCAAACGCCTTTACCTGCAAGTATCTGAACATGTTCCCTTGGGGAACCCCAAATTTATCTTCCAGTTCCCCCAGGCCCGCAAACCTCCCGCCAATAAACAGGTCCCTCAATTTACTGATGCCCACCCTTTGCCACCCCCTAAATCTCCATCCCTGTTCCCTGGGATGAACCGATGATTGCCACCCAATGGAGCCTCCATCGAGCCCCCTGTTTCCCCCCATGCCGTCTCCACTGTCCCCAGATTCTTAGGGTCGCCGCCACCACCAGGCTCGTGGTAAACCTCTTCGGGGAAAGCGGCAACGTCGCCGTTACCATGGCACCCAGGCTCGTACCTCTACATGACGCCATCTCCATTCTTTTCCACGTTGCCCCTCCCCCCTCCATCACCCATTTACGCACCATTGACACATTGGCCGCCCAATAGTACCCCAAAAGGTTGGGCAGCGCCAGCCCGCCTCCATCCCTCCAGGAACACCCTCTTCACTCTCGGAGTCCCATGTGCCCACACAAAGCTCAAAATACTGCTAGTCACTCTCCTAAAGAAGGCCCTGGGGATAAAGATGGGCAGGCACTGAAAGAGGAACAAGAACCTCGGAAGCACCGTCATTTTGACGGACTGCACCCTCCCGCCAACGACAATGGCAGCATGTCCCACCTCTTGAACTCCTCCTCCATCTGATCGACAAGTCTGGTGAAATTATGTTTGTGAAGAGTCCCCCAGTCCCTGGCCACCTGCGCCCCCAGGTACCTAAAGCTCTCCCCTGCCCGCCTAAGCGGGAGCCTACCAATTCCTTCCTCCTGGTCTCCAGGGTGCACCACAAACACCTCACTCTTGCCTAAATTTAGTTTATAACCTGAGATGGTCCCAAACTCAGCTAGCAGCTCCATCACCCCCGGCATCCCTCCCACCGGGTCCGCCACATACAGTAACAGGTCATCGGCATACAACGACATCCAATGTTCCTTCCCACCTCGCACCAAACCTCTCCACCTCTCTGAATCCCTCAACACCATCGCCAGCGGCTCGATTGCCAGTGCAAACAACAAGGGGGACAGGGGGCAACCCTGCCTGGTCCCTCGGTAAAGCCGGAAGTACTCCGACCTCCTCCCATTCGTGGCCACGCACGCCATCGGGGCTTCATATAGCAGCCTCACCCATCTAATAAACCCTTCACCAAATCTAAACCGCCCCAACACCTCCCATAAGTACCCCCACTCCACTCTATCGAAGGCCTTCTCCGCATCCAGCGCCACCACTATCTCAGCCTCCCCCTCAATCGCCGGCATCATGTTGACATTCAACAATCTCCGCACATTCGTGTTCAGCTGCCTTCCCTTCACAAAACCTGTCTGGTCCTCGTGTGCAAACCCTGGCACACAGTCCTCTATCCTGGTGGCCAGGATTTTTGCCAGCACCTTGGCATCTATTTGAGGAGTGATATGGGCCTGTATGAACCACACTGCTGGGGGTCCTTGTCCCTCTTTAAAATTAATGAGATCAGCTCCCGCGACATCGTCGGGGGCAAAGTCCCCCCTTCCCACGCTTCATTAAGTGTCCGCACCAGCAAGGGGCCCACTAGGTCCACAAACGTTTTATAAAATTCCACCGGGAACCCATCCAGCCCCGGTGCCTTTCCTGACTGCATCTGCCCGATCCCCTTAACTAGCTCCTCCAGCTCAATCGGCGCACCCAGCCCCTCCACCTGCTCCTCCAGCACCTTCGGGAAAGATAGCCCGTCGAGGAACCTCTCCATTCCCTTCCTCTCCCCCGTTGGCTCCGACCGGTACAGTTCCCCGTAAAAGTCCTTGAAGACCTCATTCATCTCTACCCCCTTCCGCACCACATTCCCACTCTTGTCTCTTACTCCAGCAATTTCCTTAGCCGCGTCCTACTTGCGGAGCTGATGAGCCAGCATCCTACTCGCCTTTTCACCATGTTCGTACACTGCCCCTTGTGCCTTCCTCCACCTTTCTAGTGGTCAGCAAATCAAATTTAGCCTGCAGGCTGCGCCTCTCCCCCAACAGTCCCTCCTCTGGTGCCTCTGCGTACCTCCTGTCTACCTCCAGCATCTTTCCCACCAGTCTATCCCTCTCGCTCCTCTCCCTGTGTGCCCGGATGGATATCAGCTCCCCACGAATCACTGCCTTCAGGGCTTCCCAGACCACCCCCACCTGAACCTCCCCCGTATCATTCACCTCGAGGTACCCCTCAATACTTGCCCGGACCCTCCAACACACCTCCTCCTCTGCCAACAACCCCACAATCAACCGCCACAACGGGCGCTGGTCCCACACCTCCCCCATCTCCAACTCTATCCAATGCGGAGCGTGGTCGAAGATTGCAATGGCCGAATACTCGGCCTCCTCCACTCTCGGAATCAGTCCCCTACTCACCACGAAGAAGTCTATCCGAGAGTAGACCCTATGTACGTGGGAGAAGAGTACTCCCATGCCCTCGGCCTCACAAACCTCCATGGATCCACCCCACCCATCTGGTCCATAAATCCTCTCAGTACCTTGGCCGCCGCCGGCCTCCTACCCGTCCTAGAGCTGGACCGATCCAGTGAAGGATCCAACACCCCCCCCATGATCAGACCTCCCGCCTCCAGATCCGGGACCCGTCCCAACATACGCCTCATAAAGCCCGCATCGTCCCAATTTGGGGCATACACACTGGCAAGTACCATCTTCTCTCCTTGTAACCTGCCCCTAACCATAACATACCTACCCCCTTATCCACCACCACCTCCGATGCCTCAAACGACACATTTTTCCCCACCAGAATCGCCACTCCCCGGTTCTTCACATCCAACCCAGAGTGGAAAACCTGCCCCACCCATCCCTTCCTCAGATGGACCTGGTCCGCCACCTTCAGGTGGGTCTCCTGAAGCATTGCCACATCTGCCTTTAGCCCCTTCAGATGAGCAAGTACCCTCGACCGCTTCACCGGCCCATTCAATCCTCTCGCATTACAGGTGACCAACCGAATCAGAAGCCCCCCTCCCCCGTCGACTAGCCATAGCCCGTCGACTGCCCGCCCCAGGCCAGCACCCCCTGCCCGACCCAGTCCCCACAGCCCCCACCAGCTCCTTCCTGACCCTACCAGCAGCAACGGTATATTCCCCTTTCCCCCCCAGGCTAGGAACCCTCCTAGCCGCGAACCGTCCTCCATTGTACTTCCGTGGGTCAGTTAACTTCTGCTGACCCCGGAAACTCCCGCCAATAACCCGACCCCTCCCAAAGTGGGATCATCCCCCAATCTATCCCTCCTCCAGGCACCGCTCCAGCGCGGGGAAGAACCAGTTAAGGCTCCGCCTCCCCCCGTCATCGTCTCCACCCCCCAGCCCCGCAGCGCGGGAAACCAGAGGAAAGCCTCTTCGCACTGCCCCACCACACCCTTCTGACGCAGCTCCCAAATACCAGCCCCACGCCATACCCCCAGCCCTATACAGAATACGACAAACCCCCCTAACCCCCCCCCCCCCCCCCGCAAAATACAAAACTCAAACAATGCCCAAAAGCAAAAAAACATAACAGAACAATACCCCCATAAATAACCATATCAAAATTGCAAAAGTACAAAAAAAAGAGAACACAGCAACAGCAGAATCCAGCAATAAAGTATTCCAACCAACCCAGCAACCCCCAACCCCTAGTTCAAGTCCAGTTTCTCCGTCCGCACGAAGGCCCACGCATCCTCCGGGGAATCAAAATAATGATGCCGGTCCGAATAAGTTACCCACAGGCGCGCAGGCTGCAACATTCCGAACTTTATCCTTTTTCTTGTAAAGTACCTCTTTCGTCCGATTAAATCCGGACCACCGCATAGCCACCTCCGCACTCCAATCCTGGTAGATCCGTACTACCCCATTCTCCCAATTGCTGCTCTTCATCTTCTTGGCCCAGCGCAGCGCACACTCGCGATCACTGAACCGGTGGAACCTCACCAGCACCGCACGCGGCCTCCTGGCCAGTACTCTGTGTGCTCCCTCCAGCTCCAAGGGCAGATGGAAAGACCCGGCCCCCACTAGCGAGTTCAGCATCGTAGACACGTAGGTTGTCAGGTCCGACCCCTCCAGCCCCTCCGCGAGGCCCAAGATCCGCAGACTTTCCCGCCTCATGTGGTGATCAAGCTCCTCGAAGCGTTCCTGCCACTTCTTGTGGAGTGCCTCGTGTCCCTCCACCTTACTCACGAAGATCCCGGCCTCCTCCTCTCGTTCAGTGGCCTGCGTCTGCAACGCCTTGATGGCAGCACCCTGGGTCATCTGAATCTCCAAGAGCCTTCCGTTCGTTTCCTGCAGAGAGCTCAGTACCTCAGCCTTGAAGTCTGCAAAACAGCGCAGGAGAGCAGCTTGTTGCTCCAGGGCCCACTGCTTCCACTCCTCTGGAGCTCCGGCGGCCGCCATCTTGGATTCCTTTCCCCGTTTTTTCTGGGGAGCTGCTGCCGTTTTTTTCCCCCTTTCCACTCCGAGTTCGAGTCATGGACTGCGGGGAAAGTCGATCAGCACACCTTCTCCCATTGGGAGACGTCGAAAAATTTCCATTTTGGGCTCTAACAAGAGCCGAAAAGTCCGTTTAAAACGGAAGCTCTCAAATGTGCGGCTCCCTACGTCATCGCCGCCACCGGAAGTCTCGGGGTGCGTCCTTTATGAGTGACGAGCTGCGTCAGTACCTGCTCGACAAGGGCATCGCCTCGAGCAGGACTACCAGTTACAACCCCAGGGGAACGGACAGGTGGAGAGGGAGAACGCGACGGTCTGGAAGACCGTCCTACTGACCCTCGGGTCCAGGAAGCTCCAAGTTTCCCAATGGCAGGAAGTCCTCCCTGACGCGCTCTACGCAATTAGATCCCTCCTCTGTACAGCGACCAATCAAACCCCTCACGAGCGGCTCTTCATTTTTTCCAGGGGCACTACCATTGGGGTCTCACTTCCGGCGTGGCTGAGGACGCCAAGCCCGGTTCTCCTTAGGAAGCACGTCAGGACGCACAAGGCCGACCCCATTGTTGAAAAGGTGCGCCTGCTTCATTCCAACCCACAGCAGGCATTTGTTGAGTTCCCGGACGGTCGCCAGGACACAGTATCCCTCCGGGACCTGGCACGCGCTGGATCCAGCCCCCCATCTAACCCCACCGAGGAATTCCTTTCCCCGTTCCCTATGCGGCCGCCCCCTTGCGCCCCCGATTCTGCGAGCTCACCCCACCAGTCCCGAGCGCCAGCACCAGCCCGCCCCCCCCAGTCTCCATTCGACCAGGAGGTGTATGAGGCTCGGACAAGACTCGCCCCGGAGCCGGCAACCGTACCCCAGACTTCAACGTCCGCCCAGCCACCGCAAGAGGCTGCAACCCCGGTGTTCCGCAGATCAAAACGGACAATTCGTCCACCGGACAGACTGACTCTTTGAGCCATCACCCCCGCCGGACTTGATTTTATAACAGGGGGTGAATGTGGTGAATGTGATTCACACTATATATAGTTGCCAATATCACTCCATGAATATATGTTCCTTATCTACCCGTTGTAAGATCAATGCTGTATATAGTTGCCAATATAACTCCGTGTATATATGCAGTTGCACTATCCGACCACCAGGGGGAGTCGCTCTGGGAGTACGCAAGAGTTTGTTCTGGGCTCCCTTGGCTCCGCCCAGAACTCCTCCCCTGGGACCGATGTATAAAGATCAGTGCTTTAGAGCCAGCCTGCCAGTTCATCTGAAGTACAACGACAAATAGGCTGGCTCTGTTGTAAGTGTATTAAAGCCTCTGTTCAGATCCAACTACACGTGTTCGCTGAATTGATGGTTCCATCACTTGGTAGACCCGATTCGCGCGAGAGTGAACAGTGATTCATTTCCCAGTCAGGATGATGTGTGGCTGGGAGGGAACCGTGCAGGTGGTTGTGTTCACATGCGTCTGTTGTCCTTGTCCTTCTAGGTGGTGGAGGTGACGGGCTTTAAAGGTGCTGTCAAAGGAGTCTTGGTGAGTTGTTGCAGCACATCCTTAGATGCAATGATAGAGTGAGGTTTTTGTCTGGCGGGTTGCTTTTTATGGATGGTGTTGAGCTTCTTGATTGTTGGAGGTGCACTCATTCAAACAAGTGGAGAATATTCTATCACACTCCTCACTTGTGCCTTGTGGGTGGCAGGCAAGTTCTGTCGAGTTATTCGCCTCAGAATTCTCAGCCTTTTGCCTGCCCTTGTAGCCAGTGTTTACATGGCCAATCCAGTTCAGTTTCTGGTCAATAGTAACCTCAGGATGTTGATTCTAGGGATTCTTGTTTTTCCAAAATGTGTTCCATAAGGTGCCACACAAAGATCTACTTAATAAGGTAAGAGCTCATGGTGTTGGGATAGCATGGATAGAGGATTGGCTAACTAACAAAGATTTGGGCTAAAAGGGGCATTTTCAGGGTGGCAACCTGTAAATAGTGGAGTGCCACAGGGCCAAAATTATGTACAATATATATTAATTACTTGGAAGAGGGAAGCAAATGTACCATTGCCAAATTTGTGGATGACAAAAATAGGTGGAAAGGCAAGTGAAGATGACACAAAAGAGTCTACAGAGGGATGTAGACAGAGTAAGTGAGTAGACAGAAACTTGGCAGATGGAATATAATGTAGGAAAAAAAGTTTTGCACTTTGGTAGGAAGAATAAAGGAGCTAAATATTATTTAAATGGAGAAAGACTGCAGAAAGCTGCAACACAGAAGCATTTGGGGGGCCTCGTGCATAAATAACAAAAAGATAGCATGCAAGTTTAGCAGATAATAGGGAAGGCAAATTGAATGTTGCCTTTATTTCAAAAGCAATGGAGTATAAAAACAGGAAAGCCTTGCTCAAACTATACATGGTGCTAATTAGACGACACCTAGAAAAATCTGTCAACAGCTTTGGTCCCTTTATCTAAGGCAAGATTTCATGGCATTATTGCGGAGGCAGTCCAGAAGGTGCAGCAGGTTGATTCTAGGTACGGAGGGGTTTTCTTCAGGAGTTGTTGAGTAGGTTGGACCTGGAATTGGAGTTTATAAGAATGAGAGGTGACCTTATTGAGACATACAGGATTCTCAGGAGGCTTGACAGGGTAAATGAAGAGATTGTTTCCCATTGAGACTCTAGGACCAGAGGGCATGTTCTCAAGAGTAAGGGGTCACCAATTTAAGTCCGAGATGAGGTGGAATTTCTTCTCTGAGAGGATTGAATCTGTGGAATTCTTTACCGCAGAGGACAGTAAAGACAAAGTGGTTAATTATGTTCAAGACTGGGATAGATTTTTAATCAGTCTCGGAATCAAGGGCTGTGTGGATAAGGCAGGAAAGTAGAATTGAGGAGTGTCATATTTTTCAGTCATAATCTCATTATGGCGGAGCAGATTCAATGGGTTGAATGACCTACTTCTGGTCATATTCAAATGGTCATGTTCATATTCAACAACGGTCATGCTTTGAATCTCATGGGGAAGCAGTTAAATTCTCTCTTGTTGGAGATGGTTATTATGCCGTGAATTTCACTTGCTGCGCTGCAATGTCACTTATAAGCCCAAGTTTGAATATTATCATGTCTTGCTGCATGCAGGCATGCACTGCTCCTGTACGGGGAGTCGTAAATGTTACTAAACATTGAGCAATTGTCAGCAAATATTCCCACCTCAGACCTTATTATGAGAAGGTCATTTATGAGCAGCAGAATATGTTTGGGGCTGGGACACCACCCTAAGGGACACAATCAGCAATGTCCTGGGCCTGAAATGTTTGACTTCCAACAACCACAGCCATCTTGCGCTTGTCAAGGAGACACAGCTGAAGTGAGGCACATCCAGAGTGGGAATTGCAACTTGGTAATTTGGTGTAGTGAGGTAATTCGGTGCAGAGTGGGAGACGGTGCTTTTAATCTACTGTTTTGTTCTCTCTCTTTCTTCTGGCCTGTAACTTTTAATCTGCAGGGAGAGAACCAGAGAGCATCTGAGACCCTGGGTAAGTTCTCCCAGTGAGACAAAGAAGACACAGCCAGAGTGAGGCACAACCAAGAGTGAGTTTGGGAATTCGAAGCTGGGTGGGGAGGAGGTGCTTTTTAACCCTGGTAAGTGACTGGTAAGTAGTTTTTCTTTGCATTGTCTAATTTATTTATTTTTATTTTGAAATTGTAGTTGTATAAGTTTACCTACGGTTTAAGACATGGCAGGAGATCCCAGACCCGTGTCATGCTCCTCGTGTGCGATCTGGGAGCTCAGGGACACGTCCACTGTCCCTGGCTCTTTCACGTGCAAGAAGTGTGTTCAGTTGCAGCTCCTGTTAGACCGATTGACGGCTCTGGAGCTGCGGATGGACTCACTTTGGAGCATCCACGATGCTGAGGAGGTTGTGGATAGCACGTTTAGCGAGTTGGTCACACCGCAGGTGAAAGTTACTGAGGGAGATAGCAAATGGGTGACCAAAAGACAGAGCAAGAGATGGAAGGCACTGCAGGTGTCCCCTGTGGTCATCTCCCTGCAAAACAGATATACCGCTTTGGATACTGTTGGGGGAAGATGGCTCACCAGGGGAAGGCAGCAGCAAGATTCATGGCACCGTGGCTGGCTCTGCTGCACAGCAGGGCAGGAAGAAAAATGGCAGGGCTATAGTGATTGGGGACTCGATCGTAAGGGGAACAGGCAGGTGGTTCTGTGGACGCAATCGAAACTCCAGGATGGTATGTTGCCTCCCTGGTGCAAGGGTCAAGGATGTCTTGGAGCGGCTTCAGGTGAACAGCCAGCTGTCGTGGTGCACATAGGCACCAACAATATAGGTAAAAACGGGATGAGGTCCTACAAGCAGAATTCAGGGAGTTAGGAGCTAAACTAAAAAGTAGGACCTCAAAGGTAGTAATCTCAGTATTGCTACCAGTGCCACGAGCTAGTCAGAGTAGGAAGGTCAGGATAGATAGGATGAATGCGTGGCTCGAGAGATGGTGCAAACAGGATGGATTTAAATTCTTGGGGCATTGGGGCCGGTTCTGGGGGAGGTGGGACCAGTACAAACCGGACGGTCTGCACCTGGGATGGACTGGAACCAATGTCCGGGCCCGGGGGGGGGGGGGCCGGGGGGGCCTGTTTTCTAGAGCTGTTGGGGAGGGTTTAAACTAATGTGGCAGGGGGATAGGAACCGATGCAGGAAGTTGGAAGGTAGTAAAACAGGGACAGAAGCAAAAGGAAGTAAGGGGAAAAGTGCAAGGCAGAGAAGACAAAGTCAAAAATCAAAAAGGGCGACATTACAAGGTACAGTGACTGAGGGGAGCTCAGTAAATAGGCCCAGTAATACTAAAAGGAGTAAAACTGCAGAGATTCAAAACGGAGGTAAAAAAAACCAACATAAGTGTACTTTACCTGAATGCTCGTAGTATTCGGAATAAAGTAAATGAGTTGATGGCACAAATCATCATGAATTACTATGATTTAGTGGCCATTACTGAAACATGGTTAAAGGATGGTCATAACTGGGAGTTAAATATCCGAAGGTATCAAACTATTCGGAAGGACAGAGTGGATGGTAAGGGAGGTGGTGTTGCTCTGTTATTTAAGGATGGCATCCGGGCAATAGTAAGTGATGACATCAGTGCTATGGAGGATACGGTTGAATCCATTTGGGTGGAAATCAGGAATAGTAAGGCGAAAAAGTCACTGATCGGAGTAGTCTAACGGCCACCAAATAGTAACGTTATGGTGGGGCAGGCAATAAACAAAGAAATAACTGCTGCATGTAGAAATGGTACAGCAGTTATCATGGGGGATTTTAATCTTCATGTCAATTGGTTTAACCAGGTCGGTCAAGGAAACCTTGAGGAGTATATAGAATGTATCCACAATAGTTTCCTAGAACAGTATGTAATGGAAGCTACGAGGGAACAAGCGGTCCTAGATCTTGTCCTGTGTAATGAGACAAGATTGATTCACGATCTCATAGTTAGGGATCCTCTCGGAAGGAGCGATCACAATATGGCGGGATTTACAATACAGATGGAGGGTGAGAAAGTAAAATCAAATACTAGTGTTTTGTGTTTAAACAAAGGAGATTACAATGGGATGAGAGAAGAACTAGCTAAGGTAGACTGGGAGCAAAGACTTTATGGTGGAACAGTTGAGGAACAGTGGAGAACCTTCCAAGCGATTTTTCACAGTGCTCAGCAAAGGTTTATACCAACAAAAAGGAAGGACGGTAGAAAGAGGGAAAATCGACCGTGGATATCTACGGAAATAAGGGAGAGTATCAAATTGAGCACGGGTGAGGTCCCGGAGGACTGGAGAATTGCTAATGTTGTCCCTTTGTTTAAGAAGGGTAGCATGAATAATCCAGGGAATTATAGACCTGTGAGCTTGACGTCAGTGGTAGGCAAACTGTTGGAGAAGATACTGAGGGATAGGATCTATTCACATTTGGAAGAAAATAGACTTATCAGTGATAGGCAGCATGGTTTTGTGCAGGGAAGGTCATGTCTTACAAACCTAATAGAATTCTTTGAGGAAGTGACAAAGTTAATTGATGAGGGAAGGGCTGTAGATGTCATATACATGGACTTCAGTAAAGCATTTGATAAAGTTTCCCATGGCAGATTGATGGAAAGTGAAGTTGTATGGGGTTCAGGGTGTACTAGCTAGATGGATAAAGAACTGGCTGGGCAACAGGAAACAGAGAGTAGTGGTGGAAGGGAGTGTCTCAAAATGGAGAAAGGTGACTAGTGGTGTTCCACAGGGATCCGTGCTCGGACCACTGTTGTTTGTGATATACATAAATGATCTGGACAAAGGTGGTCTGATGAGCAAGTTTGCAGATGATACTAAGATTGGTGGAGTTGCAGATAGTGAGGCGGACTGTCAGAGAATACAGCAAAATATAGATAGATTGGAGAGTTGGGCAGAGAAATGGCAGATGGAGTTCAATCCAGGCAAATGAGAGGTGATGCATTTTGGAAGATCTAACTCAAGAGCAGACTATATGGTCAATGGAAGAGTCCTGGGA
This sequence comes from Scyliorhinus canicula, assembly GCF_902713615.1. Taxonomy (NCBI): domain Eukaryota; kingdom Metazoa; phylum Chordata; class Chondrichthyes; order Carcharhiniformes; family Scyliorhinidae; genus Scyliorhinus; species Scyliorhinus canicula. The sequence continues at coordinate 73,619,504 of NC_052163.1, read as the reverse complement.
AAAATTGATGTCCAGAGACCTGGGAGTTCAGGTCCATTGTACCCTGAAGGTGGCAACGCAGGTGAATAGAGTGGTCAAGAAGGCATACAGCATGCTTGCCTTCATCAGACTAGGTATTGAGTACAAGAGTCAGCAGGTCATGTTACAGTTGTATCGGGCTTTGGTTAGGCCACATTTGGAATACTGCGGCCACATTTGGAATACAGCGTGCAGTTCTGGTCGCCACATTACCAGAAGGATGTGGATGCTTTAGAAAGGGTGCAGAGGAGGTTCACCAGGATGTTACCTAGTATGGAGGGTGCTAGCTATGAAGAAAGGTTGAGTAGATTAGGATTGTTTTCGTTGGAAAGACGCAGGTTATGGGGAGACCTGATTGAGGTCTACAAAACTATGAGAGGTATGGACAGGGTGGACAGCAACAAGCGTTTTCCAAGAGCGGGGGTGTCTATTACAAGGGGTCACGATTTCAAGGTGAGAGGGGGAAAGTTTAAGGGAGATGTGCGTGGAATGTTTTTTTACGCAGAGGGTGGTGGGTGCCGGGAACGCTTTGCCAGCGGAGGTGGTAGAGGCGGGCACGATAGCATCATTTAAGATGTATCTGGACAGATATATGAATGGGCGGGAACAGAGGGAACAGACCTTGGTAAATAGGCAACAGGTTTAGATAAAGGATCTGGATCGGCGCAGGCTGGGAGGGTCGACGGGCCTGTTCCTGTGCTGTAATTTTTTTTTTTAATTTGAAGGAAAAAGCATTTAAAGTGGCAAAGATTGGTGGGAGACTAGAGGACTGGGAAATCCTTAGGGGGCAACAGAAAGCTACTAAAAAAGCTATTAAGAAGAGTTAGAGTATGAGAGTAAACTTGCTCAGAATAAAAAAACAAACAGTAAAAGTTTTTACAAATATATAAAACAAAAAAAAGAGTGGCTAAGGTAAATACTGGTCCTTTAGAGGATGAGAAGGGAGTTTTAATAATGGGAGATGAGGAAATGGCTGAGGAACTGAACAGGTTTTTTAGGTCGGTCTTCACAGTGGAAGACACAAATAACATGCCAGTGACTGATAGAAATGAGGCAATGACAGGTGAGGACCTTGAGAGGATTGTTATCACTAAGGAGGTAGTGATGGGCAAGCTAATGGGGCTAAAGGTAGACAAGTCTCCTGGCCCTGATGGAATGCACCCCAGAGTGCTAAAAGAGATGGCTAGGGAAATTGCAGATGCACTAGTGATGATTTACCAAAATTCACTAGACTCTGGGGTGGTCCCGGTGGATTGGAAATTAGCAAATGTGACACCACTGTTTAAAAAAGGAGGTAGACAGAGAGCGGGAAATTATAGGCCAGTGAGCTTAACTTTGGTAGTAGAGAAGATGCTGGAATCAATCATCAAGGAAGAAATAGCGAGGCAACTGGATAGAAATTGTCCCATTGGGCAGACGCAGCATGGGTTCATAAAGGGCAGGTCGTGCCTAACTAATTTAGTGGAATTTTTTGAGGACATTACCAGTGCAGTAGATAACGGGGAGCCAATGGATGTGGTATATCTGGATTTCCAGAAAGCTTTTGACAAGGTGCCACACGAAAGGTTGCTGCATAAGATAAAGATGCATGGCATTAAGGGTAAAGTAGTAGCATGGATAGAGGATTGGTTAATTAATAGAAAGCAAAGAGTGGGGATTAATGGATGTTTCTCTGGTTGGCAATCAGTAGCTAGTGGTGTCCCTCAGGGATCCATGTTGGGCCCACAATTATTCACAATTTACATAGATGATTTGGAGTTGGGGACCAAGGGCAATGTGTCCAGGTTTGCAGATGACACTAAGATGAGTGGTAAAGCGAAAAGTGCTGAGGATACTGGAAGTCTGCAGAGGGATTTGGATAGGTTAAGTGAATGGGCTAGGGTCTGGCAGATGGAATACAATGTTGACAAATGTGAGGTTATCCATTTTGGGCTGTTTAGCTCACTGGGCTAATCGCTGGCTTTGAAGGCAGACCAAGGCAAGCTAGCAGCAGGGTTTGATTCCCGTAACAGCCTCCCCGAACAGGCGCCGGAATGTGGCGACTAGGGACTTTTCACAGTAACTTCATTTGAAGCCTACTCGTGACAATAAGCGATTTTCATTTTTTCATTTTCATGTTGACAAATGTGAGGTTATCCATTTTGGTAGGAATAACAGCAAACGGGATTATTATTTAAACGATAAAATATTAAAGCGTGCCGCTGTGCAGAGAGACCTGGGTGTGCTAGTGCATGAGTCACAGAAAGTTGGTTTACAGGTGCAACAGGTGATTAAGAAGGCAAATGGAATTTTGTCCTTCATTGCTAGAGGGATGGAGTTTAAGACTAGGGAGGTTATGTTGCAATTGTATAAAGTGTTAGTGAGGCCACACCTGGAGTATTGTGTTCAGTTTTGGTCTCCTTACTTGAAAAAGGACGTACTGGCACTGGAGGGTGTGCAGAGGAGATTCACTAGGTTAATCCCAGAGCTGAAGGGGTTGGATTATGAAGAGAGGTTGAGTAGACTGGGACTGTACTCGTTGGAATTTAGAATGATGAAGGCTGATCTTGTAGAAACATTTAAAATTATGAAGGGAATAGATAGGATAGATGCGGGCAGGTTGTTTCCACTGGCGGGTGAAAGCAGAACTAGGGGACATAGCCTCAAAATAAGGGGAAGTAGATTTAGGACTGAGTTTAGGAGGAACCTCTTCACCCAAAGGGTTGTGAATCTATGGAATTCCTTGTCCAGTGAAGCAGTTGAGGCTCCTTCATTAAATGTTTTTAAGGTAAAGATAGATCGTTTTTTGAAGAATAAAGGTATTAAGGGTTATGGTGTTCGGGCCAGAAAGTGGAGCTGAGTCCACAAAAGATCAGCCATGATCTCATCAGGCTCGAGGGGCCAGATGGCCTACTTCTGCTCCTAGTTCTTATGTTCTTGTGTCAGATATGGCTTTAACCAGTAGAAAGCTTCACCCCGATTCCCAGAGACTTCAATTTTGATTACGCTCCTTAATGACAAACGTAGTCAAATGCTGCCTTGATGCTACAAGCTGAGTTCTCACCCTTAGTCAGTTCATATCTGGACCAAAGCTGTAATCAGGTCTCGAGCCAAAAAAACCCTAATGGATCTCAGCCCAATTAACTGACTGCAGACAGATTACGGATGAAGGGGGAATATGAGAAAGCACAGCAAGTGGCAGTGACCTGGAACTCAGTGCCCACGAGGCAGTGACCTGGAACTCAATGCCCACGAGGATTGTGGAAGTAGAAACAATTCATCAAATTGATCAAAAAGGAAATTGAACGGTTACTTGAATGAAATAAAGTCACCAGGTTACTGGGATCGAGCATGGGAGCGGGTCTGACTGGATTGCTCAATGGAGACCACACAAGGGCTCGATAGGGTGATTGGCTGTTTCTGTGCCATAAATAACTATGACTGAGCATTGAGGAACAAATTATTGCCCAGTGCCACCTGATAGCACCATCAGTGGCATATTTCATTGCCCTGAAGACTGATCTTGTAGACAGTACATATTTGGTCAATTTTCCACACTGAAATGCAGCACGATGGCACAGTGGTTAGCATTGCTGACTACGGCACTGAGGACATGGGTTTGTATCCCAGCAGTGGGTCACTGTCCGAGTGGAGTTTGCATGTTCCCCACCGTGCCTGCGCGGGTTTCACCCTCACAACCCAAAGATGTGCAGGATAGGCGGATGGTCATGCTAAATTGCTCCTTCATTGGAAAAAGTAATTGGGTACTCTTAAATTTTTAATTTAAAAAATTCCACATTGTCAGGTGGTTGTCAGTGCTGTGGCTGGGTGATGATTAACAGTTAAGACTGGACTTCTGCTGGCGACTATGAAGGAGTAAGTCACACATTTGGTTGCTCTCGCTCTGATCGGACTTTTGGACCTTTCCCCCATTTTTCTACTGGACTTGAATTGTAAAACGGATGTTTGTGGTAATTGTTTACTGAATTCCCACTTCGGTGCACGGAGAGAAGGACTAGAAGTGTTCGTAAAGGCAGAATCAAAAAGATGGAGAAGGCTTGGGCAGTAGCTGCAACAGAAGACAGCATGGCGGAGGTTCGGATCTCTGGCTAGTCAACCCAGCAGTCTATGGAGCAGCTCATGCAAGTCATTCATGAAGGCTTTGCTGCGCAGAAACGGGACTGTTTGGACCCGATAAAAGAGTCGATTGAGCGGTTGGAGCTTGGATTGGATGCCCAGGATGGGGCGATCCAGAAGGTGGAGAAGGCACTGGCTGAGCAGGAGGAACATCAGACTGTGGTGGAGCTGGACGTGGGGATGCTATGGGACCAGCAGAAGAAGCTCCTGGAGAAGGTGGAGGAGCTCGAAAATAGGTCCCGCCGGCAGAACCTAAGAATCATCGATCTCACGGAGGGGTCCGAAGGAGCGGACGCTGGGGCATACATCGCAGACATGTTTGTGAAGCTGCAGGGGGATGGGCATTCTCCCGGTCCTTGGAGGTGGATAGGGCCACACATGAGGATCAGCACTACTACTTCGAGTCGCCTGAGGACGCGTTGGACTTTGCAAAAAAGAAAGGACTGGTGATGGACTGAGAACTTTTGAACTTGACTGCAACATTCATGTTTTTCTTTTTCTTTCGCTGTTTTGTAAAATGTTTCTCGGTTTGCCTTTCATGGAAGATGTTTGTGATGCCGTTTGCATTGATTTGGAACCAGCGAGAGAGCTCTGTTGGGGGATGGGGGTTGAATCATAGCATCATAGAATTTACAGTGCAGAAGGAGGCCATTCGGCCCATCGAGTCTGCACCGGTCCTTGGAAAGGGCACCCTACCTCAGCCCACTCCTCCACCCGTAACCCAGTAACTCTATCTACCCGTTTTGGACACCAAGGGCAATTATCATGGCCAATCCACCTAACCTTCACATCTTTGGACTGTGGGAGGAAACCCACGCAGACACGGGGAGAATCTGTAGGCTCCGCACCAGTAACCCAAGCTGGGAATCGAATCTGGGACCCTGGAGCCGTGAAGCAATTGTGCTAACCACTATGCTACCATGACACAAAACAAGGTGTGCTTGTTTTGATCTTGGTGTTTTACTGTTGGATGATTGTGTGTGTGTGTGTGTGTGTGTGTGTGTGTGTGTGTGAGAGACTATCTGACACCAGGGATGGGGGGCTACCAAGCTAGCTGGGCGTGCTAGCTCTCAAAAGCGCAGTGGGGGTGTGTGCATATGTCTGGTTTAGTAAAGGGGTTGGGTTACAGGGTGTTGGCTGATCGGTGGTGGTGGTGGGGGGGGGTTGAGCCCCCCAACTAGGCTAATCACCTGGAATGTTCGAGGGTTAAATGGGCCGGTCAAAAGGGCACGTGTTCGCGTGTCTTAGGGGTTAAAGGCGGACATGGTAATGTTGCAGGAGACGCACCTTAGAGTAATGGACCAGGTTAGAATGAGGAAAGGCTGGGTCAGTCAGGTCTTTAACTCGGGACTAGATTCAAAGACTGGGGGGGGTCGCGATCCTGATCAATAAGCGGGTGGTGTTTCAGGCGGGTAGAACAGTCTCGGATGTGGGTCGGTACATTAGAGTCAGTGGGAAGCTAGAGGGGGTGCAGGTGATATTAGTAAATGTGTATGTGCCAAATTGGGATGATGTGCAATTTATAAAGAGGATGCTGGGGGAGGTGTGGATCCATTGAGTTTTGGGCAGCCAAGGGTGAAGGAGTTCTCTTCCTACTCTCACGTGCATAAAGTGCACTCCTGGATTGATTTCTTTATTTAGAGCAGCGCCTTGCTGGCTGGGGTGGTGGACACGGGGTACTCAGCGATTACAATCTCAGACCATGCTCCACACTGGGTTGACCTGCAGGTTAGTAAAGACAGTAACCAGCGTTCACAATGGAGGTTGGATGTGGGACTTTTGGCAGATGAAGGGGTGTGCGAGTGCTGAGGAAATGTATTCATATCTACCTGCAGGTCAATGACACGGGGGAAATTTCAGCAGTGGTGGTGTGGGAAGCACTGAATGCGGTGGTCAGGGGGGAGCTGATTTCAATTTGGGCCCACAGGGAGAAGGTGGACAGGGCAGAGATGGACCGACTGGTAAAAGGAGATACTACAGATTGATGGGAGGTATGAGGAGACCCCACAGGCAGGGCTTTTAAGGGAACGGCGGAGGTTACAGGTGGAGTTTAGCTTGCTGACCACAGGGAGGGCGGTGGAGCAGCTGAGAAAGGCGAGGGGGGGTCGATCTATGAACATGGAGAGAAGGACAGCAGAATGCTTGCACAGCAGATTAGGAAGAGGGAGGCAGCTAGAGAGATAGGGAAAGTAAAGGACGGAGACGGAAACCTGGTTGGTGATTCAGTCGGAGTAAATTGGTGTTTAGGGACTTCTGCAGGAGGCTGTACAGGTCAGAACCCCCTACGGGGCCAGAGGCACTTCTTGGAGGGGCTGAATTTCCCAAAGGTGGACAGGGAACGGGTAGAAGGACTGGGAGCCCCAATCGGGCTGGTAGAGATAGTGGAGGGCCTGAAGGCCATGCAGGCGGGTCAGACCCCGGGCCGGGTACCCAGTGGAGTTTTATAAAACGTTCTCGGGGATACTGGGGCCGGTGTTGTTGAGGATATTCAATGAGGCAAGGGAAAGAGGGGTGCTGCCCCCGACGATGTCACAGGCAATGATTTTGCGAATTCTTAACCGGGACAAGAACCCGGAACTGTGTGGGTCCTACAGGCCGATCTCCTGGTTGAATGTAAATGCAATTTGCTGGACAGAATCTTGTCCTCCAGGATCGAGGATTGCGTTCCAGATATTATTGGGGAGGACCAGATGGGGCTTGTTAAGGGCAGGTAGTTGATGGCCAATGTAAGACGGCTGCTAAATGTGATCATGATGCCACGGAAGGTAGGGAGGTGGAGGTAGTGATCGCAATAGATGCAGAAAAGGCTTTTGATTGGGTAGAATGGGTTTGTGTGGGAGATACTGGGACGGTTCGGATTCGGGTGGGGCTTTATTGACTTGCTCAGGTTACTGTATCAGTCTCTTGTGGCAAGTGTACGGATGTACAGGACAACATCGGATTATTTTAGACTGCACCGGGGGACGAAGCAGAGATGTCCCCTCTCCCCACTGTTTTTTGGGCTGGCTATAGAACCATTGGCAATTGCTCCGAGAGCTTCAAGGGGCTGGAGAAGACTGGTCCGGGGGGGGGGGGGGGGGGGGGGGGGGGGGGGGGGAAGGGAAGAGAGAATGATGGGATGGTGCACAGGGTTTTGCACTATGCGGATGACCTGCCTCTGTATGTTTTGGGCCCAATAGAGGGGATGGAGGAAATCATGAGAACTCTCGGGGAATTTGGCCGATTTTCGGGGTATAAGCTTAATATGGGAATGTTTGTGTAAGTGAGATGTTTGTGGTACCTAGGCATCCAAGTGGCGCGAGAATGGGACCGGCTGCATAAATTGAATCTGGCCCGGCTGGTGGACCAAATGAAGGACGTTTTTCGGAGATGGGACGCGCTTCCGTTGTCTCTGGTTGGGAGGGTGCAAACGGTCCTCCCGAGATTCCCATTTCAGTGTCTCCCCCATCTTTATTCCAGGGTCCATTTGTAAATGGGGCAACAAAGTGATCACAGGCTTCGTCTGGGCAGACACGGCCCCGCGAGTAAGGAAGGTAATGTTTGAGCGGAGTCGGGGAGAGGGCGGGCTGGCGCTGCCAAATTTTCGCAACTATTATTGGGCGGCAAATATAGCCATGATCAGGAAGTGGGTGGTGGGGGAGGGGACGACATGGGAGCATATGAAGGCGGCTTCATGTAAGGGCATCAGTTTGGGGGCACTGGTAACTGCGCCTCAGCCATTCGCGCCGGCACGGTAGTCCACCAGTCCAGTGGTGGCAGCGGCCCTGAGGGTTTGGGGACAGTGGAGGCCGCATGTGGGAGCATCGGTCTGGGCACCAATCTGTGCTAATCACCGGTTTGCCCCGGGGAGTACGGACAGGGGGGTTTCGCTTATGGCAGAGAGCGGGGATTGAGAGGATAGGGGATATGTTCATAGAGGGGAGCGTTCCAAGTATGAGAGCGTTGGAGGAAAAGTTTGGGTTGGCGAGGGGAAACAAATTCAGCTATCTGCAGGTGCGGGACTTCCTCCGTAAACAGGTGTCAACCTTCCCGTTCCTACCGCTAAGCGGGATTCAGGACAATGTAGTTTCCAGAGTGTGGGTAGGGGAAGGGAGCGTCTCGGACATTTATAAGGAGCTTATGGGGTCAAAGGAGACGCAGACCGAGGAGCTGAAGCGCAAGTGGGAGGAGGAGCTGGGAGGTGAGATAGAGGATGGTCTATGGGCAGATGCGTTGAGTAGAGTCAACATGTCCGCAACATGTGCCAGGCTCAGCCTGATACAATTTAAGGTTGTTCACTGGGCTCACATGACAGTGGCCCAGATCAGCAGATTCTTTGGGGTGGAGGACAGGTGCACAAAAAGTGCAGGAGGACCGGTGAACCATGTCCACACGTTTTGGACATGTCCAAGGCTCAGGGGATTTTGGCTGGGGTTTGCAGACGTCATGTCCCGTGTTAAAAACAAGGGTGGCTCTGAGTCCAGAGATGGCATTTTTCAGGGTGTCGGAAGACCCGGGAACCCAGAAGAAAGAGGCAGGCTTTCTGGCCTTTGCTTCCCTGGTAGCCCGGTACTATTAGCATGGAGGGACTCAAAGCCCACAAAGTCAGAGACCTGGCTATCGGACACGGCTAGCTTTCTCTGGATGGAGAAAATCAAGTTCGCCTTGAGGGTGTAACTGTTAGGGTTCACCCGGAGGTGGCAACCGTTCGTCGCCTTCTTTGCGGGAAATTAATCGTCAGCAGACCCCCGGGGGGGTCGGGGTCATATAAGGTCAATAGCCTGTATGAGAGGTAAATGGCTTTTGCACTATGTTTGTGATTTCATATATTTTGTTGTTGTTACTATACCAAAAATACCTCACTAAAATGTTCATTTAAAAAAAGAGTTAAGACTGCAACTGATAGACGTGTTAGGCAAGGGTATCAGGGGATAAGGAGGAAAAGCAGTTAAACGGAACAGTGCAACAATGCATCCGTGTTTAAAATGAACAGAGAACAGGCACAAGGGGCTGAATATTCCTTTGCTCCTATAACTAGATTTAATTAAATGGTATCACCCAAACAATTTTTTAAATAAAGAACATAATCCATTCAATCTAAAACATCTATCGGCCAACAATCCAAAGAATTTATGTAAATTGTTCGAATGAAGTTCCATCTTACTTCAATAACCTGCATTGGCTCCTCCTTCACGGAGTCTTCTGTTGTCTTTTCCAGTTCCTCAATCAGAAAATATTCACAGTGTTAGCCCAAATAACAATGCATCCGTGTTTAAAATGAACAGAGAACAGGCACAAGGGGCTGAATATTCCTTTGCTCCTATAACTAGATTTAATTAAATGGTATCACCCGAAACAATTTTTTAACTAATAAAGAACATAATCCATTCAATCCAAAACATCTTTCGGCCAACAATCCAAAGAATTTATGTAAATTGTTCGAATGAAGTTCCATCTTACTTCAGTAACCTGCATTAGCTCCTCCTTCACTGAGTCTTCTGTTGTCTTTTCCAGTTCCTCAATCAGAAAATATTCACAGTATTAGCCCAAATAACAATGCTACAGTGTGCAAGATCAACTGCAGTTCAAATCATACACTTCAATGCAAGTCGCTGCTTTCCCTCTCCCCCCTCCCTTTCAAAGGGTAGAATTAATGCCTGGTCTTGGCCTGAAAATATCAAGGGAGAATTGGAATATCCTAGGGTGGATGAAGGATTAAAAATATATAACAGACAATCAGCACACAACCTGCCTGACACCAGTTTAAATGGGGGCACGTGATCAAACCATTTGCAGGTAACAGGTCACTCACTAAAATATCATAAGAAAGCTGCATGCCACATTTTTCTTTTTTAAGGACTCCACCCTGGGCCTCAGGAAATCCCCATGGACCTGAAGGGAGCAGTGAATTTTGATTAAATGCTTTATAATCACTGCTTATAGGCCAGGAATAACATGAGGGCTTCCCCCCCCCCCCCCCCCCCCCAGCTTCCTTGTTTACCACCCCACCACCCCCTACACCCAATTCAAATCCTCCCTTTTCATAGATGTTCATCCACCCTCAAAATTGATGTCTGACCCTTCCCGATCACGATGTTGGCTTGCATCCAATCCACTCCCATTGTTACTTTCCAGTCCAACATCCTGCCAACCTAGCTGGCCCAAGGGGGAAAACTGTGGAAACATATTTACGACAGGTCTTGGCCAACTGGATTGTTTGTCAGCAAATCCTTCCCTCCTCATACTTGAGGTACTGGAAGGACTGGAGGGACTATTGGTTTCACTAGAAATTTCAGCCATTCATAACTAGCTTACTTTTGTATCTGAAGTCAAGTCTGAAGTTTGCTTCGGACACTTGTCCACGTCACCATCTGCACAGTCAGCATGTCCTGTTTCAGAAATAGCAATTTCTTCTGTATCTTGCACCTGATCAGCAAGTGCTTCAATATCCTCCTACAGTGAAGGGAAAATAATTGAGCCAAATATTGTGCACTGTTGGAAATACTGCAATCCCAAAATCCACCAGCAATTAGTTGTAGGGTATAGGTTTTTATGAACTGCCTACACTTGGTTACTGCTTTAGTCACCTGGCTATGTGTAAACGCTACTGGAAAGTGTGGTAACAAATAATGGAAAGGCGCACCATCCTGATCTCAAGACACCTCAATACAAAACTCAGAGCAATGCAACTGGTTCTTGAAAACATGATGTGTTCCCCTTTCTTACATGCAAATACATAGAAAAACTTCCACTAAGATAACTAGATTCTCATGAACATAATTGTGCAGGCGAGTCTCGTCTCCACCCAGCTCACCATATCTTACAACTTGCAACTGTATACAAATGTGTCAACATTCTGAGCATGTCAGAGCTTAAGAGTCATGAGATTGACCTAACATCTTAATTCCACTGCCACTAACCTGACCATCTAAGGCAAGTCTGCTCATAACTTTGACGTCAGATTTGACCTCAAGATGAGCTTCCCGTCACACATCCACACCATCAATAAAACTGCCCACTTCTGCCTCCGTTACATCATACAGCTCAACACCTGCTGCTGAACCATGCTGGGACCAGTGTCTGGCAAGTTACATAACTATAGCACTTGACAGGGCTTTAAACTAAATGGCGGGGTGCGAGGGGTCAGTGAGGGAAAATGTATTAAAATATAAGGAGAGAATAAGGCTAGAGAACAAAAGGAATTGGAAATCAGTGCGGCAGGAAGGGACGTACAAACTTTAGTGTGCCAGTAGATAAGGCTAGAGGTTGCAAAAACAATAAAATGGCAAAATAAAGATTCTATTTGAATGCATACAGCATTCAAAACAAGGTAGATGAATTTACGATACTAATGGAAGTAAACAGATATTATCTAATTGCGATTATGGAAAGATGGTTGCAGGACAACCGAGGCTCGGAATGGAATTTTCAAGGCTCTATCAAGAAAGACAAGTGTCAAAGGAGACGGGGTAGCTTTGTTAATAATTGATGAGAGCAGTACATTAGTGAGAGAGGACTTTAGAATGGAGATCAAGATGCTGAATCAGTGGAGCTAAAGAACAGCAAGGGACAGCAAACATAGAACACCAAACTGTAGCAGCAATGTAGGGCACAGTATAAATCCAGAAATTAGAGGTGCACGAAACAGGTAATCGAAAACTTGGATCTTAAATCTAAACAAAGGCATCTATGAGAATATATGGGGCACGTTCGCTGTGGTAGACTGGGGAACTAGGTTATAAGGTATGATTGTAGACATATAATGGCTAGCATTTAAATATTACATGGTTTACAACAAACTTGCATTCCTTTGAGACACAAAAAACCCACAGGAAAAGTGATCCAACCACAGCTAACTAGAGAATTTAAGATTGGATTAGATCAAAGAAAGAGGCTTAAAACGTCAAAGAGCATTAACTTTTTAGATTTCAGCAAAGACCAAGAAACTGATGGAGAAAATAGAATATGAAAGTAAACTAGCAAACCTAAAAAGGCCATAAAAGCTTTGAACGGTATGTACAAAGGAAAAACTTAACAAAGACAAATGTGAGCTCAATGCAGGAAAACTTATGATTGGCACAAGGAAATGAGAAACGAAACAAAGACATTGCATCTACCTTCACGAAAGAAAATACAAAAACCTTCCATGAATTCTGGAGAACCAATGGATGAGCGAGCATGAAGAACTGAGAGAAATTACTATTAATAGTCAAAATGACGGTGCTCCCGAGGTTTCTGTTCCTGTGCCTCCCCATCCTTATCCCGAAGGCCTTTTTCAGGCGGGTTAACAGGAGCATTACGGGGTTTGTGTGGGCACACGGGACTCCAAGGGTGAGACGGGTGTTCTTGGAGCGGAGCGGGCGGGCGGTTGGCGTCGCCCAACCTGTGTGTGTATTATTGGGCTGCCAACGCATCAATGGTGCGTAAGTGGGTAATGGACGGGGAGGGGGAAGCATGGAAGAGGATGGAGATGGCGTCCTGTGTGGGCACGAGCCTGGAAGCGCTGGTAAGGCGCCACTGAGTTGGTACAGGGCAGGTGTCAGGAGGCTGGGGGACCGGTTCATAGACGGGAAGTTTGCGAGCCTGGGTGAGCTGGAGGGGATGTTTGGGCTGCCCCCGGGGAGCACCTTTAGGTACATGCAAGTAAGGGCGTTTGTCAAGCGGCAGGTGGCGGGGTTCCCTCTGCTGCCGCCGCGTGGGGTTCAGGAAAGGGTGCTCTCGGGGGTATGGGTTGGAGAGGGGAGGATCTCGTAAGTGTACCGGGTGATGCAGGAGGTCGGCGAGGCCTCGGTGGAGGAGCTGAAAGATAAATGGGAGGAGGAGCTGGGTGAGGAGATTGAGGAGGGGACGTGAGCGGATGCCCTAGCAAGGGTGAACTCCTCCTCTTCGTGTGTGAGGCTTAGCCTCATACATTTTATGGTGCTGCAGAGGGCTCATATGACCGGGACAAGGATGAGCCGGTTTTTTGGGACCGAGGACAGGTGTATTAGGTGCTCAGGGAGCCCAGCAAACTACGTCCACATGTTCTGGGCATGCCCAGCGCTGGGGGAATTTTGGATGGGTGTAGCAAGTACGGTATCGAGGGTGGTAGGATCCAGGGTCAATCCAAGCTGGGTACTCGCAATATTTGGGGTTGCAGTGGAGCCGGGAGTGTAGGAGGCGAAAGAGGCCGGTGTTCTGGCCTTTGCGTCCCAAGTAGCCCAGCGGAGGATTCTTCTTCAGTGGAAGGATGCGAGGCCCCCAAGCGTGGAGGCCTGGTTCAACGATATGGAGGGGTTTATTAAATTGGAGAGGGTGAAATTTGCCCTAAGGGTGTCAGTGCAGGGGTTTTTCACTCTTTGTTTTTGTTTTGGGTTGCATATCTGTTTTTTTTGCCAACGGCGGGCGTTAATTTATTGTTTCTCTTTTGTATATATGGGGGGGGGGGGGTCTGTTCTCTTTGTTCTTAAGAATTTTCTGTTATTCTTTTCTTTTTTGTGAAAATGCGAAAATTTAAATAAAAATTTTTTTATTTTTTTTTTAAATCACTATTAATAATATAAGTTCTGGGCATCGGTAGCACGGTAGCATTGTGGATAGCACAATCGCTTCACAGCTCCAGGGTCCCAGGTTCAATTCCGGCTTGGGTCACTGTCTGTGCGGAGTCTCCACATCCTCCCCATGTGTGCGTGGGTTTCCTCCGGGTGCTCCGGTTTCCTCCCACAGTCCAAAGATGCGCAGGTTCGGTGGATTGGCCATGATAAATTGCCCTTAGTGTCCAAAATTGCCCTTAGTGTTGGGTGGGGTTACTGGGTTCTGGGGATAGGGTGGAGTTGTTGACCTAGGGTAAGGTGCTCTTTCCAAGAGCCGGTGCAGACTCGATGGGCTGAATGGCCTCCTTCTGCACTGTAAATTCTATAATTCTATGATTCTAAGTATTGCTGGAAAAATTCATGGGACCGAAAGTTAATAAATCCCCTGGACCTGATGATCTACATCCCAAAGTGTTGAAAGAGGTGGCTGTCGAAGTCGTGGATAATCTTCAAAAATTGTATAGATTGTGGAACAGTCCCTACCAAATGCAATCTCACTATCCAAGAAAAGTTTTAGATTCTATTACAAAGGATGTGATTAACGAGCATTTTGAAAATAATTGCTAGCCTGGGCAGTCAATATGGTTTTATGGAAGGGAAATTAAGTTTTACAAACCTGTTGGGAGTTTTTCGGAATGTAACTGGCAGAATAGATAAGAGGGGAACCAGAGAATCTAGTGCATTTGGATTTTCAGAAGGCTTTTGATAAAGTCCCACACTGAGGACTTTGTAAACAAATTTACAGTTAATGGGATTGGAGGTAATATGCTGGCATGGATTGAGGGTTGTATATCAGACAGAAAACAGATTAAGAATAAATGGATCATTCTCAGATTGGCATGCTGTCTCTACTGGGGTACTTACTGCATGGTTCAGTGCTTTAGGCCCATATATTCACAATCCGTGTCAATGATTTGGATGTGGGGAGCAAATGTAAAATTCCAACTTTGCTGATGTTCAAAAAATAATTGGGAATGTGAATCGTGAGGACGCAAAGAGACTTCAAGGGGATTTAGACAGGCACGGACATGCCAGATGGATAATGTGGATAAATATGAAGTGGTCCACTTTGGTAGGAAAACAAAAAATAGAGTATTTCAATGGTGAGAGATTGCAAAGTATTGGATGTCCATAAGTCACTGAAAGCGAACATGCAGATGCAACAAGCTATGTCGACTTAAATTGCAGCAGACTTTGACTACACGAGTAAAGATGATCTTCCCATAATTGCAGAGCCTTGATGAGAGCGCATCTGAAGTGTTGTGCACAGCCTTTTCACTACTTATCTAAGGAAATACTAGCCATAGAGGAAGCACAATGAAGGTTCACCAAACTGATGGGTGGTGGGATTGTCATTCAAGGAGACTGGGCCTTTGTTATCTCGTGTTAAGAAGAATGAAGCATGCATAAAGTTCTTGCAGCATTGTCAGGGTAGATGCAAGAAGGATGTCCCTCTGCCTGGTGCTCTGGAGATCGATCAGTCATGAATGGCCCAATCTTGTCCCATTTCCTCTGATCCTAAAACTTTCACCTTACATCTGGGTTTGATTATTCCAATCTACTCCTTGCCGGTCTCCCACATTCTACCCTCCATAAACTTCAGGTCAACCAAAACTCCACTTTCAACATCCTTCTTCACATTAAGTCCCATTCATTTCTTTGCTCGCTGACCCACATAGGTCCGGTTAAGCAAGCCACTTGATTTTAAAATTCTTATCCAACCCCACCAATCTATATGCCCTAATTCTGACCTCTTCAACTAATCTCTAATGTGTTTTGAAATAACATTTTGTTTCATTATGCGCCGATGAAGTACCTTGGAATGATGCATATATGAAAACTGCTATATAGACATGGGTTACTGCTGTTCACCCTCGGGTGGAGAATGGGCTAACGCTTTTGTTATTATACCCCCACCACAGGGTGGTGTGAAAAGTTTGGAAAACCTAAAAGACCTACAAGACCTATTATAGTGACACATTCTTGAGGTGGCAATGTAACTTCTCGGATGATGAAGCAAGACCACCTAAAAGAACACTTGATTGGAGTTCTGGTGCATGTCAATCAGGCTGCAGCATCAGAAACGTGGTGGTAGTGGAGAAGCGTCTTAAAATATGCCCACGGGTGACCTTAAAATGGAATTTTCAGCAATCCAGCTGGAGTTAAATATAGAAGAGGCAGTTAATAGTAGAACCCCGAATGCTTCAAGATAGCAGCACATCTTTTTAAATATATATTCAGAGTACCCAATTATTTATTTCCAATTAAGGGGCAATTTAGCGTGGCCAATCCACCTACCCTGCACATCTTTGGGTTGTGGGAGCGAGACCCACACAAACAGGGAGAAAATGTGCAAACTTCACACGGACAGTGACCCGGGATCTGACCTGGGTCCTCAGCGCCATGAGGCAGCAGTGCTAACCACTGCGCCACTCTCTGCAACACAACTGAGAGAGCAAAAGATCTTTCACACTTAATCAGGTGTTCTAAACAAGGGGTCAAAATTAAGACACTCAGGCTTGTCAAGGTTAAATTAAAGTTTGTTGCAGTTGGCAGAAAGACTATGCAACCCTAGTATGTGTTTTCTGGGATGTGATTTAAACAAAAAGTGGAAGAACTCTGCACAAACAGCCCTGTGGGGCCTAATTCCCATCTAAACTTTCTCTCTACAGGTATTTATGATCTGACAAAGCAGCGTTGCAGCTGATTTTGAGAATGATCACAAATTTGCCCATTGTGTGCACTTGAAACATTCTAGTCTGAGTAATGTCTCCTTGAGGAATAATGTCTAAAAACACAGTCTGGTGGAATTGAAACTGAAGGAATTTGCTTTGTGTGTCTAATGTCTCATGTAATGCAGCAAAGCTCAGAAATAGAACCACGGTCCAGTAAAGGAGTAAAATAATGAGAGGAGATGATCACAGGGAACAAGAGAAGTATTAAGAACTCCATTAGTCAGTTTTCTGCTATAAAACTCTATGAACAGCTAATCCAATAAGCTAGATGCACTTGAGACTTGTTCTTGATAACAAAGACTAGCAGGAAAAGGAGGAGGATCACGCCAGATTTTGATGCCAACATATTGATAACCACAAGCTTGGTAGAGAAAGATGCAACCAACTCAAAAAACAAGTTATTGGGGCAGCATGAGGTGCAGTGGTTAGCACCGGGACTGCGGCACTGAGGACCCAGGTTCGAATCCCACCCCGGATTTTGCACATTATCCCCATGTCTGCATGGGTTTCACCCACACAAACCAAAGGTGTGCAGATTAAGTGGATTGGCCACGCTAAATTGCCCCTTAATTGGAAACAAACATAATTGGGTACTCTAAATTTATTAAAAAAGACATGTTATACAGATTCCTGAAATCTTTGCTAAATGCTGTAAACTTACCACGATGAATGGAACAATCCAGACTGTTGATACATCCAATTGCCTCTTATTTGAGGTTGTTAACTTGTCAGTTACCCAAACTATGAAGAGTTTGAACTGTGTTTCTAACTTTACATTAATTCTGTTATATACCTCATTACTTTGTGTATAGTGTGTATTGTGTATAAATATTCATCATCAAGATGTTACTAATTGCAGGAGGCACAGTGGCTAGCACTGCTGCATCATGGCGCTGAGAACCCAGGTTTGATCCCAGGGCCACTGTCCGTGTGGAGGTTGGGAGAACACCAAAAAAGATTAGGTAAATTGGCCATGCTGAATTGCCGCTTAATAGAAAAAAAAAATTGGGTACTCTTGTTTTAGATTTTAAAAAGATGTTACTAATTTCCTAAGTGAATTAATAAAAAAGTGTTAGTTCCCAATTTCATGGTGTGACTTCTTTTAGTAACACTGAAGTACAGTTCCCTCATTACGCAAGAGGGCTACACTTATCCTCCATATGGTTGGTAGTATAAATGTTAATATCTAAACCAGATGATGTCAGCCAGTTCAATGAGACATATTCAGGCATTTGTAGTGTTTCCCCAAATAAGGTAGCAAATCGCTAGATTGGTCTTTGTCAAGGGGTTACGGTGAAGGGGTTGGATAAGTCTAGTACCTTTTGAGATCATAGAATTTACAGTGGAGACTTCCGGTTGCGGTGATGCGGAGCTAAGCCGCACGTTCGGCAGCTCCCGCTATTAAAGGACTTTTGGGCCTATTTTAGGGCCCCAAACGGCACTGTTTCGACGATTCCCGGTGGGGGAAGGTGTTTGGAGGAACATTCCCCGAAATTTATGGTGCGTACCCGGAGTGGGGCAAAGGAAAAGGCTGCAGCAGCTCCCCAGGAAAAGAGGGGGAAGGAGGATAAAATGGCGGCCGGCGGAGCACCCGAGGACAGGTGGAAGTGGGCGCAGGGGCAGCAAGCTGCTCTTCTGCGCTGTTTTGCGGAGCTGAAGGCTGAGTTGCTGGACTCCCTGAATGCGACTACCAACAAGCTGCTTGAGACCCAGGCAGCCCAGGGGGTGGCCATTCAGGAGTTGCAGCGGCAGGCCGCTGAGCGGGAGGAGGAGGCCATGGTCCTCGTGGGGAAGGTGGAGTTGCACGAGGCACTTCACAAAAAGTGGCAAGACCGCTTGGAGGAGCTGGACATTCACATGATGCGAAAGAATTTGAGGATCCTGGGCCTGGCGGAGGGGCTGGAGGGGTCGGATCTTCCGTCTTATGTGACCACGATGCTGAGCTCGTTGATGGGAGCAGGGTCCCTCCATTTGCCCCTGGAGCTTGAGGGAGCTCACAGAGTGATGGCCAGGAGGCCCATGGCAAATGAGCCCCCGAGGGCGGTGCTGGTGCGGTTCCATCGATTCAGTGACCGGGAGTGTGAGCTGCGCTGGGCCAAGAAAGAGAGCAGCAGCAAGTGGGAGAATTCGGTAGTGCGAATCTACCAGGACTGGAGTGCGGAGGTGGCTAGGCAGCGGGCCGGGTTTAACCGAACGAAGGCGGTGCTACATGCCAAGCAGGTTAAATTTGGAATGCTGCAGCCTGCACGTCTGTGGGTGACATATAAGGACCGGCACCACTACATCGAGTCCCCGGAGGAGGCGTGGGCCTTTGTACAGGCGGAGAAGCTGGACTCGAACTAGGGTCTGGGGGGTCCGGTGCACTACGGTCGTCGCTGTTTTTGCTGTTGCTGTTTTTGTAATTTTGACATGTGTTTTCTATGCTGGTTTTTGCTCTGTTTCCGGGTGGGTCTGTTGGGTATGGTTTTGTGTGTGGGGAATATTGGGGGTTTGTTTTTTATTTTCTCTTCTGTACGGGGCTGGGGGATGGGGTGGAGCTGGAATTTGGGGAGTTGCGTCAGAAGGGTAGGGTGGGGCAGTGTGAAAGCGTGGGCTTTCTTCTGGTTTCCCGCGCTGCGGGGCAGGGGGGGGTGGAGCTGGCGGTGGGGGCATGGCCTCTACTGGTTTTTTCCCATGCTGAAGCGGTGCCAAGGTGTGGCAGGAGGGGGGGATGACCCCGTGTTGGGAGGGGCTGGGTTTTGGCGGGAGTTGCCGGGGTCAGCAGAAGTCAGCTGACTCACGGAAGTACCATGGAGGGTGCGTCGCGGCTAGGAGGGGTCCTAGCCTTTTGGGGGGGGGGGGTTTGCTGCTGGAAGGGCCAGGAGAGAGCTGGTGTGGGCCGGGGGGTTAGAGGGGAGGCGGTATCGTCATGGGGATGGGTCGGGCAGCGTGTGCTGGCCTGGGGCGAGCAGTCGATGAGCTATGGCTAGTCGGCGGGGCAGGGGGCCGGGGAGCCCTCTGATCCGGCTGATCACCTGGAACGTGAGGGGGCTGAATGGGCCGGTTAAGCGGGCTCGGGTATTTTCTCATTTGAAGGGGCTGAAGGCGGACGTGACTATGCTCCAGGAGACCCACTTGAAGGTGGCGGACCAGGTTCGTCTGAGGAAGGGGTGGATGGGGCAGGTTTTCCACTCGGGATTAGAGGCGAAAAACCGGGGGGTGCCGATTCTGGTGGGGAAGAGGGTGGCGTTCGAGGCGTCTGAGGTGGTGGCGGAGAAGGAGGGCAGATATATTATGGTGAAGGGTAGGCTGCAGGGAGAGAAGGTGGTGCTGGTTAATGTGTATGCCCCGAATTGGGATGATGCTGGCTTTATGAGGCGCATGTTGGGCCGCATTCCAGACCTGGAGGCAGGGGGCCTGATCATGGGGGGAGGCTTTAACACAGTGCTGGATCCCCCACTGGACCATCCAGTTCAAGGACGGGTAGGAGGCCGGCGGCGGCCAAGGTGCTGAGGGGGTTTATGGACCAGATGGGAGGGGTGGATCCCTGGAGGTTTGGGAGGCCGAGGGCGCGGGAGTATTCTTTTTTCTCCCATGTACATAGGGTTTACTCCCGAATAGATTTTTTCGTCCTGAGCAGGGGATTGATCCCGAAGGTGCAGGATGCCGAGTATTCGGCCATAGCAATTTCAGACCATGCTCCGCGCTGGGTCGATCTGGAGATGGGGGAGCACCCGCTGTGGCGCCTGGATGTGGGGATGCTGGCTGATGAGGTGTGTAGGAGGGTCCGGGGAAGTATTGAGGGGTATCTTGAGACCAACGACACGGGGGAGGTCTGGGTGGGGATGGTCTGGGAGGCTCTGAAAGCAGTGATCCAGGGGGAGCTGATTTCCATCCGGGCCCATAGGGAAAGGAGGGAGAGGAAGAGACTGGTGGGGGAGCTCCTGGACGTAGATAGGAGGTACGCGGAGGCCCCGGAGGAGGGGTTGCTGGGGGAACGGCGTAGTTTGCAGGCCAAGTTCGACTTGTTGACAACCAGAAAGGCGGAGACACAGTGGAGGAGGGCGCAAGGCACGGTATACGAGTATGGGGAGAAGGCGAGCAGGATGTTGGTGCATCAGCTCCGCAGGCGAGATGCGGCTAGGGAAATTGGTGGAGTGACAGATAAGGGTGGAAATGTGGTGCAGAAGGGGGCAGAGGTGAACGGGGTCTTTAGGGACTTTTACGAGGAACTGTACCGGTCGGAGCCACCGGTGGGGGATGGGGGGATGGAGAGCTTCATGAACAGGCTACGCTTCCCAACGGTGAAGGAGGAGGGGCTGGGGGCGCCGATAGAGTTGGAGGTGCGAGTCAGGGAGATTGGTCAAATGCAGTCAGGTAAGGCGCCGGGGCCGGCTGGGTTCCCGGTGGAATTTTATAAAAAGTATGCAGATCTGGTGGGCCCCCTGTTGGTGTGAGCCTTCAATGAGGCATGGGAGGGGCTTTGCGCACGACGATGTCACGGGCACTGATCTCTCTGATCCTGAAGCGGGATAAGGACCCCTTGCAGTGTGGATCATACAGGCCAATCTCGCTCCTCAATGTTGATGCTAAGTTGCTGGCGAAGATCCTGACCACCAGGATAGAGGACTGTGTGCCAGGGGTGATACACGAGGATCAGACAGGATTTGTCAAGGGAAGACAGCTTAACACGAATGTGCGGAGATTGTTAAATGTGATTATGATGCCGGCGGTGGAGGGGGAGATAGTGGCGGCGCTGGATGCAGAGAAGGCGTTTGATAGAGTTGAGTGAGGGTATCTGTGGGAGGTGCTGGAGCGGTTCGGATTCAGGAAGGGGTTCATCAAATGGGTGAGGTTGCTCTACGAGGCCCCGATGGCGAGTGTAGTTACCATTTGAAGGAGATCAGAGTACTTCAGGCTCTACAGTGGAACCAGGCAGAGGTGCCCCCTGACTCCATTGCTTTTTGCACTGGCAATAGAACCTCTGGCTTTGGCGCTGAGGCAGTCGGGGAGGTGGAGGGGCCTGGTACGGGGTGGGGAAGAACATAGGGTATTGCTGTATGCGTACAACCTGCTGTTGTATGTGGCGGACCCAGAGGGGGGAATGCCGGGGGTGATGGAGCTGTTGGCTGAGTTTGGGAGCTTCACGGGCTATAAGTTAAATCTGGGCAAGAGTGAAGTATTTGTAGTACACCCGGGTGATCAGGAGGGGGGAATTGGGAGGCTCCCGTTTAAGAGGGCAGTGAAGAGTTTCAGATACCTGAGGGTGCAGGTGGCCAGGAGTTGGGGGACTCGCCATAAGCTTAATTTTACCAGGCTTGTGGAGCAGATGGAGGAGGAATTCAAAAGGTGGGACATGGTGCCGCTATCGCTGGCGGGTAGAGTGCAGTCCGTCAAAATGATGGTTCTCCCGAGGTTCTTGTTCCTTTTTCAGTGTTTGCCTATCTTTATCCCTAGGGCCTTTTTTAGGAGGGTGACTAGCAGCAACATGAGCTTTGTTTGGGCGCATGGGACCCCGAGGGTGAAGAGGGTCTTCTTGGATCGGGGTAGAGATGGTGGGGGGCTGGCGTTATCCAATCTCTCGGGGTATTATTGGGCGGCCAATGTGTCGATGGTGCGCAAGTTGGTGATGGAGGGGGAGGGGGCAGCATGGAAACGGTTGGAGATGGCGTCCTAGAAGATAGAACAGTACAGCACAGAACAGGCCCCTCGGCCCTCGATGTTGTGCCGAACAATGACCACCCTACTTTAAACCCACGTAACCCGTATCCCAACAATCCCCCCATTAACCTTACACTACGGGCAATTTAGCATGGCCAATCCACCTAACCCGCACATCTTTGGACTGTGGGAGGAAACCGGAGCACCCGGAGGAAACCCACGCACACACAGGGAGGACGTGCAAACTCTACACAGACAGTGACCCAGCCGGGAATCGAACCTGGGACCCTGGAGCTGTGAAGCATTGATGCTAACCACCATGCTACCGTGAGGCCCCTTGCTACCGTGAGGTCCTGTGGAGACACAAGCCTGGGGGCCCTGGTAACGGCGCCGTGGCCGCTCCCTCCTACAAGGTATACCACGAGTCCGGTGGTGGCGGCTACCCTCAAGATTTGGGGGCAGTGGAGGCGACATAGGGGGGAAGTGGGGGGCTCGATGGAGGCTCTGTTAAGGGGGAACCATTGGTTCGTCCCGGGGAACATTGATGGGGGGTTCCAGGGTTGGCACAGAGCGGGCATCAGACAGCTGAGGGACCTGCTCACTGATGGGAGCTTTGCGAGCCTGGGGGAGTTGGAGGAGAAATTTGGGCTCCCCTCGGGGAACATGTTCAGGTATCTGCAAGTAAAGGCGTTTGCTAGGCGGCAGGTGGAGGGATTCCCTTTGCTTCCCGCGAGGGGGGTGAGTGACATGGTGCTTTCGGGGGTCTGGGTCGGGGATGGGAAGATATCTGATATCTACAAGGTAATGCAGGAGGTGGAGGAGGCGTCAGTAGAGGAGCTAAAGGCTAAGTGGGAGGGGGAACTGGGGGAACAGATCGAAGATGGGACATGGGCTGATGACCTGGAGAGGGTTAATTCTTCCTCCTCGTGTGCGCGGCTTAGCCTCATCCAATTCAAGGTGCTGCACCGGGCCCACATGTCCGGGTCGAGGATGAGTAGGTTCTTTGGGGGCGAAGACAGGTGTGTCAGGTGTTCAGGGAGTCCAGCGAACCACGCCCATATGTTCTGGGCATGCCCGGCAATGGAGGAGTTCTGGAAGGGGGTGGCGAGGACGATGTCGAGGGTGGTAGGATCCAGGGTCAAGCCAGGATGGGGGACTCGCGATTTTTGAGGTTGGGGTGGAGCCGGGAGTGCAGGAGGCGAAAGAGGCCGGTGTGCTGGCCTTTGCGTCCCTAGCAGCCCGGCGGAGGATCTTGCTACAGTGGAAGGATGCAAGACCCCCAAGTGTGGAGACCTGGATCAATGACATGGCGGGTTTTATTAAGCTGGAGAAGGTCAAATTTGCCCAGAGAGGATCGGTACAAGGGTTCTTTAGGCGGTGGCAACCTTTCCTAGACTTTCTGGCTCAGCGATAGGGTACTGGGTCAGCAGCAGCAGCAACCTGGGGGGGGGGGGGAGGGACGTTGACTATGTTTGCTTATTTAATTTTAATTTATTTTTAAGTTCTCTTGTTGTTTACTGGGTTTGGGGGGGGGGGGTGAGATACATGCGTGAAACGGTCTTGGGGGTGTTAGAGTTATTATGGTGTTTTATTGTTGCTTTTCATTGTTTGTTGTTATATTTTCTGTTAAAAATTTCAATAAAAATTATTTTTTAAAAAAGAATTTACAGTGGAGACCATTCGGCCCATCCAGTCTGCACCAGCTCTTGAAAAGAGCGCCCTACTTAAGCCCACGCCTCCACCCTATCCCCGTAACCCAACTCAACATTTTTTGGACACTAAGGACAATTTAGCATGGCCAATCCACCTAACTCCCACATCTTTGGACTGTGGGAGAGAACCGGAGCACCCGGAGGAAACCCACGCAGACACAGGAAGAGCGTGCAGACTCCGTACAGATAGTGACCCAAGCTGGGAATCAAACCTGAGACCATGGAGCGGTGAAGCAACTGTGCTAAACCACTGTGCTACCCAGAGATATTAAACAATTTGACCGCCAGGTGCTTGTAAAAGATACGGCATTTTTTTTAACAACAGGTTGTCCTGTCCAACAGTTAAGTCCTTATTCAACCCCACCAAACTAACTGATCATTTGGTACTTGGCTGTGCACAAAGTGGCTAACATATTGGCATGTCAACATCAGTGACTATTTTTAAAATCTAATAAACTGTATGTAAAGCAAACCGAAAAGGATCTACAAACTGCAAATTATATTTTCTCTGACATTTGAGATGGGATTTATTGTTTACTGATCCCAAAGATCTTACAGTAATGAATGTAGAGAGTGGAAGATAGAGCACTGGGGGGAAACTGAAACCAAAGAATGAGGAAGCAAGGTAGAAAAACAAAATAGAAAATAGCAATGCCTGCAATACTGATTTCACATTTGCGAAAGGTGAGGCAGGGTGCACAGACGAAGGACGACAGTGCACAGGGGCCAAATGGACAGCACATGATTGTAGGAGTAACACACAAACACAAAAATGCACACGTGGGTTAGTTTCAATTATAATTGGAAGGTATACATTGGAAATCTGTGAACATATACAAAGGACAAAATCAAAGGCAAGCATATAGGGAGGGAGTGTCCAGGAAACAAGCTTATTTTCTTAATTCAAAACTCAGAAGCCAAATTATCTAAGAATCCAAATTATTTTAGCCTTAAAATCTCATGTTATTTCATTTAAATTACTGCTAAATTAAATTATTTAGTGTAAAAAGTGACTGCATTATATGCAGCAGACAGCAAACTAGGGCCAGACTTTAGCCCCATTGGAGGCAGAAACCGAAGCAGGCGGGCACACGTTTACACATTCTTCCCATGTCTGCACGGGTCTCATCACCACAACACAAAAGATGTGCAGGGTAGGTGAATAGGCCATGCTAAATTGAAAAAAATAAAAAAATTGGGTGCTCCAAATTTTTAAAGATAAAAAAAGAAAATATTGAGAGAAATTATGCTTGAATTTTGATGTGAGCTGATCCAAGGTAGGAGGGCATCCTAGTGACATTCCAGCTTCAAGAGCTCAACTACCATCCTAACGGTGAGGTCACCACCCGTAACCATCCAAATTGGGAAAAATCACAAATGAGTGATCGTTAAACACACAGTGCAAGCTTAGAATCTCTTTCAGCCTGACAGCAGGATGCTGAAAACTCATAAACATACCCTGTCCCTAATTTCAATGAGACATCTTTTTAAATTTCTGCCTCTCATTGAAGGTTTCTAGTCTGTACCCGGCCTGAGTGCACCCGAGTCCAACTGAGGTCAGTACAATAGTTACCCAAAAGTTAAAAGCAATTTTAATTGGATTGGATTTGTTTATTGTCACGTGTACCGAGGTACAGTGAAAAGTATTTTCTGCAAGCAGCTCAACAGATCATTCAGTACATGGAAGAAAAGGGAATTAAACAAAATTCAAGAAAATACATGAGAATACATAATAGGGCAACACAAGATATACAATGTAATTCTTTTATTTAGTAACTATTGTTGTATTACGGTCTCAGCCATCAGTATGTGATTTCAATCACATTATTGGATAGTTCCCAGTCCACGGCAATTGTCCAAAGGTTTGAACTTCCTGGGTAATCATTGTGCAATCCTCACCTGGGAACAGGGTGAGCAGTTCCTCAGCACCTCTTCGGGATATCCCTTCAATCAGGCTTGTGGCCTGTTAGCCTCAAACAATCCCGCTAGGCCTCCATATCGAGCCCTCCCCCATTCAAAATGTCAGTAAGTGAATTTGAAGATTCCCCCCAAGCACAGGCCAATTATCTCCCGCACTTGATGTTGTTAGGTTCGTTAGCGAGCCAGACGAGGAGGATGGAGATGGCTGCCAGAAAGTGAATGAGGGGGGTCTGGCTTAGAGTTGGTAGGCTTCCTGTGGGGGTGCAGAAGAGACTTACTACCGGTGCACATGTATGAGTGTTTGTTTGAGCAGGAAAAAGTGTGCGCGAGTGATGGGCTGGGTGTTTCTGTCAGTGAAGGAACAGCTATGTATTCCCAAGTCAGGATGGTGAGTGGCTTGGGAGGGAACTTCCATGTGGTGTTCCCATGTGTCTGCTGTCCTTGTCCTTCAAGATGGTAGTAGTTGTTTTTGGTTTGGAAGGTGCTGTTTAAGCAACCTGGTGAGTTACTGCAGTGCATCTTATAGATGGCACATATTGCTACCATTGTGCGTCAGTGGTGGAGGGAGTGAATGTTTGTGGAAGGGCTAGCAATCACGCGGGCTGCTTTGTCCTGGATGGTGCTCAGCTTCTTGAGTGTTGTCTTGAATCTTGACTGAGGAAATTTGGCATGTCAGCTACGATCCTCACCAACTTCTACAGATGCACCATAGAAAGCATTCTTTCTGGTTGTATCACAGCTTGGTATGGAGCCTGTTCTGCCCAAGACCCTAGGAAACTACAAAAGGTTGTGCCTCCCATCAATTCCCGCTGCCTCAGAAAGGCAGCCAGCATAATTAAGGACCCCATGCAACCCGGACATACTCTCTTCCACCAGGAAAAAGATACCAAAGTTTGAGGTCACGTACCAACCGACTCAAGAACAGCTTCTTCCCTACTGCCATCAGACTTTTGAATGGGCCTACCTCGTATTAAGTTGATCTTTTCTCTGCACCTTGCTATAACTGTAACATTATATTCTGCAGTCTCTCCTTCCTTCCCTATGTACAGTATGCATTGTTTGTACAGCAGGCAAGAAACAATACTTTTCACTGTATGATAATACATGTGACAATAATAAATCAAATCAAAGTTGTTGGAGCTGCACTCATCCAGGCAAGTGGAGAGTATTCCATCACACTCCTGATTAGTGCCTTTAGGGAGTCAGGGGATGAGTTACTTGCTGCAGGATTCGTAGCCTCTGACCAGTTCCTGAAGCCACAGTATTTATATGGCTAGTCCAGTTCAGCTTCTAGACAAATGCAACCCCCAGGATGTTGATAGTGGGGGATTTGGCTACGGTGATGCCATTGAATTTTAAGGGGCAATGTTTAGATTCTCTCTTGTTGGGGGTAGTCATTGTCTGGCACTTGTGTGGTGCGAGTGTCATTTGAGTGTTACTGGAACAGCTTGACTAGGGACACGGCTAGCTCAGGACCAAAGTTTTCAATCAACTGGGTGCTGTCAGAGCTAATAATCTTTCCGTATCCAGTGCCTTCAGCTGCTTCTTGCTATCACATGGAATTAATCGAAATGGCTGAAGACTGGCAGCTGGGAACCTCAGCAAGAGGCACAAAGAGATCATCCATTCGGTATCTCTGGCTGAAGAGAGTTGTAAATGTTTTATCTTTTGTACTCATGCATTGGGTTTCTCCACCATTGAGGTTTGTGGAGTCTGCTCCTCCCGTTCGATTGTTTAACTGTCACTGTCATTCACAACTTGATGCGGCAAGACTGCAGCGCTTTGATCGGATCCACAGGCTGCAGAATCACTTATCTCTGTCTACAGCATGCATGTGGTTGTAGCTTCACCAGGTTAACATTTTATTTTTAGGTTTGACTGGTGCTGCTCCAGGCATGCTCTATTGCATTTCTCTCTGAACTAGGATGTCTTTCGGGAATACTACTGCAAATTAACTTGTATTTCTGAAGTCAGTTCCTGTACTTATTGGTAATGGCATATCACCAGGACATGACAGGCCATGATTGTGGTTGAAAGGGCAGCATGGTGGCACAGTGGTTAACACTGGGACTACAGCCGAGGACACGGGTTTGAATCCTTGCCCTGGGTCACTGTCCGTGTGGAGTTTGCACATTCTCCCCGTGTCTGCGTGGGTTTCACCCCCACAACCCAAAGATGTGCAGGTTAGGTGGATGGGCCACGCTAAATTGCCCATTAATTGGAAAGAATAATAATTGGGTACTCTAAATTTATAGAAAGAAATGACTGTGGTTGAATAAAATTCTGCACCTCATAGATACTCAGTTGAACTGCTAGATCTGGTCTTAAGGTATCTCTTTAGTATGGTGATGAGACCACACACGATGGAGGGTGTTGTGTGAAGATGGTCCTTCGCCTCCACAAGGACTGTAAGATGGGTACTCTCACCAATGTGGCAAGTAGATTGGTGACGGCAAAGACCAGTACGCTTTTCCGTCTTACTTCAATTGCTACCTGCTGCTGGCCCATTCTGGCAGATATGCCCTTCAGGACTCGGCCAGTTCAGGCACTCTTGCTGATGGGCAATGAAGCTGGGGAGATGGTGGCGTAGTGGTATTGACACTGGACTACTAATCCGGACACCCAGGATAATGCTCTGGGGTCCCAGGTTTGAATCCTACCATGGCAGATAGTGATATTTGAATTCAATAAAGATTTGGAATTAACAGTCTAATGATGACCATGAAACCATAGCCGATTTTTGTAAAAACCCATCTGGTTCACTAATGTCGGGAAGGAAATCTACCATCATAACCCATTCTGCCTACATGTGACTCTAGACCCACACAGCAAAACGGTTGACTCTTAACTGCCTCCCCCCCCTCCCTCACTGAAATGGCCTTAAGAAGCAGGTTTTCTTGCCAACGTTTGACCTAATGCCTTGAAACATCATAGGGTCCAGTCAATGTTGAGGTCTCCCAGATGCACACCCTCCCACTTACACCCTTATGCCGGAATCTCTGATGCATCTATCCTGTCATTGTAACAAAGCTTTTTATTAAAAATTGTGTTGCAAATGTGTAGGTACACCCACCTATAGTGCCTTAAACAAATCAAACAAACATAATAAAACTTCAAGTTTGAATGTATGCTTTCGAAAAATGATGCAAATGAACATGTCATATACTGCTGCTCATCTTCAGCTGTGAAACTATACACAGATGCAGAATGAGATATATCAGCTTTCTTGAAAGCTACCGATATAATTTGCAGTGATTGCACATGTCATTTGTAAAGCAATACATAGAACACAGCACAGAACAGATCCTTCGGCCCTCGATGTTGTGCCGAGCCTTGTCCGAAACCAAGATCAAGCTGTCCCACTCCGTCATTCTGGTGTGCTCATGTGCCTATCCAATAACAGCTTGAAAGTTCCTAAAGTGTCCGACTCCATTATCACAGCAGGCAGCCCATTCTACAGCCTAACCACTTTGAGTAAAGAACCTACCTCAGACATCCCTCCTATATCTCCCACCCTGAACCTTATAGTTATGCCCCCTGGTAACAGCTACATCCATCCGAGGAAATAGTCTCTGAACGTCCACTCTATCTATCCCCCTCATCATCTTATAAACCTCTACTAAGTCGCCTCTCATCCTCCTCCGCTCCAAAGAGAAAATCCCTAGCTCCCTCAACCTTTCCTCATAAGACCTATCCTCCAACCAGGCAGCATCCTGGTAAATCTCCTTTGCAACCTTTCCAATGCTTCCACATCCTTCCTATAGTGAGGTGACCAGAACTGGACACAATTCTTGAAACACAACTCTTTTGTGACCAACTTTCAAAGTCAGTCTTTTCTGCTCAAGTACAGATAGGAACAACAGAGTGCATCATGAAGGAACATCTTCAACTTCAAAAAATAGCTGAGAAATTAAATGTGGAATACATCTATTCCATTAGCTATGAATGCATGTTGCTATGAAATTCTCTTGTAGATCAAAAGTTTTCACTGGTCTCTAGAGTAGAGGATTCTTAAGATTAAAGACCCTGAGAATAGAAGTTCCTCCTCATCCCAGTCACCCCTTATTTTGAAACAGTCCTCAGAAGCGGAAACATTCTCTTCATATAACTCTGATCAAGCCCCTCAGAACCGTATGTTTCACTTGCCTGCTTTCCACTCAAATCATCTTCTATACAGTCTTCGGTCTCACAATCCTCAGCTTTGGATCCTGAAGAACAAACATGTTAATTGAGTATTGATTTTCCAGCAGCAATCAGGTCTTCTTGTGGACAGGAATAAGGCGACGAACAGATGATTGCTGCCAATTGGGCATAAATGCAACCCATACTGATTCAAAGTATCCTCTTCTCGCAATTCCAAGGGTGTCAAAGTTAGCAAATGCAGGAAGGGGAACTGTCATACTCTTCTCAATTTACAATGAATGTCAACTGATAGTAACATCCTTAAAAAGTCCCACTTCCAAATAATATTACAGTTCAATAGGCTAGAATAACAATATACCCAGTTAAAATTTCAATATCTGCATCTTGAAAGTGTATTTATCTCCCACCTTTTCCCGTTTTCTTTGATGCTCTACTGCTCGGGGTCTCTGGGTTGATTGAAATTTCATCTGGATTTCCTCCTTCGTCTTGTATTACCTGAAGACAGCAATCACACCATTAGCACAAGACAAAAATTAACTTTTTTTTATACAGCGCCATCCTATTCAGGTCAAATGCACCTAGCAATAATTCCAGATGATAGATTGCAGCAGCGCCAAAGGTAAGAAAACTAGTACAACAGGAGACCCAAGGAAATAAGGGTGAAAGAAAGTCTATGAGAACAGTGGAGAGAGAAGGGAGCTAATGTTGAGTTTGGATGACTCTGTTAAGTCATCCAGACTCAAAATATTAGACTTCTCTCCGCACAGATGCAGTCAGACCTGCTAAGGTTGTCTGGTTGTTTGTTTGTGTTACAATATAAATAATAAAATGGCAGTCAGAGGAAAATTCTTAGGAGCGCAAAAGGCTTGGTTAAAGTACAAAATTAGCACTTTGCAACTTTTGTTCATGAAAACGAATGCTGCTAATAAAGCAATCAAGCAGAAGGTAGGAGAGGAGGTACTTAAAAGGTTGGCAGTTCTCAAAGTAGCAACGGTCACTGACCCAGATGGAATGGATCCCAGATTACTGAAGGTTCCAAGACTGGGAGAAGACTAGGAGGCCCTCTACCTTCTCTCCACCCCACCCCCCCCCTCAAAAGACCCTGTCCCCCCGCCAGCTCCTGACAGGCCCTCCTCTCCCCCCACCCCACTGCAACAGGACCTCCTCCTCTCCCCCCCCCCCCTTGCAACAGGACCGCCTCCTCCTCCGGCCATCGCAACAGGCCCCCCTCCTCCCTCCCCCCCCCCCCGCAACAGGCCCTCCTCCTCCTCCCCCCCCCCCGCAACAGACCCCCCTCTCCTCCGCCCCCCCCCCCCCCAGCAACAGGCCCCCCTCCTCCGCCCCCCGGCAACAGGCCCTCCTCCTCCTCCGCCCCCTCCCCGGCAACAGACCCTCCTCCTCCCCCCGCAAAATGCCATCCTCCTCCACCCCCACCCGGTCCTCCTCATCCGCCCCCTCTCCCCCCTCCGCAACAGGCCCTCCTCCTCCTCCGCAATAGGCCCTCCTCCTCCTCCTCCGCAACACGCCTTGGCAACAGTCCCTCCTCCTCTCTCTTCCCCCCCCCCCCAACCCGCCGCAACAGGCCCTCCTCCTCTCTCCCCCCCAAACAGGCCCTCCTCCTCCACCCCCCCCCACAACAGGCCCTCGCGCCCCCCCCCCCAACAGGCCATCGCATCCCCCCCCCCCAACAGGCCCTCGCGCACCACCCCCCCCCCCCACAACAACAGGCCCTCACGCCCCCCCCCCCACAACAACAGGCCCTCGCGCCCCCCCCACACAACAACAGGCCCTCGCGCCCCCCCCACACAACAACAGGCCCTCGCGCGCCCCCCCCCACACAACAACAGGCCCTCGCGCGCCCCCCCCCACACAACAACAGGCCCTCGCGCCCCCCCCCCCCACACAACAACAGGCCCTCGCGCGCCCCCCCCCACACAACAACAGGCCCTCGCGCCCCCCCCCCCCACACAACAACAGGCCCTCGCGCCCCCCCCCCCACACAACAACAGGTCCTCGCACCCCCCCCCCCACACAACAACAGGCCCTCGCGCCCCCCCCCCCAACAACAGGCCCTCGCGCCCCCCCCCAACAACAACAGGCCCTCGCGCCCCCCCCCCCCCCAACAACAGGCCCTCGCCCCGCGCCCCCCCCCCAACAACAACAGGCCCGCGCCCCCCCCCCAACAACAGGCCCGCGCCCCCCCCCCAACAACAGGCCCGCGCCCCCCCCAACAACAACAGGCCCGCGCCCCCCCCCAACAACAGGCCCGCGCCCCCCCAACAACAGGCCCTCGCGCCCCCCCCCCAACAACAACAGGCCCTCGCGCCCCCCTCCCCAACAACAACAGGCCCTCGCGCCCCCCCCCCCCCCCAACAACAACAGGCCCTCGCGCCCCCCCCCCAACAACAACAGGCCCTCGCGCCCCCTCCCCCCCCCCCCCCCCCCGGGCAACAGGCCCTCCTCCCCCTTGCACACCTGCCGGAGCCGCTCCATCAGAGTGCTTTTGTTTCCATTGGTGTCCAGATTTCTCTTTTTGAGCTCTGTTTTCAAATCCACCACCCTCAGCTCGGTGATCTTCCGAAGGCCACTCTCGGCAACAGCAAGTCCATCTCCGCTCTCGTCCGCCATTGCAGCCACCGCTCTCACAAACAGCAGTTTCAAAATGGCGCCCGGACTCCTTTCCTCCCGGCTACCTCTGCGCATGCGCTCCTTCCGGCTCAGTGCCACTGCGCAGGCGTCAGTCTGCAGGCTTTGTTTCAGCAGCTGTTGAGACAATGTCCTCTCACCCTGTACACTCTGTTCAAAGGCAGCTCCTTGACCCATAGCAGACTCCATCTTTCTGTATTAAGTGTCATTCTTTTCATTTGCCAATAGCATCTTTCAATTTTCATTCAATAATGATGTTTAATGCTTCCCTCTCCTGCTTTTACTCTTCGCTTCAGAACGCCTC
Organism: Scyliorhinus canicula; assembly: GCF_902713615.1. NCBI lineage: Eukaryota > Metazoa > Chordata > Chondrichthyes > Carcharhiniformes > Scyliorhinidae > Scyliorhinus > Scyliorhinus canicula. Next base: position 73,586,719 of record NC_052163.1, on the reverse strand, counting down.
GCCCAAGTCTGTTTCCACCTCAAATCTGCCCTGACCAGCCTCCTCTGCCTTTTGCTAATTATGTTCAGCAAATCTATTTGCACTATCCTCTGCACTTTATTGATATCAGCTTATAAAAACATCATTATATCATGGCTGATCATTACCACAGTGCCACGTTCCTGCACTATCACCATATAAAATTAATTATAATAATCACTTATTATTACAAGTAGGCTTCAATGAAGTTACTGTGAAAAACCCCAAGTTGCCACATTCCGGCACCTGTTCGGGGAGGCCAGTACAGGAATTGAACCCCTGCTGTTGGCCTTGTTCTGCATTACAAGCCAGTTGTTTAGCCCACTGTGCTAAACCAGCCCCTTGATATCCCTTGATATCCCATGACACATCCCTTGATATCATTAGTCTGCAAAATTATTTTTAAAATAAATTTAGAGTACCCAATTCATCTATTCCAATTAAGGGTCAATTTAGCATGGCCAGTCCACCTAGCCTGAACATCTTTGAGTTGTGGGGACGAAACCCACGCAAACACAGGGAGAATGTGCAAACTCCACACGGACAGTGACCCAGAGCCGGGATCGAACCTAGGACAATGGCGCCGTGAGGCAACAGGGCTAACCCACTGTGCCACCTTGCTGCCCCATCTCCAGAATTCTATTGATTTCTGACTTGAACATGCTCAATAATTGAGTTTCCACAGCTCTCCTGGGTAGAGAATTCCAAAGATTCAGCAACTGCTGAGTGAAGAAATTCCTCCTTATCTCAGTCTTAAATGGCCTGCCCCTTATTCTCTGAAACTGTGTCCCCTGTTTCTAGACTCATCAGACAGGGGAAAAATCCTATTCACATCTTCGCTGTTGTGTCCAGTAGATACATCAATCATCATTTGTTACTTCTTCTGTCCATCTAATCCTTTCAATTTTACCGCCAAACCCACATTTCAAAGCTATTTCACAAGTTGGTCTCCACTTTCCCTCAGGTCCATATCTCACATCCATACCAACAATAGTCCAATCAAACACCCCAAGGTGGGGTGGGCAATGTATTCAACTTTCCAATTAGTAACCATCTAATACAAAACATCGCATTTCCCATTGTTGTCCTTGTACTTATTTATTTATTGCATCTTCCATCTGCAGATATTATGCTTCCTCAATACTGCAATTCTTGCACCTGCGCTAGTTATTTTCCTTTTATACATATAAAAATGATTCTGGGTGGTACGGTGTCGCAGTGGTTAGCACTGCTGCCTACTGTGCTGAGGTCCCAGCTTTGATCACTGTCTGTGTGGAGTTTGCACATTCTCCCCGTGTCTGCGTGGGTTTCACCCCCACAACCCAAAGATGTGCAGGGTAGGTGGATTGGCCATACTAAATTGCCCCTTAATTGGAAAACATAATTGGGTACTCCGAATTTTAAAATATATATATATACATGAAGTTGCTTGGTGAATTTATTGGCAGCTATTACTAGTCTATCTACTACTCCTTGTAATTGTTGTTCTGTATAAATGCTTTGTCAGCTGCGACCCTAACTGTTGTTATAATGCTCCAGTTCCCCTACTCTCTTAACACCAGATTCTGTGTCTTCAGATGCTTCTTTGATCATTCGTTCTGCATGGACATTGAGAAGACTGGGCAGCACGATGGTACAGTGGTTAGCACAGTCACTTCACAGCTCCAGGGTCCAGGTTCGATTCCCACCTTGGGTCACCGTCTGTGCGGAATCTGCACGTTCTCCCCGTATCTGCATGGGTTTCCTCCGGGTGCCCCGGTTTCCTCCCACAGTTCAAAGATGTGCAGGGTAGGTGGATTGGCCATTCTAAAATTGCCTTTAGTGTCCAGAAAGGTTAAGTGGGGTTACTGGGTTACAGGGATAGGGTGGGGGGGTGGGCTTGAGTAGGGTGCTCTTTCCAAGAGCTGGTGCAGAATGGCCTCCTTCTGCACTGTAAATTCTATGATTCTATGGTGATGAACAATACCCCATGTCAAACTTCAAATTACACACGGTTCCAAATCCCTCTCACTTTGGCTTTTTGTGCCATGTAAATGTCACCGCTGCATCGGAGTACAACAGGCTGCAGTCCCCTTTGAGAGTTGGCTGGTGATGATTTAACCTGAGGGTCACCACACCTCAGGCAAGGGTAATGTTGTGAAGGTGAGGCTTTCAGGAATAACCTCAACCTGCACAAGAATTGAACCCATGCTGTCGGCTACGTTCCACATCATAAACCAGGCGTCCAGCTAACTGAACTAACCAAACTGAATTGTCCAGGTCTTGTAGTTGGACATGGACTACTTCAGTATCTGAAGAGTCATGAATGGTGCTGAATATAGTGCAATCAGCAGCAAACATCCCCATTTCTGACCTTGATGCCACACCCGGTGATGTCAAGGGCAGTTACTCTCACCCCCTCCTCTCGAGTTCAGCTCTTTTGTCTATGCTGGAACCAAGGCGCTAATGAGGTCAGGAGCTAAGTGCCCTGGCAGAACCCAAACTCAGTATTAGTGAGCGGTTTTTGCTAAGTAGATGTCACTTGACAGTACTGTTGATGACTCCTTCCACCACTTTACTGATGATCGAGAGTAGACTGATGGGCAGTTATTGACTGGGTTGGATTTGTCCTACATTTTGTGTATAGGACATACATGGGCTATTTTCCATATTGCTAGGTGCATGCCAGTGTTGTAATAATAATAATCTTTATTAGTGTCAGACGTAGGCTTACATTAACACTGCAATGAAGTTACTGTGAAAATCCCCTAGTCGCCAGATTACAGTCCCTGTTCGGGTACACTGAGCAAGAATTCAGAATGTCCAATTCACCTAACAAGCGTGTCTTTCAGGACTTGTGGGAGGAAACCGGAGCACAGGGAGGAATCCCATGCAGGCACGTGAAGAACGTGCAGACTTCACACAGACAGTCACCCAAGACAGGAATCGAACCCGGTTCCCTGGCGTTGTGAAGCAACAGTGCTAACCACTGTGCTACCGTGCCACCCTACTGGAACCGCCTTGTACTGGAACAGCTTGGCTAGCAGTGCAGCAAGTTCTGGAAAACAAGTCTTCAGTACTATTGCTGGAATATTGCCAGGGCCCACAGCTATTGCAGTATCCAGTGCCTTCAGCCGTTTCTTGATATCACATGAAATGAATTGAATTGGATGAACACTGGTATCTGTGACACTGGGGACCTCCAGAGGAGACCAAGATGGATCATCCACTCGGCACTTATTGCTGAAGACTGTTGCAAATTCTTCAACTTTATCTTTTGCACTGATGTGTTGGGCTCCTCAATCACTGAGGATGGGGGTATTTGTGGAACCTTCTCTTCCAGTGAGTTGTTCAATTGTCCACCACCATTCATGACTAGATTGTAGCGATTAGACCTGATACGTTGGTTGTGGGATTGATTAGCTCTGCCTGTTGCTTACTGCTTGTGTTGTTTGGCACACAAGTAGTTCTGTGTTGTAGCTTCACCAGGTTTTTCAGTGAGCCTGCTCCTGGCATGCCCTCCTGCATTCCTCATTGAATCAGGGATAATCCCCTGGTCTGATGGTAATGGTAGAGTGGGGAATATGTCAGGCCATGATGTTACAGATTGTGGCTGAGTACAATTCTGCTGCTGCTGATGGCCAACAGCACCTCATGGATGCCCAGTCCTGAGTTACTGAATCTGTTTGAAATCTATTCCATTCAGCATGATGGTGCTGCCACATAACATGATGGAGGATCCCATAGTTCTTGTACCTTTTCTATTTCACTTCTTAACTCATTATTCAACAATCTGGATTTTAGTTTCCCTTCTTCAATGTTGGTATTCCATTTTATTCCTTCTTCCATGTTTTGCAATATCAAAGTTGTCACCCATGGTTTCGTGATCCTTTTCCACCTGTTCTGTTTGCCCCTCCTTCTATTTCAGTATGTAATGGAACCTACGAGGGAACAAGCGGTCCTAGATCTTGTCCTGTGTAATGAGACATAGTTAGGGATCCTCTCGGAAGGAGCGATCACAATATGGTGGAATTTAAAATACAGATGGAGGGTGAGAAAGTAAAATCAAATACTAGTGTTTTGTGTTTAAACAAAGGAGATTACAAGGGGATGAGAGAAGGACTAGCTAAGGTAGACTTGGAGCAAAGACTTTATGGTGGAACAGTTGAGGAACAGTGGAGAACCTTCCAAGTGATTTTTCACAGTGCTCAGCAAAGGTTTATAACAAAAAGGAAGGACGGTAGAAAGAGGGAAAATCGACCGTGGATATCTAAGGAAATAAGGGAGAGTATCAAATTAAAGGAAAAAGCATATAAAGTGGCAAAGATTGCTGGGAGATTAGAGGACTGGGAAATCTTTAGGGGGCAACAGAAAGCTACTATAAAAGCTATAAAGAAGAGTAAGATAGAGTATGAGAGTAAACTTGCTCAGAATATAAAAACAGACAGTAAAAGTTTTTACAAATTTATAAAACAAAAAAGAGTGGCTAAGGTAAATATTGGTCCTTTAGAGGATGAGAAGGGAGTTTTAATAATGGGAAATGAGGAAATGGCTGAGGAACTGAACAGGTTTTTTGGGTTGGTCTTCACAGTGGAAGACACAAATAACATGCCAGCGACTGATAGAAATGAGGCTATGACAGGTGAGGACCTTGAGACGATTGTTATCACTAAGGAGGTAGTGATGGGCAAACTAATGGGGCTAAAGGTAGACAAGTCTCCTGGCCCTGATGGAATGCATCCCAGAGTGCTAAAAGAGATGACTAGGGAAATTGCAATGAACTAGTGATAATTTACCGAAATTCACTAAACTCTGGGGTGGTCCCGGTGGATTGGAAATTAGCAAAAGTGACACCACTGTTTAAAAAAGGAGGTAGGCAGAAAGCAGGAAATTATAGGCCAGTGAGCTTAATTTCGGTAGTAGGGAAGATGCTGGAATCTATCATCAAGGAAGAAATAGCGAGGCATCTGGATAGAAATTGTCCCATTGGGCAGACGCAGCATGGGTTCATAAAGGTCAGGTCATGCCTAACTAATTTAGTGGAATTCTTTGAGGACATTACCAATGCAGTAGATAACGGGGAGCCAATGGATGTGGTACATCTGGATTTCCAGAAAGCCTTTGACAAGGTGCCACACAAAAGGTTGCTGCATAAGATAAAGATGCATGGCATTAAGGGTAAAGTAGTAGCATGGATAGAGGATTGGTTAATTAATAGAAAGCAAAGAGTGGGGATTAATGGGTGTTTCTCTGGTTGGCAATCAGTAGCTAGTGGTGTCCCTCAGGGATCCGTGTTGGGCCCACAATTGTTCACAATTTACATAGATGATTTGGAGTTGGGGACCAAGGGCAATGTGTCCAAGTTTGCAGATGACACTAAGATGAGTGGTAAAGCGAAAAGTGCAGAGGATACTGGAAGTCTGCAGAGGGATTTGGATAGGTTAAGTGAATGGGCTAGGGTCTGGCAGATGGAATACAATGTTGACAAATGTGAGGTTATCCATTTTGGTAGAATAACAGCAAACAGGATTATTATTTAAACAATAAAATATTAAAGCATGCCGCTGTGCAGAGAGACTTGGGTGTGCTAGTGCATGAGTCACAGAAGGTTGGTTTACAGGTGCAACAGGTGATTAAGTAGGCAAATGGAATGTTGTCCTTCATTGCTAGAGGGATGGATTTAAGACTAGGGAGGTTATGTTGCAATTGTATAAGGTGTTAGTGAGGCCACACCTGGAGTATTGTGTTCAGTTTTGGTCTCCTTACTTGAGAAAGGACGTACTGGCACTGGAGGGTGTGCAGAGGAGATTCACTAGGTTAATCCCAGATCTGAAGGGGTTGGATTATGAGGAGAGGTTGAGTAGACTGGGACTGTACTCGTTGGAATTTAGAAGGATGAGCGGGGATCTTATAGAAACATTAAAAATTATGAAGGGAATAGATAGGATGGATGCGGGCAGGTTGTTTCCACTGGTGGGTGAAAGCAGAACTAGGGGACATAGCCTCAAAATAAGGGGAAGTAGATTTAGGACTGAGTTTGGGAGGAACGTCTTCACCCAATGTGTTGTGAATCTATGGAATTCCTTGCCCAGTGAAGCAGTTGAGGCTCCTTCATTACATGTTTTTAAGGTAAAGATAGATAGTTTTTTGAAGAATAAAGGGATTAAGGGTTATGGTGTTCGGGCTGGAAAGTGGAGCTGAGTCCACAAAAGATCAGCCATGATCTCATTGAATGGCGGAGCAGGTTCGAGGGGCCAGATGGCCTACTCCTGCTCCTAGTTCTTATGTTCTTATTTCAGATCCTTTAATCTGTTCCCATTGTTCATTTGTTATGGGCCAGGATTTAGAAAACTCCAAAGTTTTCAAAGTAAGGGCAGCACGGTAGCACAAGTGGATAGCACTGTGGCTTCACAATGCCAGAGTCCCAGGTTCGATTCCCCGCTTGGTCACTATCTCCATGTTCTTCCCGTGTCTGCGTGGGTTTCCTCCGGGTGCTCCAGTTTCCTCCCACAGTCCAAAGACGTGCAGATTAGGTGGACTGGCCATGATAAATTGCCCTTAGTGACCAAAAAGCTTCGGAGGGGTATTGGGTTACGGGAATAGGGTGGAAATGGGAGCTTAAGTGGGTCGGTGCAGACTCGAGGGACCGAATGGCCTCCTCCTACACTGTATGTTCTATGTAACTATGTATATCATGGAGTTCACCTGATCCACAACGTTTAATATATTTTGGTTATGGGGAGCACAAGGGTCCACTCTCCAGGTGTTATGCAACAGAGACCTTAAGTATTTTTAAAACAAAACAATGTTAATTCTATGAACCCAGTTAACATTTTATAAATACACAGTAAACATCTTATCAACTACCAACACACGTAACCCCACAGATACAATACTCTATAGATAACCCTTAATTCCTTTCCTTGCAACATCCATAAGTTAAACCCTTTTTTAACAAAGACAGCAGGTTTAAATTCTCTACAGAAACAGGTATTATTTTGAAATCATCAAGTGATCTGGAGACTTTTTCAGAGAGAGAGAGAGATATACAGCTTTTTGTTTGAATGCAGCTCTCCAACTCAGAACAAAACCAAAACCAGAGACTCAAAGCAGCTTCTCAGCTCAAAACGAAAGTAAAAAGACAGCCCAGCTCCACCCACACATTGACATCACTGCAGCTATTTGATAAACACCCATTTCTTAAAGGTACATCCACATGACACATTTGTGTTAGTAGGGTATCCTTGGGCTAGACAGGAATGTTGATGGACTACCCAAAGGACTGTTAACTTTGGGCAGGAATCGGGCAGCACGGTGGCCTAGTGGTTAGCACAACCGCCTCACGGCGCTGAGGTCCCAGGTTCGATCCCGGCTATGGGTCACTGTCCGTGTGGAGTTTGCATATTCTCCCCGTGTCTGCGTGGGTTTCGCCCCCACAATCCAAAAATGTGTAGAGTAGGTGGATTGGCCACGCTAAATTGCCCCTTAATTGGAAAAAATAATTGGGTAATCTAAATTTAAAAAAAAAAAACTTTGGGCAGGAATGTCTGATCCCATGATGAGCGGGAATGAAAATTCCCAATCCTTGGCCAGGATTTTTTCTGCTCCTGCTTCCATCCAGTGGGTTCAGCAATGGGAGCAGAAAATCTCCCGAGATGTCCAAATCCTGCATAAAGCGGTTGTCCCCTTCCCCTTGCAGTGATGGAACGGGTTTCCAGACGTTCAACGTCAGGAACATCATTTCTATATATTAGCATATATAAGGCCTCCACGCATGAATCATTCCCCCCCACCCACCCTCGCAGTAAGAAAGTGAAACCCGACCGATCTCCAAAGGTATGCACCTGGCCTCCCACAGGAGCTCAGGTGAGTGCATCGCTCAGGGGAGAGGGTCATGCCCAGGCACTCCATGGGCAGTGCGGATGGGAGTTGTATCTGGCAGGTTTCGAAATGAATTTTTGTGCACTCCGCGGCCATTGAAAATAGCACCCAATCTTCAGAATGTGATTGGCTCCTTCCTTTCCTTTCATGTCTCTATATCCTGAACGATATCGCAGAGAAAGCCGCCATTGATGTCGACAACGTCAAAGGCGCATTTCCTGCTTTCTATCGACCTTTGCCGATGTTCAGGGTCATTCCACCCTTAACCCTTAAAGTCCATATCATCCTTGTAGTGCAGAAAGAAGCCCCTCATTCCAATGAGGCTGCACCAACCCGAAGAAACAGGAGTCTGACTGGGCCCATTCCCCTTCCTAGTCCTATAACCCCATGCATTGATCATGGCCAATCCACCTAATCTGCACATCGTTGGACTAGCTATTGCCCCATTTATTTCATTTGAAAAGTCTTCCTTTACTTCTTTCAGACTCTCTTGGTTCCTCTATGGAACATAGAACATAGAAAAGTACAGCACAGAACAGGCCCTTCGGCCCTCGATGTTGTGTCGAGCCATGATCACCCTACTCAAACCCACGTATCCACCCGAAACCCGTAACCCAACAACCCCCCCCCCCCCTTAACCTTACTTTTTAGGACACTACGGGCAATTTAGCATGGCCAATCCACCTAACCCGCACATCTTTGGACTGTGGGAGGAAACCGGAGCACCCGGAGGAAACCCACGCACACACGGGGAGGACGTGCAGACTCCGCACAGACAGTGACCCAGCCGGGAATCGAACCTGGGACCCTGGAGCTGTGAAGCATTTATGCCAACCTATAGTCTGCAGATTCTACCTTGGATCCTCTGCAGCTGCAAAAGGTTCCATTTTCACAAGATTATGATCTAAGACGGTATTGGCTCCCAGTTTGGAACAATGGACAGGTGATGGGGGTTATGTGATGTGATTATGGGAGCAGTTGGGTTTTCAGAAGCTCTGGCTCTGCTCATCTTGTAATCCTTTATTTTATCGTGGTCCCCATTTCATGTTTGTCTTTTCTTGGGATATATGTCTTGTGCTATGTCCATGGAGGATACTGATTGGTGTTAGGCAAAGAGGAGCCGGAATAAATTAGAAAATCCTCTTTTGACGGTGGCGGTTGGAGAGGGATGGGGTGGGGTCCAGCTTGCAGTGGCATTGTTTCTGGCGAGCAGGCAGGGGTTCGCCCAGACAGGATACCACCGCACACCTGCGCATCCTCCAGACCGCGGGTTCCATTGGGCCCGAGCACGACCGTTTTGAGGTCTCGGATGGCATTGGCCGTGAGCTAGACATCCACCTTGTGCTAAATCGTGGGGTGTCATCCAGCCCACTCCTCCTCCACCCAGCACTTCCCAATCCTGGTCACTCCGGCAGCCACAGCTCGCTCCTCTGCCAGCCACTCAAAATGGTATTGGTGGAGGTGCGGATTCCTGAGCAGCAACTCCCTGACAACAGCCAGTACTCCTGACAGGGGAGAACTGCGGCGCAAGGCAACCATGTTCCAGACTTTGAGCAGGTCCTGGTAAAAGACAGACAGTGCCTGCAGAGGGTAACAAAGACATTGCAGATCTATGAACAGGAGCTGCAAGTCATAATTCGGGCCGTGCACCTGGCGGAAGAAATACATCGCCAGGGCACACCATTGTGGCGGGGGCTCAACGTAAAGGTATCACTGCAGAGGCAGAAGGTCACCACCTGGGTGCGAAGGCACACCAGTTCCTGCCAGATCTCCCTAAGCAGGAGACTCAGCAGCGACCCAGTGCAGTCTCTTGTCCCAGAAGAACTCTACAAGCATCTCTGGACCTTTGTGACAAAGTAAGGGAAGGGGTCAAAGTGACCAGCTGGCACCACAACATGGAGGCTATCAGCTGGTTTATGATGAGAACTCGACCCCTGTAAGACAGCACTCGGAGCTCCTGTCCAGCGTCTCAAGCGAGCGGTGACCTTGGTCTCCAGCTCCTGCCAGTTAGCCGGCCAGGATTCCTCAGCCAGGCAAAGGTGGACTCCCACATAAAGGAGGCTGATCCTGCTCCAGGTGAAAGGCCTGAGCCCCTCTGGGAGGGAGTCCGTCTGCCACGTACCGACCCGGAGCCCGGAAAACTTGGCCCAGTTGATCCTGGCAGAGGATGCGGTGGACAGCCTGGCACTCTCGCATCCTCCGCAGGTCAGCAGGTTCGGTGAACATGAGGAGCACGTCATCAGCGTCAGCCGAGAGGACCAACCCAAAGCCCGGCCCACACAGAAGCAGTCCCGACAGCCTCCTCCGCAGGAGGCGCAGGAAAGGCTCCACGCAAATAGAATAAAGTTGTCCAGACAAAAGCAGCCCTGATGCACTCCTCTCCCAAAGCGAAGGGGTGGCGTCAGGGACCCGTTAACCTTACCGAGACACTGCAGCAGTGAACAGAAGTCGGATCTGGGCGACAAATTGCATCCCAAACACAAATGCTTACAGAGTCCCGAATAAATATTCGCGATCCACCCTGTCGAATGCCTTCTCCTGATCAAGGGACAGGAAGGCGTTCAACATACTAGCCCTCTGGGGATGATGGACCAGGCCAGATGGATGTTGTTATGGATCGTGTGGTCTGAGACCATGTAGGACTGGTCAGGGTGGATCATATGGTCCAGCACGGTGCCAAGGCGCAAACACATTACCTTGGCGAAAATTATGTAATCCGTGCTGCGGGGGAGACCGGATGCCAGTTTTTAAGATGGCGGAGATCTCCCCTCTTTGGCAGCAGGGTAACGGTGGCTCTGCGCAATGAAAGGGGCATCTCTCCAGTCGTGATACTTTCCCCCAGAACCCCAGCACAATCACTTCCCAAAACATCCCAGAGTTCCCTGAAGAACTCCACAGTCAGTCAATCCACACGATGAAGGAGCTGCGCTCCGAAAGCTAGTGATTCGAAACAAACCTGTTGGACTTTAACCTGGTGTTGCAAGACTTCTTACTGTGCTCACCCCAGTCCAATGCCGGCATCTCCACATCATGGCTATTGATTGTGTGAGTGTAAAAGGGGTTCGATGTTGCGAAACCCCTCTCATTGCACATGTAAAAATAAACCAACTCTTTTATTTTCACCAACCTCGAGTTTTCTCTGCAAGTTATTAACAGAGGTTTGGAAGATTTCCAAATTAAAGGGCCAGGAAAATATACCATTGTTTATAATGGGGGAAATCAGAATAAAACAAATATATTTCTGTTTTCGGATGGGGAGAGAGTGGGGAAATCAGGGCAGTTTAAACTGATCCCGTTTCCTATCCGTGACATCTTAAATAACTAGATGACCAATATAAACAGATCTATTAGCCGCCTCCAGTGGTTCCACATTCTCACCATGCTCGAGGTAAAGAAATGCTTTCAGAATTCATCATTTTGGCTGAGCAAAGTACACCAGCTGTGCTCTAATCACAGGAGAATCTAGAGCTAGGGGCCATGGTTACAAAATAAAGGGTCTCCCATTTAAGATGGAGTTGAGGAGGAAGGGGAGGTCTTTAATCTTTGGCCTTACATCATTGAACATATGAAAGACTGAGTGGGACAGTGTTTAAATCTATAGGGAAGTCTAGGCTTATAGGGGAGGGTGGCAGGAAAGTGGACTCAAGGTAATATAATCAGATCAGCCATGATTTCATTGAACAGCAGAGTAGACTCAATTGAGGGGCTAAATGGCCTGCACCTCTTATTCATGATCTTCTGAGATTTCCTATTTCTACAATGTTCTGGTTCCTGGGTTTTCTCTCTCACATTTCTTAAATAACAGAGACACATTCAGGTCGACTGGCCATGCTAAATTGCCCCTTAGTGTCCAAAGGGGTCTGTTGTACCTGTGCTGGTTAGCACATTCAAGTTGCTAGTAAATACAGATGCTTTGAAAGAGATGTCCAATTCAGTCCCGTACTCCAGCTTTTACCCCAAACCCTGCAAACTTGTCTTCTGAAAGTTCTGAAGGAATCTGATTCCACTTTCCCCCCCCCCCATGTTGCGAACACAGTTAGTGTGTTCCAGATTTTTAAAAAAATTATTCTTAAGGGATGTGGGCTTTGCTTGCTAGGCCAGCGCTTGTTGCCCATCCATAATTGCCCTTGAGAAGGTGGAACCACTGCAGACCATGTGGTGTACGTACACCCACTGTGCTATTGGGGAGGGAGTTCCAGGATTTAAAAAAAATATTTTTTATTCTCCTCCTTTTTCACATTTTCTCCCAAATTTACACCCACCAATAAACAATAATCAGTAACAAATATGTCAATCCCCATATCAATAACAACGATCCCATCCTCCCACCAAACCCCAAACATTAGCCCGCATGTTCACACAAACAAATGACAAAAAGGAATTAGGGATCACCCATAGTCACCATTAACACTCACAGCCCCCCTCCCCCCAAGCCACCCACCCACATGCCCCAACTAATGTTCGATGTTATCCAGTTCTTGAAAGTGCATAATGAATAATGCCCATGAATTGTAGAACCCCTCCATCCTTCCCCTCAGTTCAAACTTAACCTTCTCAAGAGTCAAGAATTCCAACAGGTCCCCCCCGCCACGCCAGGGCACAGGGTGGAGAAGTTGCTCTCCAACCCATCAGGATCCGCTTTCGGGCGATCAACGAGGCGAAGGCTATAACATCTGCCTCCGCACCCGTTTACAACCCTGGCTGGTCCGACACCCCGAATATGGCCTCCCGGGAGCCCGGGTCCAGTTTCCCGTGCACCATTTTAGAGATTACCCTAAAAACCTCCTTCCAGCAATCCTCTAGCTTTGGCCAGGACCCCCACCGGCATCGTTCACACACATCTTCTACTCCTTCCAAGAATCGGCTCATCCTCGCCCTCATGAGGTGTGCCCTGTACACCACCTTCAGCTGTATCAGCCCCAACCTCGCACACGAGGTGGAGGCGTTCACTCTCCGGAGCACCTCACACCAGAACCCCTCCTCCGTATCCTCTCCTAACTCTTCCTCCCAGTTCGCTTTGATTCCTTCCAATGGTGCCTTATCCTCTTCCAAAATAGCTCCGTAAACCGCTGACACTACCCCCTTCTCCAGTCCCCTGTCGTCAGCACCTCCTCCAGCAATGTGGAGGCCTGCTCCACTGGGAAGCTTTGTAGATCTCCTTTCTGGCAAAATCCCGAACCTGCATGTATCTGAACATTTCCCCCTGCTCCAGCCCATACTTCGCTTCCAGCTCCTTCAATCCTGCAAACCGACCCCTAAGAAACAAATCTTTTAGTGTCTTAATTCCCTTCTCCTCCCATTTCCGAAAATTTCCATCCTACCTCCCTGGCTCAAATCTGTGGTTCCCTCAAATCGGCATTTTCCTTGGCCCTGCCCCCAACCTGAAGTGTTGGCGAAACTGCCTCCAAATTCTCAATGAAGCTATTATTACCGGACTCCCTGAGTATTTCCACGGGGCCATCGGGAGCGGCGCTGTTGCTAGTGCTTTCAATCCCGACCCCCTGTACAAACTCTCCTCCATTCTGACCCACTGGGAATCAACCCCACTGACCCAATTCGGAGTTCCAGGATTTTGACCCAGCGACAGTGAAGGAACAGCGATCCATTTCCAAGTCATGCTGGTCAGTGCCTCAGAGACATAGCACCTTAGAGTTTTACAGCTAGCAAGTGGCCCTTTGGCCCATCGTGTCTGCGCCGGCCATCACGCACTTATCTATTCTAATCCCATTTTCCAGAACTTAGTCTTGTATGCTCTCGCATTTCAAGAGCTCATTTTCATGCTTCTTAAATGTTGTGAGTGTTCCCACCTCTCCCACCCTTTCATGCAGTGGTTTCCAGGTTCCCACCATTCTCTGCCTGAAAGTTTTTCCTTAAATTCACTCTAAATCAGGGCAGCACGGTGGCATAGTGGTAGCACTGCAGCTTCACGGCGCCGAAGTCCCAGGTTCGATCCCAGCTCTGGGTCACAATCCGAGTGGAGTTTGCACATTTTCACTGTGTTTGCGTAGGTCTCGCCCCACAACCCAAAAGATGTGCAGGGTAGGTGGATTGAATACGCTAAACTGCCCCTTAATTGGAAAAAATTAATCGGGTACTCTAAATTTTAAAAAATAAATTCACTCTAAATCGAGGGACTTGTGGTGGCAGCATGTAGGAGGAGGTCGCCCATTGGGAGGCTCCTGCTCAAGGCTTGATTGTTTGAAAGTTTAATGCCCGGTCCCAGGGACATTTTTGGTTAAATAAGTGCAGGAAGACATAAGGAAGAAAGATGTCCAAAACCCAAAGGAAAGCTGCCGTGATGAAGGGAGCTAATGCTGTTCCGCCGTCGAGTGGAAGGAGGCGATTGCCACGGCGAAGGCGGTGGTGTCAAGGGCATCGGCCGAGGTGCGGGAGCAGGGTGAGAAACTGAAGGGAGTGGAAGAAGCCTTGTCGCAACACAGTGATCAACTCGCCTCGATGGGTGAGGAGCTGCAGAGGGTGGTGGAGGCCAACAAGGGTCAGCGAGCCAAAGTGGAAGACCTGGAAAACAGATCAAGGCGGCAAAATCTAAGGATCCTGGGCCTGACAGAAGGGGTGGAGAGCCCGAGGCCGATGGAGTATTTTGCCAAGATGTTGGCGGAGCTGATGGGGGAGCGGGAAGATCCCTCACGGTACGAACTGGATCGGGCTCATAGGGCGTGGAGGAGTAAACCAAAGGCGAATGAGCCGCCAAGAGCAGTTATTATTTGTTTCCGTAGTTACCGCGTGAGGAGAAGGTCCTGTGTTGGGCAAAGCAGGAGCGGGAGGTGCAGTGGCCTGGAACTGGTATACGTATATATCAGGACTTTACTGTGGAGTTGGCGAGGAGGCGGGCGGCATTCGGCTGAGTGAAGAAGGCACTGTATAACAGCAGCGTGTGGTTTGGCATAGCGTACCCAGCTAAGTTGAGGTTGACTTAAAACTCCAAAGACTTTTATTTTGAGACGGTGGAAGCGCAGAGGCATTTGTGAAGGCAGAAGGACTAGAGCAGAAGTGAGAAATGGGACTGAGGATTAGTCTTGTACTGAGGGTAGGGGATTTGGAGGTGTGCATATAGCTCTATTTTTCACTGCATGTTGTAATATGTGCTAAATAAGTTGAAGTTGCCTATTTGGACAAGGGAAGAGTTGGGATTTTACATAGAACATAGAACTGTACAGCACAATACAGGCCCTTCGGCCCACAATGTTGTGCCGACCATTTATCCTAATCTAAGATCAACCTAACCTACCCCCCTTCAATTCACCGCTGTCCATGTGCCTGTCCAAGAATCGCTTAAATGTCCCCAATGACTCTGACTCCACCACCTCTGCTGGCAGTGCATTTCACGCACCCACCACTCTCTGAGTAAAGAACCAACCTCTGACATCTCCCCTATACCTTCCTGCAATCACCGTAAAATTATGTCCCCTCATGACAGCCATTTCCGCCCTGGGGAAAAGTCTCTGGCTATCCACGCCTCTCATCACCTTCTACACCTCTATCAAGTCACCTCTCTTCCTTCTTCGCTTCAATGAGAAAAGCCCTAGCTCCCTCAATCTTTCTTCATTAGACATGCCCTCCAGTCCAGGCAGCATCCTGGTAAATCTCCTCTGCACCCTCTCCAAAGCATCCACATTTTTCCTATAATGAGTCGAACAGAACTGGACAGTTTTCTTTTGCAATGGTGGTTCTTTGGTGTTCGTGTGTTTACACTAGGGATGTGTTGAAGGGGATTTCTATGTTTTCCTGGTACTGGTCAGAAGGGAGGTGATTGGAGGGGAGTGAGGCCTGGGCAAGGGCCTCCACACTGGCCATTGAATGGGAGTGTGTTGGGAGAAGGGGCTGTCGTCATCAGAGCCTGGTTGAACAGGTTTCGATGGCCGAAAGCTGGGGTGGGGACCGATACTGGGTGAGGTGTTTTCGAGAAGAATTGGATGGGAGGATTCTGGGAGGGGGAGGGGCTCGATGGTAACAATGGGATGGGGCGGGCCAAGCCCAGGAAGCAGGGCCCAGTTATAAGGATGGTGGATAGGAGGGGAAGGGCGGGTGTGTGTGTGTGAGAGACAACCCCCCAGTTAGGATAGTTACGTGGATTGTGAGGGGCTTGTTGGAGGGAGGTTTTCAGGGTCATCTCAGGGGTAGTGCTTGTGAACTTGGAACCAGGGCCCCTAGAAGCCTTTTTTGGGGGGTCGGACCGGCTTGGGAGGCAGACAGGTGCTGATGTTAACCTTTTCCTCGCTGACTGCCCGGAAGCGGGCCTTGTTGGGGGGGAGGTTAGTTTGTCCATCCTGTGACATAGCTTGGCGGGGGGCCTATTTAAATTTCTTTGACTCTCGGGAAGATGAAGTCTCAGCTGAAGAGGATGAAGGAAGGGTCTCACAATTCATGGGGCTGTTTATTATGCACTTCTGAGACTTGGTTGCCATTGAACATTGGCGGGGGTGGGGGGTTGGCGTTGTCTTTGGTTACACTTTTAACAGATTGATTGTTAATTTGTGTTCTTTTTTCCTGGAATGTACGGGTGGATGTTTTGGTCTGTATATTGAGTGGGGGAAGGCTGCGGTTTGTGTGTGGGGGATTGTTATTGCATTTGTTTTTGTTTGTTTTTTCTTGGGTTATTTATTGATGAAAATGAGGAGAATAAAAAGATTTGAAAAAAAAAATCACTCCAAATCTCCTGCCCTTTATCTTAAATCTTTGTCCCTGGTTATTGACCCCGCAACTAAGGGGAAAAGGTATGCCAATCAAAATTTTGTTCGCCTCAATCAGGGTCCGCCTCAGCCTCCTCTGCTCTAAGGAAAACAAAGCCAGCCTAACTAGTCTCTTTTCATAGCAGAAATGCTCCAGCCCAGTCAACATCCTGATGAATCTCCTCTGCACTCTTTCTAGTGCAATCACATCCTTCCTATAATATGGTGACCCAGTGCTCTAGCTGTGGCCTAACGTGTGTTTTACACAGCTCCATCATAACCTCTCTGCTCTTATATTCTGTGCCTCAGCTAATAAAGGCAAGTATCCCATATGCCTTCTTAAATACCTTGGGCTAGATTCTCTGTCGGCAGGAACCTCCCCTTCGCCGGCAGCGCACTCATGTCCGCGGATTTCCCGACGGCTTAGGGGTGGCCACATTGGGAAACCCCATTGGCCGGCTGCTGGGATGGAGGATCCCGCTGCCTGCTGGGGGCGCGCCGCATCAGAAAACAGGTGCGGTGGAACGGAGAATCCCACCTCTTATCTACCTGCCCTGCCACCTTCAGGGATCTTGGGACATGCACCTGTGATCATACCCCCAACATTCACATCATGCCGATGACATCACTAGCAGATTGGGCGGTGTGGTAAACCACTGTAGTATATAATATGTATATTGTGGTAAACAGCTACTGTATTACATGTAATGTGGTAAACCACTGCCTGATGGCTCTGCCTCCTCTCGTGCTCGGTATAAAGGTGGCTGGTCTCCGCCTTTGCCCCAGTTCGGGATCAGAGGCCAGGAGGCTTTCTGTTTAGTTTATTAAAGCTTCAGTTACGTTCACTACTTTTCTTGTGTTCATTGATGGCACATCAATTTAATAAACTAAACTTCTAAGATGAATTCATCGCTTAAGCCTGATTGCCTGGAGCTGGACCCACACGTAGCCGACACCACTGCAACATTTGAGCACTGGGTAAGCTGCTTTTTAAAAATAAATTTAGAGTACCCAATTATTTTTTCCAATTAAGGGCCAATTTAGAGTGGCCAATCTACCTATCCTGTACATCTTTGGGTTGTGGGGGTGAAACCCACGCAGGCACGGGGCGAATGTGCAAACTCCACGCGGACAGTGACCCAGGGCCGGGTTTCGAACCCGGGTCCTCAGCGCCGTAGGCAGCAATGCTAACCACTGTGACCGTGCTGCCCTGGCTAAGCTGCTTTGAAGCGTACTTCGGATCTCCACCGAAGACGTCACCGACCTCCAAAAGCAGCAGATACTCAACACACGGGTGAGCCCGCATGTTTTCCTTCTCATCAGGGAGGCCCCCTCGTATACAGAGGTGTTAATGCTGCTGAAGGGACAATATGTAAAGTCTATAAACGAGGTGTATGCTAGGCATCTTCTTGCCACGAGGTGACAATGCCCTGGAGAATCACTGGCCGAATACCTGCCTGCCTTGTGGGTACTCGGCCGGAACTGTGCTTGCCAGGCGGTATCGGCTCCCCAACACACAGAGCTGTTGATCAGGGACGCCTATGTCGCAGGCATTAAATCGAACTAAAAATGCCAGCGATTGCTAGAAGGGGTTACACTTGGCCTCCCAGAGACAGTGCAGCTCTCAAACCCGCAGGAGGTGGCCTTCCAGAACATGGAGGCCTATACCTCCGACCACGCGGTACGCTTGTGGATCTCGTGGGCGCTGCCATCATCCAACTCGAGTGTGGCACAAGACTGTGCCGCGCAGCAGCCCGCCAACGCCTGAAGTGCTACTTTTGCGGCCAGGGTAAGCATCCCAGACAATGCTGCCCTGCACGGAACGCGACTTGCAACGGGCGTGGGAGGAAGGGCCACTTTGCGAAAGCCGACCAGGCCCAATCTCTCCCTAAAACTCCTCGGCCCAGCAGCACTGCCTGCTGCCTATCGGGGCCGCCCCCAACTGCCACCCCACCTGCCATGTGCGACCCGTGGGCGCCGCCATCTTCGATTTTGTCCGCCACGCGCGACCCATGGGGACCACCATCTTTGACGCCATCTTGTATTCCACCCACAACGCGCGACCCATGGGGGCCGCCATCTTGGGACCACTTGGGATCGCCGCCACCTCCGACCGGCCTACCCATCACCTTCCGAAGCTCGCCTCCATCACTCTCGACCAGTCCTGGCCTCATCACCTCGCAAAATCTACGATGACTGTCCGGATCAACGGGCACAAGGCGGCCTGCCTTTTCGACTCCGGGAGGACAGACAGCTTTATACACCCAGATACGGTAAGGCGCTGCTCCCTCCCAATCTTACCCGCCACCCAGAAAATCTCCCTGGATTCCGAATCACATTCAGTAGAAATCCGGGGATACTGTGTTGCGACCCTTACTGTACAAGGCGTAGACTACTCTAACTTTAAGCTCTACGTCCTTCCCCATCTCTGTGCTGCCCTATTACTGGGGCTCAACTTCCAGTGCCACCTCCAAAGCCTTACTTTAAAGTTCGGAGCTCTGTAGCCTCGCGACTCTTTTTTTTAAAATAATTTTTATTGGAATTTTTCGAAAAATATATAGCAACAGAACAATAATAATAATAATAATAACAATAATAAACACCCCCCAGCACCCGTAACAACGCATGTAACGAACCCCCCCACCCCCAAAACCGAATAAACAACAAAATAAATTAACAATAAGCAAATTAACTTAAACAATACCCCCCTGAGATCCCCCCCCCCCTCCCCCCCTCCCCCCCGGGTTGCTGCTGCTGCTGACCTAGTTCCCTATCATTGAGCCAGAAAGTCGAGGAAAAGCTGCCACCTCCTAAAGAACCCTTGTACCGACCCCCTCAGGGCGAATTTGACCCTCTCCAGCTTAATGAATCCCGCCCTGTCATTGATCCAGGTCTCCACGCTCGGAGGTCTTGCATCTTTCCACTGCAGCAAGATCCTCCGCTGGGCTACTAGGGACGCAAAGGCCAGCACACCGGCCTCTTTCGCCTCCTGCACTCCCGGCTCCACCCCAACCCCAAATATCGCGAATCCCCAGCCTGGCTTGACCCTGGATCCTACCACCCTCGACATCGTCCTCGCCACCCCCTGCCAGAATTCCCCCACTGCCGGGCATGCCCAAAACATATGGGCATGGTTCGCTGTGCTCCCCGAACACCTAATGCACCTGTCCTCACCCCCAAAAAACTTGCTCATCCTCGTCCCGGACATATGAGCCCTGTGCAGTACCTTGAACTGGATGAGGCTAAGCCACGCACATGAAGAGGAGGAGTTCGCCCTCTCCAGGGCGTCCGCCCATGTCCCCTCCTCAATCTGCTCCCCCAGTTCCACCTCCCACTTAGCCTTCAGCTCCTCTACCGACGCCTCCTCCACTTCCTGCATCACCTGGTAGATGTCAGATACCTTCCCATCACCGAACCCACACCCCCGAAAGCACCCTATCCCTTACCCCCCGCGGGGGCAGCGAAGGGAACCCCTCCACCTGCTGCCTAGCAAACGCCTTGACCTGAAGGTACCTGAACATATTCCCCGGGGGAGTTCAAACTTCTCCTCCAGTTCACTCAGGCTCGCAAACCTCCTGTCTATGAACAGGTCTCCCAACTTCCTAATGCCCGCCCTGTGCCACCCCAGGAACCCGCCATCAATGTTCCCTGGGACAAACCGGTGGTTCCCCAGCAGCGGGACCTCCACTGAGCTCAAATTTTGAGGGTAGCCCCCACCACCGAGCTCGTAGTGTACCTCATTGGAGGGAGCGGCAGCGGCGCCGTTACCAGTGCCTTCAGGCTCGTGCCTTCACAGGACGCCATCTCCAGCCGTTTCCATGCTACCCCCTCCCCATCCATTACCCACTTGCGTACCATCGAGACATTAGCCGCCCAATAGTACCCAGAGAGGTTGGGCAACGTCTGCCCCCCTCTATCCCTGCCCCGCTCCAAAAAGACCCTCCTCACCCTCGGAGTCCCGTGCGCCCAAACAAATCCCAGAATTCTGCTGTTCACCCTCCTAAAAAAAGCCCTTGGAATGAAAATGGGGAGGCACTGAAACAAAAATTAAAACCTCGGGAGCACCGTCATTTTAACGGACTGTACTCTACCCGCCAACGATAGCGGCAGCATGTCCCACCTTTTAAATTCCTCCTCCATCTGCTCCACCAACCTAGTAAAATTAAGCTTGTGGAGAGTCCCCCAACTCCTAGCCACCTGAACCCCCAGATACCTAAAACTCCTCACTGCCCTCTTTAGCGGGAGCCTACCAATCCCCTCCTCCTGATCTCCCGGGTGCACAACAAACAGCTCACTCTTGCCCAGATTCAATTTATAGCCCGAGAAACTCCCGAACTCAGCAAGAATCTCCATCACCTCCGGCATTCCCCCCACCGGGTCTGCTACATACAGCAGCAAGTCATCTGCGTACAGCGACACTCGGTGCTCCTCCCCACCCCGCACCAGACCCCTCCACCTCCCCGACTCCCTGAGAGCCATGGCAAGAGGCTCAATAGCCAACGCAAAAAGCAAGGGGGACAGGGGGCACCCCTGCTTCGTCCCACGGTGGAGCCTGAAGTACTCGGACCTCCTCCCATTTGTCGCCACACTCGCCACCGGGGCCTCGTACAGCAACCTCACCCGTTTAATAAACCCCACCCCAAACCCGAACCTCTCTAACACCTCCCACAAGTACCCCCACTCAACCCTATCAAAGGCCTTCTCCGCATCCAATGCCACCACAATCTCCGCCTCTCCTTCTGCTGCCGGCATCATTATCACATTTAGCAGCCTTCGCATGTTAGTGTTCAGCTGCCTCCCCTTCACAAATCCCGTCTGATCTTCATGTATCACCCCTGGCACACAGTCCTCTAGTGGCCAAGATCTTTGCCAGCAACTTGGCGTCTACATTCAGCAGTGAAATTGGCCGATATGATCCACACTGCAAGGGGTACTTATCTCGTTTCAGGATCAGGGAAATCAGCGCCCGTGACATCGTCGGGGGCAAAACACCCCCCTCCCATGCCTCGTTAAAGGTCCGAATCAACAGGGGGCTCAACAGGTCCGCGTATTTCTTATAAAATTCAACCAGGAACCCATCCGGTCCCGGCGCCTTCTCCGACTGCATGTGGCCAATCCCTCTGACCAGCTCCTCCAACTCGATCGGCGGCCCCAGTACCTCCACCAGCTCCTCCTGCACCCTTGGAAATCGCAGCCTGTCCAAAAAGCTCTCCATTCCCCCTCCCACCACCGGCGGCTCCGACCGGTACAGTTCCCTGTAGAAGTCCCTAAAGACCCCATTGACCTCTGCCCTCTGCCGCACCACATTCCCACCCCTATCCTTCACTCCACCAATCTCCCTAGCCGCGTCCCGCTTGCGAAGCTGATGCGCCAACATCCTGCTCGCCTTCTCTCCATACTCGTAGACCGCTCCCTGCGCCTTCCTCCACTGTGTCTCCGCCTTTCTGTTGGTCAATAAATCAAACTTGGCCTGCAGGCTACGCCGCTCCCCCAGCAATCCCTCCTCCGGGGCCTCCGCATACCTCCTATCTACACTCAACAGCTCCCCCACCAGTCTCTCCCTCTCCCTCCTCTCCCTATGGGCTCGGATGGAGATCAGCTCCCCCCTAATCACTGCCTTCAGAGCCTCCCACACCATCCCCACCCGGACCTCCCCAGTATCATTGACCTCGAGGTACCTCTCGATACATCCCCGGACCCTCCTACACACCTCATCAGCCAACAACCCCACGTCCGACGCCAAAGCGGGCGCTGGTCCCGCACCTTCCCCATCTCCAGATCCACCCAATGCGGAGCATGGTCCGAAATCGCTATAGCCCAATATTCGGCCTCCTCCACCCTCGGGACCAGTCCCCTACTCAGGACAAAGAAATAAATACGGGAATAAACCCTGTGCACATGGGAGAAAAAAAGAGTACTCCCGAGCCCTCGGCCTCCCAAACCTCCAGGGATTCACTCCTCCCATCTGGTCCATAAACCCCCTCAACACCTTGGCCGCCGCCGGCCTCCTGCCTGTCCTTGAACTAGAACGATCCAGTAGGGGATCCAGCACCGTATTGAAGTCCCCCCCCATGATCAAGCCCCCCACCTCCAGGTCAGGAATGCGGCCCAACATACGCCTCATGAAACCAGCATCCTCCCAACACCACCCTCACCCCCTGCAGCTTACCGCTCACCATCACATATCTGCCGCCACTATCAGCCACCACCTCAGACGCCTCAAACGCCACCCTCTTCCCCACCAGGATCGCCACCCCCCCCCCGGTTCTTCGCGTCGAGCCCTGAATGGAAAACCTGCCCCACCCACCCCTTCCTCAGACGGACCTGGTCTGCCACCTTCAGGTGAGTCTCCTGGAGCATGGCCAGGTCCGCCTTCAGCCCCTTCAGATGCGAAAACACCTGGGCCCGCTTAACCGGCCCATTCAACCCCCTCACGTTCCACGGAATCAGCCGGGTCAGGGAGCACCCCGCCCCCCTCCCCCGCCGACTAGCCATAGCCCATCGACTGCTCGCCCCTGGCCAGCACCCATTCGGCCCATTTCCCACGGCGATAGAACCTCGCCCCAACCCACACCGGTTCCTCCCTGGCCAATCCAGCAGCAACCCGGTATCCCCCCCCCCCACCCCAGGCTAGGACCCCTCCTAGCCGCGACGCTCCCTCCATAGTACTCCCGTGAGCCAGCTGACTTCTGCTGACCCCGGCAGCTCCCACCCTAACTCCGACCCCTCCCGATATGGGGTCACCCCTCCCCCCCTGCATCAGCTCCTTGGCACCGCTTCAGCGCGGGAAAACGGATCTGATATCCACGGCCCTTGCCTCCAGCTCCACCCCCCTCGTCCTGCAGCGCGGGAAACCAGAAGAAAGCCCGCGCTTTCACACTGCCCCCCCCCCCCCAAACGCAGCTCCCAAATAGCAGTCCCAACCCATCCACCAACCCCGTACAAACAAAAACAGATCAACCACAAACCCCGGTACCCCCCTTAAGACACACACCCATAACCAACATCATCTGAAAGCGAGAGAAAAAAAACCAAACAGAATAGCCAGCAACAGCAGACACAGTGATAAAAAAACAAAACTCCAACAGCCCCCAATCCCTAGTTCGAGTCCAATTTTTCAGCCTGCACAAAGGCCCACGCCTCCTCCGGGGACTCAAAATAGTAATGTCGGTCCTTGTAGGTGACCCACAGGCGCGCAGGCGGCATCATGCCGAACGTCACCTGCTTGCTGTGTGTGTTGTTCCTCGTGTCTTAATAAAGCTCATAGTCTCAAATGTGGAGAAGATGCTTTATTGTGAATTTGTTCTCTCTTCAGAGCTTAACTTACGGCTACCTCAAATGCTGCCTGCTTGTGTATCTGTGTCTGTGTCTGTGTCCTGCTACGAGTTCTGCCTTCCGTGAAGTGTGTCCTCACTTCCTGTCCCGGTGTATTTATAGCTCTCCCGTGCTCCCTCTAGTGCTTGCTCAGTTGTATTGCATCTACTCAGATCTACGATCACCACACCGTGGAGCACCGCCTTCGTCTGGTTGAACCCGGCCCTCCGCTTAGCCACCTCCACACTCCAGTCCTGGTAGACGCGCACTACCGAATTCTCCCACTTGCTGCTCCTCACCTTCTTGGCCCATCGCAGCACACACTCCCGGTCACTGAACCGATGGAACCGCACCAGCACCGCCCGCGGGGGTTCATTCGCCTTAGTCCGCCTGTCCAGTACTCTGTGGGCCCCCTCCAGCTCCAGGGGCAGATGGAAGGATCCTGCCCCCACCAGCGAGTTCAGCATCATGGCCATATAGGCCGGCAGGTCCGACCCCTCCAGCCCCTCCTCGAGGCCCAGGATCCGCAAGTTCTTCCTCCTTGATCGAAACTCCATCTCCTCGAAATGATCTTGCCACTTTTTGTGGAGCGCCTCGTGCATCTCCACCTTCCCCACGAGGGCCGAAACCTCATCCTCGTGCTCAGAAGCCTGCTGCTGCAACTCAAGTATCGCTGCACCCTGGGTTGTCTGGGTCTCCAGCAGCTTACTTGTTGTTACCTTCAGGTATTCCAGCAACTCCCCTTTCAGCTCCGTAAAATAGCGCAGAAGGGCCGCCTGCTGCTCCTCCGCCCACTGCCTCCACTCCTCAGGGGCTCCACCGGCCGCCATTTTGTCCACCTTCCCCCGCTTTTCCAGGGGAGCTGCTGCTGTTTTTCTCCTCGCCCCACTCCGGGTCCCCACATAAATCCCAGGGGGTTTTCCTCCAGACCCCTTTATCCACCGGGAATCGTTGAATCAGCGCCGTTTGGGGCCCTTAAAAGAGCCCACAAGTCCTATTAAAGCGGGAGCTGCCGAACGTCCGTCTTAGCTTCGCATATCCGCAACCGGAAGTCCAGCCTCGCGACTCTTAAGGTCTCCCCACCCTCGCTCTTCGCTAACCTCACCCCGGACTGTAAGCCCGTCACTACTAGGAGCAGGCGATACAGTGCCCGGGACAGGGCCTTTATCAGGTCGGAGGTCGAGCGACTCCTATGAGAGGGGATCATTGAGGCTAGTACCAGCCCCTGGAGAGCCCAAGTGGTGGTCGTCAAGTCTGGGGAGAGGCAACGGATGGTCATCGACTACAGTCAGACAATCAATCGGTACACGCAGCTCGATGCGTACACCCCCCCTCGCATATCTGACATGGTCAACCAGATTGCGCAGTATTGAGTCTTCTCCACAGTTGACTTGAAGTCCGCATACCACCAGCTCCCCATCCGCCCGGAGGACCGGCAATACACTGCCTTCGAGGCAGATGGCCACCTCTATCACTTCCTCTGGGTTCCCTTCAGTGTCACCAACGGGGTCTCGGTCTTCCAACGAGAAATGGACGGGGTGGGGGGGGGATACCGGGTTTCTGCTGGATTGGCCAGGGGAGGAGCTGGTGTGGGTCGGGGGGGGGGGGGGGGGGGGGGGGGGGGGCTCCGGGTGAGGTTCTATCGCTGTGGGAAACGGGCCGAATGGCTGCGGGCCACGTTCCTGTACTTACATAATATCACCATCTGCGGCCATAGCCAGCAGGACCATGATAAAAACCTCCGGCACCCGGCACTTCCTCCACACCGCTAAACTCCTTAACCTCACCTACAATAGGGAAAAATGCGTTTTCCGCACAACCCGCCGAGCCATCCTTGGCTACGTTGTGGAAAACAGAGTCCGAGGGCTCGACCCCGACTGGGGTCCGACCCCGACTGGGGTCCGACCCCGACCCTAGGGCCCGACCCCGACTGCATGCGCCCCCTCCTGGAACTCCCCCTCCCCCACTGCCCCAACGCCCTGAAGGGATGCCTGGGGTTCTTCTCTTACTATGCCCAGTGGGTCCCCAACTATGCGAACAAGGCCAGTCCACTTATTAAATCCACCATTTTTACCCTGGCGACTGAGGCCCGACTGGCCTTCAATCGCATCAAGGCAGATCTTGTCAAAGCCGCGATGCACGCTGTGGACGAGTCCATCCCGTTCCAAATGGAGAGCGATGCGTCGGACTTTGCTCTGGCTGCTACCCACAACCAGGTGGGCAGGCCCGTGGCTTTCTTATCCCGTACCCTCCATGCCTCCGAAATTCGACACTCCTCCGTCGCAAAGGAAGCCCAAGCCATTGTAGAAGCTGTGTGACATTGAAGGCATTACCTGGCTGGCAGGCAATTCACTCTCCTCACTGACCAACGGTCGGTTGCCTTCATGTTTAACAATACACAGCGGGGCAAAATTAAGAACGAAAAGATTCTGAGGTGGAGGATCAAGCTCTCCACCTACAATTACGAGATCTTGTACCGACTGGGGAAGCTCAATGAGCCCCCAGATGCCCTATCCCACGGTACATGTGCCAGCGCACAAGTAGACTGACTTCGGGCCCTCCACAATGACCTCCGTCATCGGGGGTTCACCCGTCTTTTTCATTTTGTCAAGGCTCGCAACCTGCCTTACTCCATCGAGGAGGTCAGGACCGTGACCAGGGACTGTCAGGTCTGCTCGGAGTGCGAACCGCACTTCTGTCGGCCAGACAGAGCGCATCTGGTAAAGGCCTCTTGCCCCTTTGAGCGCCTCAGCATCGACTTCAAAGAGCCCCTCCCCTCCACTGACCATAACGTGTACTTCCTCAACATTGTTGACGAGTACTCAAGATTTCCCTTTGCCAGCCCATGCCCTGAAATGACCTCTGCCACCGTCATCAAGGCCCTGCACAGTCTCTTCACCTTGTTCGGGTTCCCCACTGACATCCATAGTGATCGGGGTTCCTCCTTCATGAGCGACGAGTTGCGTCAGTTCCTGCTCAGCAAGGGCATCGCCTCCAGCAGGACAACCAGCTACAGCCCCCGGGGCAATGGACAGGTGGAGAGGGAGAACGCGACGGTCTGGAAGGCCGTCCTCCTGGCCCTAAGGTCTAGAAGTCTCCCAGTCTCCCGCTGGCAGGATATCCTCCCCGATGCGCTCCATTCCATCCGGTCGCTCCTGTGCACTGCTACCAACGAGACCCCTCACGAATGTATGTTTGCCTTCCCCAGGAAGTCCACCTCCGGGGTCTCGCTCCCGTCCTGGCTGACAGTCCCAGGGCCCATCCTCCTCCGGAAGCATGCGAGGAGTCATAAATCAGATCCCCTCGTCGAGAAGGTCCTGCTCCTCCATGCCAATCCACAATATGCCGAAGTGGCACATCATGACGGGCGACAGGACACAGTCTCCCTCCGTGATTTGGCACCTGCAGGTTCCCCAGCGACCATCACCACCACCCCGACCCTACACCATCTCCCTCCACCACGGCCCGGCTACTTCAAGATCTGGCACCCGCAGGCCCACCGGCGACCATCACCACCACCCCCCTCCACTGACTCAACTACTGGGTGAAGAAGAGGACAACACGCTTCCGGACCCGCAGGTCTCGACACCAGTGCCCACACCACAACCGGGACTGAGGCGATCACAGCAGAAGGTTAAGGCCCCCAACAGACTTGATCTTTAAGTCCACTTCACCCCCGCTGGACTCTTTTTTTTAATAGGGGGTGAATGTGGTAAACCACTGTAGTATATAATATGTGTATTGTGGTAAACTGCTACTGCATTACATGTAATGTGGTAAACTACTGCCTGATGGCTCCGCCTCCCCTCAGGCTCGGTATAAAGGTTGCTTATCTCCGGCCTTGCCCCAGTTTGGGATCAGAGGCCAGGAGGCTTTCTGTTTAGTTTATTAAAGCCTCAGTTAAGTTCGCTACTTGTCTTGTGTTCATTGATGGCACATCAGGCGGGCTAACCAACAGTCTACTCGAGCAGCTGGTGAGAAAACATCTTTCCAGCAAACCTCTTGTTGCTTGTACCTTTGTGGTCTGAAAGCCTTTCCTTTAAAACACCACAAAGAAAACAGGTGACACCGAGGTCAGAACCATAAAAATATAGAAAAAATCAGTAATCCGTGCGCAGACACCCAAAAACTTAGATCCAGCAGACATCCGACATACTCAGATCCTGCGCGGACCTATTGGCGGGTGTGTTCACAGACAGCTTTCACCTCTCCCTACTCTCTTCCAAGGTTCTCACCTGCTTCAAGAAGACCACTAGCATACCAGTGCCAAATAAGAATTATGATGTGGAGATGCCGGCGTTGGACTGGGGTGGACACAGTAAGGAGTCTTACAACACCAGGTTAAAGTCCAACAGGTTTGTTTCAAACACGAGCTTTCGGAGCACTGCTTCTTCCTCAGGATCTCATTCACCTGAGGAAGAAGCAGTGCTCCGAAAGCTCGTGTTTGAAACAAACCTGTTGGACTTTAACCTGGTGTTGTAAGACTTCTTACAAAGAAAAATTAGGCAACGTTTTTCAACGACTACCGTCCGATGGCTCTCACATTTATTATTATGAATTGCTTCAAGATGTTAGTCATGAGACACATCAACTCCAATCTTCCAGATTTAAAAAAAATAAATTTAAAGTACCCAATTCATTGTTTCCAATTAAGGGGCAATTTAGCGTGACCAATCCACCTACCCTGCACATTTTTGGGTTGTGGGGGCGAAACCCACGCAAAGACGGAGAGAATGTGCAAACTCCACACAGACGGTGACCCAGAGCCGGGATCGAACCTGGGACCTTGGCGCCGTGAGGCCGCAATGCTTACCACTCCAATCTTCCAGATTGGTTGATCCACTTCTATTAGCCTACCGCCACAACCCGTCCATCTCCCTGGCCCTACACTCAACTTTGGAGCATCTCAACAACAAGGACACCTACATCAGACTAGTTCATTGACTACAGCTCCACTTTCAACACCTGAATCCCAGCCAAACTCATATCAAAACTCCAAAACCTAGCACTCGGCTTCTCCCACTGCAACTGGATCCTTGACTTTCTGACTCACAGGCCGTAATCAGTAAGGATAAGCAACGAATCCTCCTCTACAATAGTCCTCAATGCCGGGCCCCATAAGGCTGTATGATTAGTCCCCTATGATATTCCCTAACCAGTGATTGTGTGGTCAAATTCGGCTCCAACTCCATCTATAAGTTTGCTGATGACATGACCTTAGTGGATCCGATCTCAAACAACCATGAGTCAGAGTACAGAAGGGAGATAGAGAACTTAGTAGCAGAGTACAATTACTACAATCTCTCCCTCAATATCAGAAAAATAAAGGAGCTGGTCATCGACTTTCAGGAAACAAAGTGTCATCCATGCCCCTGTCTATATCAATGGTGCTGAGGTGGAGATGGTTAACAGCTTCAAATTCCTAGGTGTAAACTGTCATAATATACATCCATGTATATAATGGAGTGCAGACAGGCAGTGATTGACACACAGGATGACCAGTGAACACACAGAACACAGCAGCCAATCACCAGACAGGACACGACCACTATAAAGCCAGAGGGCATCAGGTTTCCCGCTCTCTCTGGAACCTGCCACTGAGACAGTCAGAGTTTGTGAGCTAGCCAGTGCAAACACCATACGGTAGCTAGTAAGTCTGGTCAGGCTAGTACATAGGACTCCAGTTAAGTCAGCATAGTGTCAACCCACAGTTGAACATGTATAATAGTTAAGACGTTAAATAAAATAGTGTTGCATCTTATCAAGTGTTGGAGGTCTGTCTCTCGCTACACTGCATCAAGTGCAGTCCACATCGTCCCAGCCTGCCAAACACACCATGGTACCAGTGAGTGATGCTGAAATTTGACGGACCTACCTTGAGTGAATCAGTGTTGACCAGCAAGCAGCCATCTGGTGACATGGAAAACGTCTGCCCTCCTCCGCAGCTCCGCATCGCCGGCAACCTCGGTGCAAATTGGAAGATCTTCAAACAAAAGTTCCAATTCTATCTCGAAGCCACCGACCTCGAGGCTGCATCGGATGCCAGGAAGATCGCACTATTCCTCTCCACAGCCGGGGACCACGCTATCCACATCTACAAATCCCTTACATTCGCTGAAGGCAAAGACAAGACGAAATTTAAAACAGTCCTGCTGAAGTTCAACAGCCACTGCGACATTGAGGTGATGTTTTCCAGCAGAGGCTTCAGGGTAATGATGAACCTTTTCAGTCCGCAACTAGACAACTGATTCCATGATCCGGGATCAGATCGTTTTCGGGGTCCACTCCGATTCCCTTATCCCGCAGCTCCGGAAAGTCAAGCAGCTCACCCTCACCCTCACCATCGAAACGTGCGTTCTCCATGAACATGCTAACAACCGGTGCTCCCACATCAGGGCGGCAGAGAATGCAAAGCTGGCCTCCCACGAGGCGGAACGGGTGCAGGCTATCGCACAAATGCAGGGCCTAAGTATCGACGAGAGTGGCCATTTCGCGCGCTTTTACCGATCCCCTGCGCATGCGCGCCAAGACCAAGGGGATGGTGAGACCGACGACAAGACTGCGCAGGTGCGTACATCGTTTGACCGCACTGCGCATGTGCGATGGCACACGGAACGCACTGACGTTGGTGTCATGACGTGCCCGAATTGTGGCTCCGCCCATTTAAAGCGGCAATGTCCGGCAAAATCACGACGATGTCTACAGTGTAGCAAGCTTGGCCACTACGCAGCCCTTTGCAGATCTGCTCCACTGTCCAGCAGCCAGTGAACCCAGCCACAGCGCAGAAGTGTCCGTTCAATACAGCAGGCCATGCCAGATTCCGACCCCGACAGCCCAACAGATCCTGATGCCGAGGGCCTCAAATCCCCATACCGGGTGGGCATCATTACGAAGCATGCGCTGCCTTTCTCCAAGATAGCGAAGCATCTCTCGATCCTCAGCGTGGATCCCGACGATGAGTGGTGTGCTGTCCTCACAGTCAACAAGGCTCGCATCCAGTTCAAACTGGACAGCGGCGCATCGGCAAACCTCATCTCGAAATCCGATCTCGACACCATCCGCGTCAGACCAAGTATTCTTCCACCAGCCTGCCAACTCCTTGACTACAATGTCCACATCGGCCCAGCTTGCCCAACACATCATGAGGTGGAGATGGTTGACAGCTTCAAATTCCTCGGCGTAAACATCATCAATAATCTGTCCTGGTGCACCCACATTGATTTAAAAAGCACAACAGCGCCTGTTCTTCCTCAGGAAATTAATAATAATCGCTTATTCTCACTAGTAGTCTTCAATGAAGTTACTGTGAAAAGCCCCTAGTCGCCACATTCCGGCGCCTGTTCAGGGAGGCTGGTATGGGAATTGAACCTGCGCTGCTGGCCTTGTTCTGCATGACAAGCCAGCAGTTTAGCCCACTATGCTAAACCAGCCCCTAAATCCAGCATGACCACAACGACTCTTACCAATTTTTATAGATATACCAGTGAAAGCTTCCTATCTGACTGTCACAGCTTGGTATTGCAACTGCTTGGCCCTCGACCGAAAGAAACTACAGAGAGTTGTGAACACAGCCCATTCCATCATTGTCTCCCACCCATTGACTCTGTCTACACCTCCCGCTGTCTTGGGAAAGTGGGCAGCATTTTCAAAGACCCCTCCCACCCGGTTATTCTCTCTTCCAACCTCTTCCATCAGACAGAAGATACAAAAGTTTGAGAACATGCAGCAACTTGAGAACGGGCAGCACGGTAGCATGGTGGTTAGCATAAATGCTTCACAGCTCCAGGGTCCCAGGTTCGATTCCCGGCTGGGTCACTGTCTGTGCGGAGTCTGCACGTCCTCCCCGTGTGTGCGTGGGTTTCCTCCGGGTGCTCCGGTTTCCTCCCACAGTCCAAAGATGTGCGGGTTAGGTGGATTGGCCATGCTAAATTGCCCGTAGTGTCCTAAAAAGTAAGGTTGGGGGGGGGGGTTGTTGGGTTACGGGTATAGGGTGGATACATGGGTTTGAGTAGGGTGATCATTGCTCGGCACAACATCGAGGGCCGAAGGGCCTGTTCTGTGCTGTACTGTTCTATGTTCTATGTTCTAACTTATTATCGGAATGGGGAGAGACTTTGGGGTGCTCCGTTGGCGACGGTTATGGGGGTCCTCGTTCATTTTTTTCTTTATAAATTTAGCGTATCAAATTCTCTTTTTTTTCAATTAAGGGACAATTTAGTGTGTCCAATTCACCTACTCTGCACATCTTTTTGGGTATTGGAGGTGAGACCCACGCAGACACAGGGAGAATGTGCAAACTCCACACAGACAGTGACCCTGGGCTGGGATCGAACCCAGGTCCTCAGCGCCATGAGTCAGTAGTGCCAACCAGCATGCCACCTTGCTGCCCGGTGTCCTCATTCATGAGTCACAGAAAAGAGATCTGGCTGGTCTTATTCCCTGAAAACCACCATTTTCGGGCATGGCTCCACCCTCATCCCCACCACCTTGGCCATTGCCTCGAAGAAGGCTGTCCAGTACCCAGCAAGTCTGGGTCAAGGCAGGAACATATGGGCGTGGTTGGCCGGGTCTCCTTGGCACCGTTCACATCGATCCTCCACCTTCGGGAATAACCTGCTCATTGGGGTCTGGCCAAGTGGCCTCTATGTACCACTTTTAGCTGCATTAAGCCTAGCACAGGTAGAGTTGACCCTGTGCAGTGCTTCGCTCCAGAATCCCTATCCTATTTCAAATCCCAAGTCCTCCTCCCATTTCCTCCTTGTCGTGTCCAGTTCAGTCTCAGCCCTCTCTAGCAGTCATTTGTACATGTCACTACAGTTCCCTCTGCCCAGGATGTCTGCGTCCAGTAGCTCTTCTTATAGTGTCTGTCACAGTGGTTGCGGGTATGTCCTTGTCTCCTGTAGGAAGTTTTTAAGCTGCAGGTATCTGAGTTCATTGCCTTTAGCTAGTTGGAGAAACTGGCGTCAGTTCGTCCAGTGTTGTGACCCTACTGTCAGTGTATAGGTCCCTGTTCTGTCTCCATATTTTGAAGGTGGCGTTAATGAATGCTGGTGTGGACCTGTGGTTATCGCAGGTGGGGGCTTTGGCGGGCATTTTGGTCAGTCTGAATTGCTGCTGTAGTTGGTTCCAAGTCTGGAGGGTGGCTATCACTACTGGGCTGCTGGAGTGTTTTTTGGGAGGGGATGGGAGTGCTGCCGTGGTGAGGGCCCGGAGAGAGGTCCCTTTGCAGGAGGCCTCCTCCACATGCACCCACTCGGCTTCTGGTTCCTTGATCCAGCCCTTTCCACTGTCGCTACCCAGTGGTAGGATTGTAGGTTTGGGAGGCCTTGGGGATATAGATGGGGATGGATCTTAGTAGGAAGAGGTACCCCGGACAGTACCTTCATTTTGATAGCCTGTACTTTCTTCGCCCGGGAGAGTGGGAGTGTGTTCCACCTCTGCAGGTCCTTTTTGACTTCCTCTGTCAGACTGGTCAGGTTCCATTTGTGGACCCCCTTCCAGTCATGAGCGATTTGGATCCCCAGGTAGCAGTCCTACCAGTGCTGCCCCTCCCCCTTGCGGATTCACCGGGAAAGTCTGACTTTTGTTAGAATCACTTGGGAGGATTTAAACTAGTACGGCAGGGGGGGTGGGAACCAGAGCGTTAGCTTCGAAGGTGTAAAAACTGAAAAGTGTATAATAGAGCACCAAAATAATAGAACAACATCACCCTGTCTGCTCAAACACAGTGGTTTGAAGATGTTTCAACGGCAGAAGTATAGTGGGTAAGGCAGATGAACTTAGAGCACCTGTTAGTACTTGGAATTATGATGTTGTGGCTGTCACAGAAACGTGGTTAAAGGAAGGGCAAGATTGGCAGCTGAACATTGGAGGATGTAGATGCGTCAGGAGAGATAGAGGGGGATGTAAAAGGGGTGGGGGAGTAGCATTACTGGTTAAGGGGAATATTATAGCCGTACTGCGGGAGGACACCTCGGAGGGCTCATACAATGAGGCAATCTGGGTAGAGCTCAGGAACAATGTTGGGGCAATCACAATGTTGGGTATTTATTACAGGCCCCCCAACTGCCAGCGAGAGATAGAGGAGCAGATGGGTAGAGAGATTTTGGATAGGTGCAAAATTAACAGGGTTGTTGTGGTAGGGGATTTTAACTTCCCCTTTATTGACTGGGACTCACTCCGTGCTAGGGACTTGGATGGGGCAGAGTTTGTAAGGTGTATCTAGGAAGCCTTATTTTTTATTATTTTTTTTAAATTTTAGAGTACCCAATTCATTTTTTCCAATTAAGGGTCAATTTAGCGTGGCCAATCCACCTACCCTGCACATCTTTGGGTTGTGGGAATGAAATCCACGCAAACGCAGGGAGAATGTGCAAACTCCACATAGACAGTGACCCAGAGCCGGGATCGAACCTGGGACCTTGGTGCCGTGAGGCAGCAGGGCTACCCACTGAACCACCGTGCTGCCCTCAGGAAGCCTTCTTGAGGCACTATGCAGATAGACCAACTAGGAAAGGGGCAGTGCTGGTATTGGGGAATGAGCCTGGACAGGTGGTTGAGGTTTCAGTAGGGGAACATTTTGGGAGTAGTGACCACAATTCCGTACGTTTTAGGATAGTTTTGGACATCGCTTTTCAGCCTTTTGGCTAAGATCAAGTGTAGTATCTGCTCTGCCTTTCGGCTCGGATCTGGTATGTTTCTCTTGTGGGGACCATGAATTGGATTCAATTTGAATTTGAATTGGTTTTTGGAGCAGGCAAGGAGCCCTGGCTTTGTAACTCAGAAAAGTAATTTAAAAAAAGGATATTTTTGGACAGGGTGATGGTAACCCTCGCGTTAAGGTGCTAAACTGGGGAAAGGCAAATTCCGATAACATTAGACAGGAATTGAAGGGTTTGGATTGGGTGCGGCTGTTGGATAATAAATCAACATTGGACATGTGGGATACTTTCAAGCGACAGTTGATTAAGATTCAGGAAAGTCACGTTCTTGAGAGAATGAAGGGTAAGGATGGGAAGTTTAGGGAGCCTTGGATAACGAGGGATATTGTGAACCTCGTCCAAAAGAAAAAGGAGACTTTTGTATAGTCTAGAAAGGTGGGAACAGTCGAAACTCTTGAGGAGTATTCCCCAGCTCTATTCCTACTTTTCTCCCCCGCCCCCGCTGCTTGTTCCCCCCCCCTCCTGCCAGGCGCTGTTCTCTCCACCCCCCCCCCCCCCCACCCCCCTTTAGGGGACTGCCGCAGTCTCTATCTGCTGCATGCTCCCGCCGATTAGCTCTCTCGCTAGTGGTCACCCTCCTCCCAGGAGTTACTGTCCTGCTGCCCTCCCACCCATTCTCTGTAGTTTCTGTCTGTTCTTTCCCCATTTTGCCCTGCACTTGTTCCTCCACCTTCCCTCTGCTGTTGCCCTCATCTGCACGTTTCGGCCACACTCTTCCACCTTTGGCGGTCTCTCGGATGTTGGCTCGTAGTTCGTCAATCGGGCTGTGAGGTGGGGGGGGAGTAGAGAGGTTCTTTTCTCCCCCTCACCTTGTTGGGCTGCTGCTGCACTATGGCGACTATAAAGTGACAGTGAATAGGGCCTACCGATTGGATAGGTATCCAATGCAGTGAATCGAAGATTTGTATGTGAAATTGGCTGGAGGTCATTTGTTTACACATATCTCAAACTGGTATTAAGTCCAGACAATGTGTGACAATAAATACCCAAAGGAGCCTTTACGAGTTTGCTAGATATCCCTTTGGAGTGTTGTCGGTTTGTGCCATTTTCCAATGTGTCATGGAAAACATTCTGAGGGGCCTGCCACGTGTGGTGGTTTATTTTGATGACTTGGTCGAGGGCACGATGAAGCGAGAACGCTTCAGCAACTTGGACAAGGCGGTCTGTCGCATTTCAGAGACGGGCATCCACCTCAAAAGAGAGAAGTGTGTCTTCCACGCCAGGGAGGTCATTTACCTGGAGTACTGCGTAGACAGGGATGGACTACACGACTTCCGGTTGCGGCTATGCGGAGCTAAGCCGCACGTTCGGCAGCTGCCGCCAGGAACTGACTTTTCCGACGTGGGAAAGTGTCTGCAGCGGATCCCCAGTGGTCTATGGTCTTGACCAGGAGCGGGGCCAGCAGAATAGCGGTGGTAGCGCCTAAGAAAAAGCGGGGGAAGAGAATCAAGTTGGCGGCCGGCGGAGGCCTCGAGGAATGGAGGCAGTGGGCGCAGGTGCAGCAGGAGACTCTCCAGTGCTGTTTTCAGGAGCTAAAAGTGGAGCTGCTGGACTCGCTGAAGGCGAATACGAACAAGATGCTGGCGACGCAGACAGCCCAGGGGGTGAAGATCCGGGGAGCTCCAACAACAAGCCTCCGAAAGAGAGGATGAGGCCGCAGCCCTCGCGGTAAAGGTGGAGATGCACGAGGCACTCCACAAGAAGTGGCAGGAGCGATTCGAGGAGATGGAGAACCAGTCGAGGCGGAAAAATTTGAGGATCCTGGGCCTCACGGAGGAGCTGGAAGGGTCAGACCTGGGGGCCTATGTGGGCGTTTTGTTGAACTCGCTGATGGGAGCTGGGTCCTTCCAGGCGCCCTTGGAACTGGAGGGGGCCCACAGAATACTGGCCAGGAGGCCCAAACCGAATGAGCCGCCACGGGAGGTGCTGGTGCGGTTCCACCGGTTCGTTGACCGAGAGTGCGTGCTTAGGTGGGCCAAGAAGGAATGGAGCAGCAAGTGGGAGAACACGGTAGTGCGGATCTACCAAGACTGGAGTGCGGAGGTGGCTAAGGGGAGGGCCGGTTACAACCGGACGAAGGCGGTGCTCCACAGAAAGAGTGTGAAGTTTGGCATGTTACAGCCGGCACGTCTGTGGGTCACCTACAAGGACCGGCCCCGGAGGAGGCGTGGGCCTTTGTGCGGGCCGAGAAGTTGGACTCTGACTGAGGGTCGGGGGTTTGTAAATAACTGTGTTAACTTTTGGTGGGAAGGGTCTTTGTTTTATGCTGTTCCATGCTGTTTTAAGCTGGTTGTGGGTTGTTTCTAGGGTGGGTGGGGTGCTGTCTTTTTTTGCGGGGTCGGGCAGAGGGAAAGGGCGGGCTTTTCTGCTGTTTCCTGTGCTGAGGGTGGATGGGGGCGGGGTCGGAGCTGAGAAGCGCGGGCTTCTTTCCCGCGCAAGAGCGTGAGGAGGAGGAGGAGGTTCTGCTGATGGGTCTGGGAGGGGAGGAGTAGCCCCACGTTGGGAGGGGTCGGAGGTGTGGCAGGAGCTGCCGGGGTCAGAATAAGTTAGCTGGCTCACGGGAGTGCTATGGAGGGAGTAACGTGGCTGGGAGGGGTCCTAGCCTGGGGGGGGGGGATGGTGGGGGAGGGTACCGGGTTGCTGCTGAAATGGCCAGGAAGGAGCTAGAGTCTGCAGGGGGGGCCGGGGTGGGGGTTTGCCGCCGTGGGGAACGGGCCGAGCGAGGCGCGCTGGCCTGGGGCAGGCAGGGGACGGGTTAGGGCTAGTCGGCAGGGGAGGGGGGCAGGGAGCCCTCTGATCCGGCTGATAACTTGGAAGGGGGCTGAATGGGCCGGTCAAACGGGCCCGGATGTTTACGCACCTGAAGGGGCTGAAGGCAGACGTGGCTATGCTCCAGGAGACGCACCTGAAGGTGGCGGACCAGGTTCGGCTGAGGAACGGCTGGGTAGGCCAGGTGTTTCATTCGGGGCTGGATGCAAAAAAATCGGGGGGTGGCGATTCTGGTGGGAAAAAGGGTGTCGTTTGAGGTGT
Organism: Scyliorhinus canicula; assembly: GCF_902713615.1. Lineage (NCBI taxonomy): Eukaryota > Metazoa > Chordata > Chondrichthyes > Carcharhiniformes > Scyliorhinidae > Scyliorhinus > Scyliorhinus canicula. Next base: position 73,549,086 of record NC_052163.1, on the reverse strand, counting down.
CAAAGGTGGTGGCAGACAGTGGAGGGAGGTATGTGATGGTAAGTGGCAAGCTGCAAGGGGAGCGGGTGGTGCTGGTGAATGTCTATGCCCCAAATTGGGACGATGCGGGTTTTATGCGGCGTATGCTGGGCCGCATTCCGAATCTAGAGACGGGGGGCCTGATACTGGGGGGGGGAATTTAACACAGTGCTGGATCCCCCATTGGACCAATCCATGTCCAGGACGGGCAGGAGGCCTGCGGCTGCTAAGGTGTTGAGGGGGTTTATGGACCAGATGGTAGGGGTGGATCCTTGGAGGTTCGCGAGGCCGAGGGCCAGGGAGTATTCATTTTTTTCCCATAAAGCCTATTCCCGGATCTATTTTTTTGTCCTGAGCAGGGGGCTGATTTCGAGGGTGAAGGATGTCGAGTATTCGGCCATAGCCATTTCGGACCATGCCCCGCACTGGGTAGACCTTGAGCTGGCGGCGGAGAGGGACCAGCGCCCGCTCTGGCGCCTGGAGGTGAGACTGCTGGCGGATGAGGAGGCGGGCGGGCGGGTTCGGGGGTGTATCAAGAGGTACTTACAGGTCAATGATAATGGGGAGGTCCGGGTGGGGATGGTTTGGGAGGCATTGAAGGCGGTGATTAGAGGGGAGTTGATTTCCATCCGAGCCCATAGGGAGAGGGGAGAGCAAAGAGAGAGGGAGAGGTAGGTGGGGGAGATGGTGAGGGTGGACAGGAGATACGCGGAGGCTCCGGAGGAGGGACTGTTGGGGGAGCGACGTAGCCTGCAGGCCAAGTTCGACTTGCTGACCAGCGGAAAGGCGGAAGCTCAGTGGAGGAAGGCACAGGGAGCGGTGTACGAATATGGGGAGAAGGTGAGTAGGATGTTGGCGCATCAGCTACGTAAACGAGACACGGCCAGGGAGATTGGTGGAGTGACGGATAGAACATAGAACATAGAACGATACAGCGCAGTACAGGCCCTTCGGCCCTCGATGTTGCACCGACATGGAAAAAAACTAAAGGCCATCTAACCTACACTATGCCCTTATCATCCATATGCTTATCTAATAAACTTTTAAATGCCCTCAATGTTGGCGAGTTCACTACTGTTGCAGGTAGGGCATTCCACGGCCTCACCACTCTTTGCGTAAAAAACCCACCTCTGACCTCTGTCCTATATCTATTACCTCTCAATTTAAGGCTATGTCCCCTCATGCTAGCCACCTCCATCCGCGGGAGAAGGCTCTCGCTGTCCACCCTATCTAACCCTCTGATCATTTTGTATGCCTCTATTAAGTCACCTCTTAACCTTCTTCTCTCTAACGAAAACAACCTCAAGTCCATCAGCCTTTCCTCATAAGATTTTCCCTCCATACCAGGCAACATCCTGGTAAATCTCCTCTGCACCCGTTCCAAAGCTTCCACGTCCTTCCTATAATGAGGCGACCAGAACTGTACGCAATACTCCAAATGCGGCCGTACCAGAGTTTTGTACAACTGCAACATGACCTCATGGCTCCGGAACTCAATCCCTCTACCAATAAAGGCAAACACACCATAGGCCTTCTTCACAACCCTATCAACCTGGGTGGCAACTTTCAGGGATCTATGTACATGGACACCGAGATCCCTCTGCTCATCCACACTACCAAGAACTTTACCATTAGCCAAATATTCCGCATTCCTGTTATTCTTTCCAAAGTGAATCACCTCACACTTCTCCATATTAAACTCCATTTGCCACCTCTCAGCCCAGCTCTGCAGCTTATCTATGTCCCTCTGTAACCTGCAACATCCTTCCGCACTGTCTACAACTCCACCGACTTTAGTGTCGTCTGCAAATTTACTCACCCATCCTTCTGCGCCCTCCTCTAGGTCATTTATAAAAATGACAAACAGCAACGGCCCCAGAACAGATCCTTGTGGTACGCCACTAGTAACTGAACTCCATTCTGAACATTTCCCATCAACTACCACTCTCCGTCTTCTTTCAACTAGCCAATTTCTGATCCACATCTCTAAATCACCCTCAATCCCCAGCCTCCGTATTTTCTGCAATAGCCGACCGTGGGGAACCTTATCAAATGCTTTACTGAAATCCATATACACCACATCAACTGCTCTACCCTCGTCTATCTGTTCAGTCACCTTCTCAAAGAACTCGATAAGGTTTGTGAGGCATGACCTACCCTTCACAAACCATGCTGACTATCCCTAATCATATTATTCCTATCTAGATGATTATAAATCGTATCTTTTATAATTCTCTCCAAGACTTTACCCACCACAGACGTTAGGCTCACCGGCCTATAGTTACCGGGGTTATCTCTACTCCCCTTTTGAACAAGGGACCACATTTGCTATCCTCCAGTCCTCTGGCACTATTCCTGTAGCCAATGATGACCTAAAAATCAAAGCCAAAGGCTCAGCAATCTCTTCCCTGGCTTCCCAGAGAATCCTAGGATAAATCCCATCAGGCCCCGGGGACTTATCTATTTTCACCTTGTCCAGAATTGCCAACACTTCTTCCCTATGCACCTCAATGCCATCTATTCTAATAGCCTGGGTCTCAGCATTCTCCTCCACAATATTATCTTTTTCCTGAGTGAATACTGACGAAAAGTATTCATTTAGTATCTCGCTTATCTCCTCAGCCTCCACACACAACTTCCCACCACTGTCCTTGACTGGCCCTACTCTTACCCTAGTCATTCTTTATTCCTGACATACCTATAGAAAGCTTTTGGGTTTTCCTTGATCCTACCTGCCAAAGACTTCTCATGTCCCCTCCTTGCTCGTCTCAGCTCTCTCTTTAGATCCTTCCTCGCTTCCTTGTAACTATCAAGCGCCCCAACTGAAACTTCACGCCTCATCTTCACATAGACCTCCTTCTTCCTCTTAACAAGAGATTCCACTTCTTTGGTAAACCACGGTTCCCTCGCTCTACCCTTTCCTCCCTGCCTGACTGGTACGTACTTATCAAGAACATGCAATAGCTGTTCCTTGAACAAGCTCCACATATCCAGTGTGCCCAACCCTTGCAGCCTACTTCTCCAACCTACACATCCTAAGTCATGTCTAATGGCATCATAATTGCCCTTCCCCCAGCTATAACTCTTGCCCTGCGGGGTATACTTATCCCTTTCCGTCACTAACGTAAAGGTCACCGAATTGTGGTCACTGTTTCCAAAGTGCTCACCTACCTCCAGATCTAACACCTGGCCTGGTTCATTACCCAAAACCAAATCCAATGTGGCCTCGCCTCTTGTTGGCCTGTCAACATATTGTGTCAGGAAACCCTCCTGCACACATTGTACAAAGAACGACCCATCTAATAGGGGAGGCAATGTGGTGCGAAGGGGGGTGGACATTAATGGGGTCTTCAGGGACTTTTATGGGGAACTGTACCGGTCCGAGCCCCCGGTGAGGGGGGGGAATGGGGCGCTTCTTGGATAGGCTGAGATTTCCGAAGGTGGAGGAGGGACAGGTGGAGGGGCTGGGGGCGCTGATTGAACTGGAGGAGCTGGTCAAAGGGATAGGCACCGGGGCCGGATGGGTTTCCGGTCGAATTTTACAAAATGCATGCAGACCTGTTGGGCCCCCTGTTGGTTAGGACCTTTAACGAGGGAGGCGGGGGGCTTTGCCTCCCACCATGTCAAGGGTGCTGATTTCCTTGATCCTTCAACGGGACAAGGACCCCCTACAGTGTGGATCATATAGGCCTACCTCGTTGTTAAATGTGGATGCCAAGCTGTTGGCGAAGATCTTGGCCACAAGGATAGAGGACTGTGTGCCGGGAGTCATTCATGAGGACCAGACAGGGTTTGTGAAGGGAAGGCAGCTGAACACCAATATACGTAGGCTTCTGAATGTTATAATGATGCCGGCGGTAGAAGGGGAGGCGGAGATAGTGGTAGCACTAGACGCGGAGAAGGCCTTTGATAGGGTTGAGTGGGGGTACTTGTGGGAGGTGCTGGAAAGGTTTGGGTTCGGGGAGGGGGTTGTCAGTTGGGTGAGGCTGCTATATGAGGCCCCAATGGCGAGCGTAGCCACGAATAGGAGGAGATCGGAGTACTTTCGGTTGTACCGGGGGACGAGGCAGGGGTGTCCCCTGTCCCCTTTGCTCTTTGCATTGGCAATTGAGCCCCTGGTCATGGCGTTGAGGGAGTTGAGGAATTGGAGGGGTTTGATGCGGGGGGTGGGGGGGTGGGGAGTAAGGGGGATAGGGGAGTTAGGCTAATTTTTGTCTAGATTAGGCGGGAACAGTGGGAGATGGAGGGATGTGTTATGCTCTGAACTATATTTACATTTGTATTTGTATCTTTTATTGTTATAAAACCATAAATGCCTTAATAGAATGTTTGTAAAAAAAAAAAAGAATATACGAAGGGAACACTATCCCATACCAAAGTGTGAAGAAATTACCAGTGAGATGGCGAATGCACACATCTTCACGAAGTTAGCCGCTTCACAGAGGTTTTGGCAAATGCAATTCGATGGCTTGAGCAGACTATTATGTACTTTCAACACGCCCTTTGGACAAGTTTGCTTCAACCGTATGCCGTTTGGTATCATAACAGCATCTGAAATATTCCACAGGATCATGGAGCAAATGACGGAAGGAATTGAAGGTGTGAGGGTATACGGTGGTGACATCATAATTTAGACCACAACCCAGGAAGAACACATTCATCGCTTAAAACAAGTATTCAAATGCATCAACAAGTTTGGATTCAAACTGAATCAAGCAAAGTGTACATTTGCACTGTCTTCACTGAAATTCTTGGGAGATACAATTTCTCATTAAGGTGACGATAATACGTGTCAGACCCACTGGCCGGGATGGAAAATATACTGGAAACATTGAGGAAGTTCGGCCTGTTCTCAGGGTACAAATTAAATATGGCCAAGAGTGAGATGTTTGTGGTGTAGGCAAGGGGCCAGGAGAATAGACTGAAGGAGCTGTCATTTAGGCTGGTTGAGGAAAGTTTCCGATACTTGGGGATACAGGTGGCACGAGACTGGGGCAGGTTGCATAAGCTAAATTTGACAAGAGTGGTGGAGCAAATGAAGAGGGAGTTTTGGAGATGGGATGCACTCCCACTGTCACTGGCAGGGAGGGTGCAGACTGTAAAGATGACAATCCTCCCTAGATTCCTGTTCGTGTTCCAGTGCCTCCCGATCTTTATCCCACGGTCCTTCTTCAAAAGGACTGGCAAAATCATCATGAGCTTTGTCTGGGCGGGAAAATCCCCGCAAGTGAAGAAGGCGATGCTTGAAAGAAGCTGCAGCGAGGGAGGGCTGGCATTGCCGAGTCTGATCAACTACTACTGGGTGGCTAACATAGCCATGATAAGGAAGTGGATGGTGGGTACGGGGTCTATCTGGGAGCAGGTGGAGGTGGCTTCGTGCAGGGGCACCAGTTTGACAGCCCTGGTCTCGGCTCCCCTACCGTTGTCGCCGGCCAGGTACTCCACCAGCCCGGTAGTGGGGGCGGCCCTGCGGATATGGGGCCAGTGGAGGAGGCATGTAGGGGAGGTGGGTGAGTCTGTCTGGGCCCCTATATGTGATAACCATCGATTTGCCCCCGGGAACATGGATGGAGGATTTCGAACATGGCGGCGGGCAGGGGTGAGGAGGGTGGGCGATATGTTCCTGGAGGGGAGCTTTGCGAGTTTGAAGGACTTGGAGGAGAAATTTGGTCTGGTAAGGGGAAATGATTTCAGGTACTTACAGATGCGGGACTTTGTCCGCAGACAGGTCCCATCCTTCCCACGCCTCCCGCCAATGGGGATCCAAGACAGAATAGTCTCTAAAGGAGAAGGAGGAGAGGGTAGAGTCTCGGATATTTACAAGGTGCTCATGAAGGGGGAAGAGTCCCAGACGTTGGAACTGAAACTCAAATGAGAGGAGGAGCTTGACGGGGAGATGGAGGACGGGCTGTGGGCAGAAGCCCTGAGTAGGGTAACCTCAACCTCAACATGTGCCAGGCTCGGCCTGATTCAATTTAAGGTCGTTCACGGGCCCACATGACGTTAGCTCGGATGAACAAATTCTTTGGGGTAGAGGATAAGTGCGCTAGATGCGCGGGAGGACCAGCGAACCATGTTCACCTGTTTTGGGCATGTCCTAAGCTTAGGGGGTACTGGGAGGGATTTGCGGGGATCATGTCCCGGGTGCTAAAAACAAGGGTGGTGATGAGTCCAGGGGTGGCAATTTTTGGGGTTTCGGAAGACCCGGGAGTCCAGGGGGAGAAAGAGGCCGATATTCTGGCCTTTGCTTCCCTAATAGCCCGGTGGCGAATACTGCTGGCATGGAGGGACTCAAAACCCCCGAAGACCGAGCCAAGGCTTTTGGACATGTCAAGTTTTCTGGGTATGGAAAAAATTAAGTTCGCCTTGAGGGGATCTGTACTGGGGTTCCTCAATAAAATTGTTTGTTAAAAAAAAAGATGCGATAGTAAGATAGCAGCAATTGAGAACATGAAAATTCCAGAAGACAAGAAAGCTGTTCTGAGATTTCTGGGCTTTGTCAATTTCCTTGGCAAGTTTATCTCCAACTTGTCATCAAGAACAACAGCATTGAGAAATTTAATCAGAAAATCTACTGTTTTTGAGTGGAAGCAGAGCCATCAGAAGAAATGGACAGATCTCAAGACACAACTTACGACTGCACCGATACTCGCTTTCTTCGATCCGAAAAGAGCAACTAAAATATCCACTGATGCAAATCAGGATGGAATAGACGCAGTTCTCTAACAACAAAATTAACATTCTGATTGGATTTCTATAGCATATGCTTCAAGAACAATGACAGCCACGGAATGCAGATATGCACAAATTGAGAAGGAATGTCTAGGTCTATTGACAGGAATACTCAAATTCCATGATTAATGTCTACGGACTCCCAACCTTCACAGTTGAGACGGATCACAGGTCGTTGGTCCACATCATTGAGAAAGATCTAAACGATATGACACCCAGGCCTCAGCGAATAATGATGAAATTAGGAAGGTATGATTTCAATTCAATATATACACCTGGAAAAGAGCTAATAATTGCAGACACTTTATCACGTTCCATTGCAACAGATAGCACACCAATGGAATTCATACGAGATGTAGAAGCTCAGGCTCAACTCTCTGCGGAGAACCTTCCTGCATCAGATGAAAAACTGCAATTAATCAAGACAGAAATGATGAAGGACGCTACACTTCAGAGGGTCATGCACCATCTACAACATGGGTGGCCGAAGGGGCATTGTCCTCAATATCGTAACATCTGATTTGACAATAGTTGGTGCTCTATTATTGAGACTTGACCAAATTGTTATCCCGCAATGTCTTTGATTGGAAATTCTAGAAAAAATTCACGAAGCACACCTCAGTATCGAAAAATGTAAAAGAAGAGCAAGGCAGGCAGTCTACTGGCCGGTGATAAACAGGGACATCACTGGCATGATAATAACCTGCAAAACTCCCGGCCTTGGGAGGTGGATAGGACTCACAGAGTACTTGCGAGGAAGCTGCGAATGGGCGACCCCCCGAGAGCAATGATGGTGAGATTCCACAGGTTCTCGGACGAGGAGCGCATTCTACAGTGGGCCAAGCAGATACTGAGCTGTAAATGGGCAATAGCATCCTGCGGGTTTGTGGTGAATCACAGTAGCGTAATTCACACTGTATTACACATGTTGTACTATGTCTCTGTAAGCTCGGCACACGAGCAGTTGCGCTGCTCTGCCACTAGGGGGAGATGCACTGGGAGTGTACGGGAGTTTGTACTGGGCTCCACCCTTGGCTCCACCCACGGCTCCTCCCCTAACCGGAAGTATAAAGGTTAATGCTGAGAGCCTGCCTGCCAGTTCATCTGGAGTTCATCTTGTCACAGGCAGGCTCTGTTGTAAGACGCTCAAAACCACTGTTCACTTCTAACCACGTGTCGCGTGAATTGATGGTCTCATCAGGGTTTACCAGGACCTGAGTGTAGAGGGGGCCAGGAGCAGAGCAGGCTTCAACCAGATCAGGTCGATCCTTTTTAAGAAAAAGGTGAAGTTTGGACTGTTATACCCAGCCTGTCTCTGGGTCACGCATGAGGATCAGCACTTCTATTTCGAGTCGCCTGAGGACGCGCTCGACTTCGCAAAAAGGAAAGAACTGGTGGTGGACTGAGAACTTTTGAACTTTGCTGCAACGTTCTTGTATTGTTTTTTTAATTTTACTGTTCTTTAAAAAAAAAGTTTCTCGTTTTTCATTTTGTGGAAGCTGTTTGTAATGCCTTTTGCATTGATTTGGAACCAGCTGTAGAGCTAAGTGAGTTAAAGTTTCCATTTGCACTGTTCGGGGATGGAGGTGTGCTTGTTTCTGATCTTGGTGATTTTTCTATTGGGCAATTGTGTGAGGATTGTTTGATGCTGGAGTTTGTTTGTATGAGCGGGGGGAGGGGGGGAAAGTGGGGAGGGAACAATAGGTGGGAGACTATCTGGCGCGAGGGATGGGGGCCACCAAGCTAGCTGGGCCAGCTAACTCACGGACGCGCAGTGTGGGGTGTGCATATGTTTGGTTTAGGAAAGGGGTTGGGTTACAGGGTGTTGTTACTGGAGGGGGGGCGAATGTTCTACTGATGAGGGAGGGACTTGAGCTGAGGGACAGAGAGGAGGTTGGGGGCTGGGGCTGCCCAAGGGCGGGCCGGTGGAGGCGCGGAGCATGGGCTGGAGGCGGGCCCAAAAAAGGAGATGGCTGGTGGGCGGGGGAGGGGGGGCCAATGAGCCCCTCAACTAGGCTGAACACCTGGAATGTTCGAGGGTTAAATGGGCCGGTCAAAAGGGCACGTGTGTTCGCGTGTCTTAGGGGATTGAAGGCGAACGTGGTTATGTTGCAGGAGACGCACCTTAGAGTAACTGACCAGATTAGATTGAGGAAAGGCTGGGTCAGTCAGGTCTTTCACTCGGGACTAGACTCAAAGACCAGAGAGGTCGCGATCCTGATCAATAAGCGGGTGGTGTTTGAGGCGGGTAGAATAGTCTCGGACGTGGGAGGTCGGTACATTATGGTCAGTGGGAAACTGGAGGGGGAGCAGGTGGTATTAGTAAATGTATATGCGCCAAATTGGGATGATGTGGAGTTTATAAAGAGGATGCTGGGGAAGATACCGGACCTGAACTCGCACAGGTTGGTCATGGGAGGGGACTTCAACACAGTTATTGACCCTGGCTTGGAACGGTCAAGCTCGAAAACGGGCAGGGGAGCCAGCAATGGCAAAGGAACTAAAAGGATTCATGGAGCAGATGGGGGCGGTGGATCCATGGAGGTTTGGGCAGCCGAGGGTGAAGGAGTTCTCCTTCTACTCACACATGCATAAAGTGTACTCCCGGATTGATTTCTTTATTTTGAGCAGGGCCTTGCTGGCTGGGGTGGTGGACACGGGGTACTCGGCGATCACAATCTCAGACCATGCTCCACACTGAGCTGACCTGCAGGTTAGTAAAGTGTATTTGGACCTGTTGGGCCCCCTGTTGGTCCGGACCTTTAACGAGGCAAGGGAGGGGGGGGGCTTTGCCCCAACTATGTCACGGGCGCTGATCTCCTTGATCCTGAAGCGGGACAAGGACATTCTGCAGTGCGGGTCACATAGGCCGATTTCGCTGCTGAACGCCGACTCTAAGCTGCTGGCAAAGATCCTGGCCACTAGAATAGAGGATTGCGTGCCCGGGGTCATTCACGAGGACCAGACGGGGTTTGTGAAGGGAAGGCAGTTGAATACGAACGTGCGAAGGCTCCTCAATGTCATTATGATGCCGGCCATGGAATGGGAGGCGGAGATAGTGGTGGCATTAGATGCGGAGAAGGCCTTTGATAGGGTTGAGTGGGAGTATTTGTGGGAGGTGTTGGAGAGGTTTGGGTTTGGGGAGGGATTTATCCGGTGGGTGAGGCTGCTCTACGAGGCCCCGATGGCGAGTGTAGCCACAAATAGGAGGAGGTCGGAGTACTTTCGGCTGTACCGGGGGACGAGACAGGGGTTCCCCCTGTCCCCCTTGCTCTTCGCGTTGGTGATTGAGCCCCTGGCCATGGCATTGAGGGAGTCAGGGAACTGGAGGGGCCTGGTGAGGGGTGGGGAGGAGCATCGAGTGTCGCTGTATGCAGATGACCTGTTGCTGTATGTGGCGGACCCGGTGGGGGGGATGCCGGAGGTGATGAGGATTCTTAGTGAATTCGGGGGTTTCTCGGGGTATAAGTTGAACCTGGGCAAGAGTGAGTTGTTTGTGGTGCATCCGGGGGATCAAGAGGAGGGGATTGGTAGGCTCCCACTGAAGCAGGCAGGGAAGAGCTTCAGGTACCTAGGGGTCCAGGTGGCTGGGAGCTGGGGGGCCCTGCACAAGCTCAACCTCACAAGGTTGGTGGAGCAGATGGAGGAGGAGTTTAAGAGGTGGGATATGTTACTGCTGTCACTGGCGGGGAGGGTGCAGTCCATTAAGATGACGGTGCTCCCGAGGTTTTTTGTTCCTGTTCCAGTGCCTCCCCATCTTTATCCCAAAGGCCTTTTTTAGGAGGGTTAACAGGAGTATCACGGGATTTGTGTGGGCGCATGGGACTCTGAGGGTGAGAAGAGTGTTTCTGGAACGAGGCAGAGATGGGAGGGGCTGGCGTTACCCGGCCTCTGTGGGTACTATTGGGCTGCCAACGCAGCGATGGTGCGTAAGTGGGTAATGGACGAGGAAGGGGCAGCATGGAAGAGGATGGAGGTGGCGTCATGTGTGGGCACGAGCCTGGAGGCACTGGTAACGGCGCCGTTCCCACTCCCTCCAACGAGGTATACCACGAGCCCGGTGGTGGCGGCTACCCTCAAAATTTGGGGGCAATGGAGACGGCACAAGGGAGAAGTGGGGGGCTCGATGGAGGCCCCGATACGGGGGAACCATCGGTTTGTCCCAGGGAGCATTGATGGCGGATTCCTGGGCTGGCACAGGGCAGGGGTTAGGAGTTTGAGGGACCTGTTTGTGGAGGGGAGGTTCGCGAGCTTGGGGGAGTTAGAGGGGAAGTTTGGGCTCCCCCCGGGGAACATGTTTAGGTACATGCAGGTGAGGGCGTTTGCAAGGCAGCAGGTGGAGGGGTTCCCCTTGCTGCCCCCACGAGGGGTGCGGGATCGGTTGCTCTCGGGGGTGTGGGTTGGAGGAGGGAGGATTAGCCTCATACAGTTCAAGGTGCTGCATTGGGCCCACATGACTGGGACGAGGATGAGTAGGTTTTTCGGGGGCGAGGACAGGTGTGCTAGGTGCTCGGGGAGCCCAGCGAACCACGCCTATATGTTTTGGGCGTGCCCAGCGCTGGGGAAGTTTTGGAAGGGGGTAGCAAGGACGGTGTCGAGGGTGGTGGGATCCAGGGTCAAGCCAGGCTGGGGACTCGCAATATTTGGGGTTGCAGTGGAGCCGGGAGTGCAGGAGGCGAAAGAGGCCGGTGTGCTGGCCTTTGCGTCCCTAGTAGCCCGGCGGAGGATTCTTCTTCAGTGGAAGGATGCGAGGCCCCCAAGCGTGGAGGCCTGGATCAATGATATGGCGGGGTTCATTAAATTGGAGAAGGTGGAATTTGCCCTGAGGGGATCAGTACAAGGTTCTTTAGCGGTGGCAGCCTTTCCTGGACTTCCTGGCGGAACGGTAGGGAAATAGACCGGCAGCAGCAGCAACCGGGGGGGGGGGGGGGGGGGGGGGGGTTGTTCATAGAGTTGAGTTGTTTATATTTTGTAAAAATTTCAATAAAAATTATTTTTTTAAAAAAAGACAGTAACCAGCGCCCGCAATGGAGGTTAGATGTGGGACTTTTGGCTGACAAAGGGGTGTGCGAGCAGCTGAGGAAATGTATTCAGAACTACCTGCAGGTCAACGACACGGGGGAAATTTCAGCAGTGGTGGTGTGGGAAGCACTGAAGGCGGTGTTCAGAGGGGAGCTGATCTCGATACGGGCCCTTAGGGAGAAGGTGGACAGGGCAGAGATGGATTGACTGGTTAAGGAGATACTACAGATCGATAGGAGGTATGCGGAGACCCCAGAGGCTGGGCTTTTAAGGGAACGGCAGAGGTTACAGGCGGAGTTTAGCTTGCTGACCACAGGGAGGGTGATGGAGCAGCTGAGAAACGCGAGGGGGGGCGATCTATGAGTATGGAGAGAAGGCCAGCAGAATGCTTGCACAGCAGCTTAGAAAGAGGGAGGCAGCCTTGGAGATAGGGAAAGTAAAGGACAGAGATGGGAACCTGGTTGGTGATTCGGTAGGGGTGAATAAGGCGTTTAGGGATTTCTATAGCAGGCTGTACAGATCGGAACCCCCTACGGGGCCGGAGGGGATGAGGCACTTCTTGGAGGGGCTGAATTTCCCAAAGGTGGACGGGGAGCGAGTAGAAGGGCTGGGGGTCCCGATCAGGTTGGAAGAGATAGTGTAGGGTCTGAAGGCCATGCAGTCGGGTAAAGCCCCGGGGCCGGACGGGTACCCAGTGGAGTTCTATAAAAAGTTATCTGGGATATTGGGGCCGGTGTTGATGAGGCAAGGGAAAGAGGGGTGCTGTCCCCGACGATGTTACAGGCAACGATTTCACTGATTCTTAAGCGGGACAAGAACCCGAGCTGTGTGGGTCCTACAGGCCGATCTCCCTGTTAAATGTGGATGCCAAGTTGCTGGCCGAAATCTTGTCCTCCAGGAATGAGGTTTGTGTTCCGGACGTTATTGGGGAGGACCAGACGGGGTTTGTTAAGGGTAGGCAGTTGGTGGCCAATGTAAGAAGGCTGTTGTGGTGAATGAGATTCACACGGTATTATAAGTTACCAATGTCACTCTGTTCCCATTGTATATATGTACTGATATTGTAAGTGCAGTTGCACTACCTGACCACCAGGGAGAGTAGCTCTGGGAGTACTCGAGAGTTTGAACTGGGCTCCCCCCTTGGCTCCGCCCAAAACTCCTCCCCCTGGAGATGCTGTATAAAGATCCGTGCCACAGAGCCAGCCGGCCAGTTCATCGAAAGTTCAACGGCGAACAGGCTGGCTCTGTTGTAAGTATATTAAAACTGCTATTCTAATCCTACAAGCACGTGTCCGTAGAATTGATGGTTCCATCAATTTAATATGCTTACGAAACAGTCGAAGTAAATCATGGAAGCAGCCCTCAAGCCTAGAACTCGACCCGCAGGATGCAGAGGCTAAAGAAATTTTTTCCCACTGGCTGAGATGTTTTAAGGCCTACCTGGCAGAAGCCAGCACCACCGGAACAACGGAGGAACAAAAACTCAGCCTACTGCACGCGAGGGTAAGCCACAGAATCTCCACACAGCTAAATCCGGCCGGTTCTTACACCGCAGCGCTGGCGATATTGGACAAAATGTACGTTAGGCCCATTAACGAGGTGTATGCACGCCACGTGTTTACGACTCGCCGTCAGCGGCCTACAGAAACACTAGCCGACTTTGTACGTGAACTGAACAATCTCTCTAATGCCTGTAATTATCAAGCCGTTACCGCGGCTGAACATAGGGAGCTTGCTGTGCGGGGCGTTTTCATAGCGGGCCTTAGATCGAACTATGTGCGCAAAAGACTGCTAGAAAAGGGGGCCCAGGACTTAGATACTACTGTGGAGGCTGCTACCACTATGGAAGTCTCCTTCAGCAGCCTCACCTCGTTTCCCGCGGACCCCGCGACCTCATCATGGGCCCCCGACCAACAACTCCCCCAGGCCTGTGCCGCACGGCCCCCCAGCTACCGTGAAAGGCCACTATGCCAGAGTGTGCCTCGCGAAAAGGGCCCCAGTTTCTAACTCCCCAGCAGAGAGAACAAATTGCTCCCAGCACCAGCGGGCCCGTGGGGCCCGAAACGCTGCGACCTACGCCCTGACTCCGCCCCCTCCTGCCACGTGCGATCCATGGGGGCCGCCACCTTGGCAAACCCCCACCATGCGGCCGGCCACTTGCGACTCATGGGGGCCGCCATCTTGGACGACATCTTCCTCGCCGCTCACCACGTGCGATCCACGAGCCCCATCTGCATCTCCATGCTCAGATAGCTCATCAGAAGACTACGACTTCCCCGGGCACTCATAACGCGGCCCGCAACTCAGCGCAGCGATCCTGCATCAAGCTCGCCAGAACGTACCGGCATCTACTCGACCGGACGCCCACTCGGAAGACTACGACTTCCCCGGGCACCCATCACGCGGCCCGCAACTCAACGCGGTCACTCTAGATCAATCCCGCCCCAAGCACCTACGAAGTTCGATGGCGGAGGTCCAGATCAACGGGTACAGCACGCCATGCCTTTTTGAATCCGGGAGCACCGAGAGCTTCATACACCCAGAGCTGGTAAGACGCTGTTCGCTTCCTATTTTTCCTGTGAGCCAAACTATCGCCCTCGCTTCGGGCTCCCACTCAGTCCAAATCCAAGGACGCACCGTCGCTACGCTCACAATTCGAGGCGCTAGTTATTCGAAATTTAAACTTTATGTCCTCTCCGACCTCTGCGCGCCACTCTTATTAGGCCTGGATTTCCAGTGCAACCTCAAGAGCCTCACCCTCAGCTTCAGCGGGCCCCTGCCCCCACTCACTATCTGCAGCCTAGCCACACTGCGCATCTCCCCCCCTCCTCTCTTCGCCAATCTCACTCCAGATTGCAAACCAGTAGCTACTCGCAGCAGGCGATACAGCCTACAGGATAGGGTCTTTATCCGATCGGAGGTCCGACAGCTGCTCAGTGAGGGGATCATAGAGGGCAGTAATAGTCCCTGGAGAGCTCAGGTGGTGGTCGTCAAGACCGGGGAAAAATTTTGCATGGTCGTCGACTATAGGCAGACCATAAATCGCATTACGCTCCTAGATGCATATCCCCTCCCCAGAATTGCAGACATGGTTAACCAGATCGCCCAATATCGGCTATTTTCCACGGTGGATCTGAAGTCTGCCTACCACCAGCTCCCAAACCGCCCGGAGGACCGCCACTACACGGCGTTCGAGGCCGATGGCCGCCTCTTCCATTTCCTCCGGGTTCCCTTCTGCGTCACTAACGGGGTTTCGGTGTTCCAACGAGCAATGGACCGAATGGTAGACCAGTACGGGCTGCGGGCCACGTTTCCATATCTGGACAATGTTACCATCTGCGGCTATGACCAGCAGGACCACGACGCCAACCTCCACCGTTTTCTCCAAACGGCACAGAAATTAAACCTCACTTATAACAAGGAGAAATGCTTTTTCCGCACAAACAGACTGGCCATCCTCGGCTACGTCGTGGAGAACGGAGTCCTGGGCCCAGACCCGGACCGCATAGAACTCCCCCTCCCTCATTGTCCCAAGGCCCTCAAACGGTGCTTGGGGTTCTTTTCATACTACGCCCAGTGGGTCCCTCAATATGCGGACAAAGCCCGCCCACTCTTTAAGGCCACACGATTTCCCCTGTCAGCTGAGGCACACCAGGCCTTCAGCTGCATCAAGGAGGACATTGCCAAAGCAGCCATGCGGGCGGTGGATGAATCCACTCCCTTTCAGGTTGAGAGCGATGCCTCAGAGGTAGCTCTAGCAGCCACTTTAAATCAGGCAGGGAGGCCCGTTGCATTTTTCTCCCGTACCCTATCCGCTTCAGAACTCCGACACTCCTCAGTCGAGAAGGAAGCACAAGCCATCGTGGAGGCTGTTCGTCACTGTAGGCACTACCTCGCAGGTAGGGGGTTCACCCTCAAAACCGACCAACGATCGGTTGCCTTTATGTTTGACAACTCGCAAAGGGGCAAAATAAAAAATGATAAAATCCTTCGGTGGAGGATCAAACTCTCCACCTATAGTTACGATATTAAATATCAACCGGGGAAGCTCAACAAGCCCTCGGATGCCCTATCCCGCGGGACATGCGCCAGCGCGCAGATCAGCCGTCTGAAAGCCATCCACGATGACCTCTGCCATCCAGGGGTCACCCGGCTCGCCCACTACATCAGAGCCCGAAACCTGCCTTTCTCCAATGAGGAGGTAAAAGCGGTCACCAGGGACTGCCCGATTTGTGCAGAGTGCAAACCGCACTTCTATAGACCGGGGTTCATCCTTTATGAGCGACGAGCTGCGTCAGTACCTGCTCGACAAGGGCATCGCCTCGAGCAGGACTACCAGCTACAACCCCAGGGGGAACGGGCAGGTGAAGAGGGAGAACGCAACGGTCTGGAAGACCGTCCTACTGACCCTTCGGTCTAGAAAACTCCAAGTCTCCCAATGGCAAGAAGTCCTCCCAGACGCGCTCCATGCAATTAGATCACTCCTCTGTACAGCGACCAATCAAACCCCTCACGAGCGGCTCTTCGTTTTTTCTAGGGGCGCTACCACGGGGGTCTCACTTCCGGCATGGCTGAGGACACCAGGCCCGGTTCCCCTGAGGAAGCATGTCAGGGCACACAAAACCGACCCCCTTGTTGAAAAGGTGCACCTCCTCCATTCCAACCCCCAGTACGCATTCGTGGAGTTCCCGGACGGTCGCCAGACACAGTATCCCTTCGGGACCTGGCACCCGCTGGATCCAGCCCCACCCCTACCCCCACTGAGGAACCCCTTACTCCGTTTCCTATGCTGCCGCCCCCTCGCGCCCCCGATCCCGCAAGCTCACCCCACCTGTTCCACTCGCCAGCACCAGCCCGCCCCCAGCGCCCCCAGTCTCCGGTCGAGCCAGAGGTGCATGAAGTTTGGACGAAACTCGCCCCGGAGTCTGCCACCGTACCCCAGCTCTCAACACCCACCCAGCCACCGCAAGAGGCTGCAACCCCGGTGCTCCGCAGATCGCAACAAACAATTTGTCCACCGGACAGACTAACTCTGTGAGCCACCACCCCCCGCCGGACTTGATTTTTTTCACAGGGGGTGAATGTGGTGAATGAGATTGACACGGTATTATAAGTTCCGGACGTTATTGGGGAGGACCAGACGGGGTTTGTTAAGGGTAGGCAGTTGGTGGCCAATGTAAGAAGGCTGTTGTGGTGAATGAGATTCACACGGTATTATAAGTTACCAATGTCACTCTGTTCCCATTGTATATATGTACTGATATTGTAAGTGCAGTTGCACTACCTGACCACCAGGGAGAGTAGCTCTGGGAGTACTCGAGAGTTTGAACTGGGCTCCCCCCTTGGCTCCGCCCAAAACTCCTCCCCCTGGAGATGCTGTATAAAGATCCGTGCCACAGAGCCAGCCGGCCAGTTCATCGAAAGTTCAACGGCGAACAGGCTGGCTCTGTTGTAAGTATATTAAAACCGCTATTCTAATCCTATAAGCACGTGTCCATAGAATTGATGGTTCCATCAGCTGTTAAATGTGATCATGATGCCCCCGGAAGGTAGGTAGGTGGAGGTAGTGATCGCAATGGATGCAGAAAAGGCTTTTGATCGGGTAGAATGGGACTATCTGTGGGAGGTATTGGGACGGTTCGGATTTAGGCAGGCTTTATTGACTGGGTCAGGTTGCTGTATCAGGCTCCTGTGACAAGTGTACGGACTATTTTAGACAGCACCGGGGGACGAGACAGGGATGCCCCCTCTCCCCACTGTTGTTTTCGCCGGCCATAGAGCCGTTGGCAATTGCTCTGAGAGCCTCGAGGGCTGGAGAGGACAGGTGCAGGTGGGTCGGGGGGGGGGGGGGGGGGGGGGGGGGGGGAGGGGGGGTGGAGCACAGGGTTTAGCTCTATGCGGATGACCTGCTTCTGTAGGTTTCGGACCCAATAGAGGGGATGGAAGAAATCATGAGGGCTTTAGGGAATTGGCCGATTTTCGGGGTATAAGCTTAATATGGGAAAGAGTGAGATGTTTGTGGTCCAGGCGAGGGGACAGGAGAGGCAACTGGGAGAGCTGCCGTTTAGGTTAGTAAAGAGAAGCTTCAGGTACCTGGTTATCCAAGTGGCGCAAAAATGGGACCAGCTGCATAAATTGAATCTGGCCCAGCTGGTGGACCAAATGAAGGACGATTTTCGCAGATGGGACGCACTCCCGTTGTCATTAGCTGGGAGGGTGCAGATGGTGAAGATGACGGTCCTCCCGAGATTCCTATTTGTATTTCAGTGTCTCCCCATCTTTATTCCGTGGTCTTTTTTTTTTTAAATAATTTTTATTGAGAAATTTTGATTTTATACAACAATAACGCACCTTAGTAAAATACCGAAAATAACAATAATATTAACATTCGCCCCATCCCCATGAACAACCCAGCATTTTAACAACAACGCAAATTAACACACTATAAAGTTACAGAATAAACACTACAATAATGCACCCCCCACCCCCCCCCCCCCCCCCCCCCCCCCCGGGTTGCTGCTGCTATTGACCCAGTTACCTATCTCTGAGCCAGGAAGTCCAGAAAAGGCTGCCATCGTTTATAGAACCCTTGTATTGATCCTCTCAGGGCAAATTTGACCTTTTCCAATTTTATAAATCCCGCCATGTCACTGATCCAGGTCTCCACGCTTGGGGCCTTGCATCCTTCCATTGCAACAGAATCCTTCGACGGGCTACTAGGGACGCAAAGGCCAGGACACCGGCCTCTTTCGCCTCCTGCACTCCCGGCTCCACCCCAACCCCAAAAATCGCGAGTCCCCACCCTGGTTTGACCCTGGATCCAACCACCCTCGACACCGTCCCCGCCACCCCCTTCCAGAATTCTTCCAGTGCTGGGCATGCCCAGAACATATGGGCGTGGTTCGCAGGACTCCCCGAACATATGGTGCACCTGTCCTCACCCCCGAAGAACCTACTCATCCTAGTCCCGGACATATGGGCCCGGTGCAGCACCTTAAATTGGATGAGACTAAGCCTCGCACATGAGGAGGAGGAGTTGACTCTCTCCAAGGCCTCCGCCCAAGTCCCATCCTCTATCTGCTCCCCGAGTTCCTCCTCCCATTTAGCCTTCAGCTCCTCCACTGACGACTCCTCCACCTCCTGCATTACCTTATAGATGTCAGACACCTTCCCCTCTCCTACCCACGCCCCCGAAAGCACTCTGTCCATCGTCCCCTGCGAGGGCAGCAAAGGGAATCCCTCTACCTGTCGCCTAGCAAACGCCTTTACCTGCAGGTATCTGAACATGTTCCCCTGGGGAAGGCCAAATTTATCTTCCAGTTCCCCCAGGCCCGCAAACCTCCCGCCAATAAACAGGTCCCTCAATTTGCTGATGCCCGCCCTTTGCCATCCCCTGAATCCCCCATCCGTGTTCCCCGGGATGAACCGATGGTTGCCACCCAGTGGAGCCTCCATCGAGCCCCCTGTTTCCCCCCGATGCCGTCTCCACTGTCCCCAGATTCTTAGGGTCGCCGCCACCACCGGGCTCGTGGTAACCCTCTTGGAGGAGAGCGGCAACGGTGCCGTTACCATGGCACCCAGGCTTGTACCTCTACATGACGCCATCTCCATTCTTTTCCACGCCGCCCCTCCCCCCTCCATCACCCATTTACGCACCATTGACACATTGGCTGCCCAATAGTACCCCAGAAGGTTGGGCAGCGCCAGCCCGCCTCTATCCCTTCCTCGCTCCAGGAATACCCTCCTCACTCTCGGAGTCCCATGTGCCCACACAAAGCTCAGAATACTGCCGGTCACTCTCCTAAAGAAGGCCCTGGGGATAAATATGGGCAGGCACTGAAAAAGGAACAAGAACCTCGGAAGCACTGTCATTTTGACGGACTGCACCCTCCCCGCCAACGACAATGGCAGCATGTCCCACCTCCTGAACTCCTCCTCCATCTGATCTACCAGTCTGGTAAAGTTATGCTTGTGGAGAGTCCCCCAATCCCTGGCCACTTGCACCCCCAGGTACCTAAAGCTCTCCCCTGCCCACCTAAGCGGGAGCCTACCAATTCCTTCCTCCTGGTCTCCAGGGTGCACCACAAACACCTCGCTCTTGCCTAAGTTTAATTTATAACCTGAGAAGGTCCCAAACTCGGCTAGTAACTCCATCACTCCCGGCATCCCTCCCACCGGGTCCGCCACATACAGTAACAGGTCGTCGGCATACAACGACACCCTATGTTCCTCTCCACCTCGCACCAAGCCTCTCCACCTCTCTGAATCTCTCAATGCCATCGCCAGCGGCTCGATTGCCAGTGCAAACAACAAGGGGGACAAGGGGCAACCCTGCCTGGTCCCTCGGTAAAGCCGGAAGTACTCCGACCTCCTCCTATTCGTGGCCACGCACGCCATCGGGGCCTCATATAGCAGCCTTACCCATCTAATGAACCCTTCACCAAATCCAAACCTCCCCAACACCTCCCATAGGTACCCCCACTCCACTCTATCGAAGGCCTTCTCCGCATCCAGCGCCACCACTATCTCTGCCTCCCCCTCAATCGCCGGCATCATAATGACATTCAGCAATCTCCGCACATTCGTGTTCAGCTGCCTTCCCTTCACAAAACCTGTCTGGTCCTCATGCACAACCCCTGGCACACAGTCCTCTATCCTGGTGGCCAGGATTTTTGCCAGCACCTTAGCATCCACGTTGAGGAGAGATATGGGCCTGTATGAACCACACTGCTGGGGGTCCTTGTCCTTCTTTAAAATTAACAAGATCAGCGCCCGTGACATCGTCGGGGGCAAAGTCCCCCCTTCCCACGCTTCGTTGAGTGTCCGCACCAGCAAGGGGCCCACTAGGTCCACGAACTTTTTATAAAATTCCACCGGGAACCCATCCGGCCCCGGTGCCTTCCCTGACTGCATCTGCCCGATCCCCTTAACTAGCTCCTCCAGCTCAATCGGCGCACCCAGCCCCTCCACCTTCTCCTCCTGCACCTTCGGGAAAGAAAGCCTGTCAAGGAACCTCTCCATTCCCCTCCTCTCCCCCGTTGGCTCCGACTGGTACAGTTCCCCGTAAAAGTCCTTGAAGAACTCATTCACCTCTACCCCCTTCCGCACCACATTCCCACTCTTGTCTCTCACTCCAGCAATCTCCTTAGCCGCATCCCGCTTACGGAGCTGATGAGCCAGCATCCTACTCGCCTTTTCACCATGTTCGTACACTGCCCCTTGTGCCTTCCTCCACTGTGCCTCAGCCTTTCTAGTGGTCAGCAAGTCAAATTTAGCCTGCAGGCTGCGCCTCTCCCCCAACAGTCCCTCCTCTGGTGCCTCTGCATACCTCCTGTCCACCTCCAGCATCTTTCCCACCAGTCTATCCCTCTCACTCCTCTCGCTCCTCTCCCTGTGTGCCCGGATGGATATCAGCTCCCCACGAATTACTGCCTTCAGGGCTTCCCAGACCATCCCCACCTGAACCTCCCCCGTATCATTCACCTCAAGGTACCCCTCAATACTTGCCCGGACCCTCCTACACACCTCCTCCGCCAACAACCCCACATCCAACCGCCACAACGGACGTTGGTCTCGCACCTCCCCCATTTCCAACTCTATCCAATGCGGAGCGTGGTCAGAGATTGCAATGGCCGAATACTCGGCCTCCTCCACTCTCGGAATCAGTCCCCTACTCACCATGAAGAAATCTATCCGAGAGTAGACCCTATGTACGTGGGAGAAGAAAGAGTACTCACGTGCCCTCGGCCTCACAAACCACCATGGATCCACTCCACCCATCTGATCCATAAACCCTCTCAGTACCTTGGCCGCCGCCGGCCTCCTACCCGTCCTAGAGTTGGACCGATCCAGTGAAGGATCCAACACCGTATTAAAGTCCCCCCCTATGATCAGACCTCCCGCCTCCAGATCCGGGATCCGTCCCAACATACGCCTCATAAAGCCCGCATCGTCCCAATTTGGGGCATACACACTAGCCAGTACCACCTTCTTTCCTTGTAGCCTGCCCCTAACCATCACATACCTACCCCCCTTATCCGCCACCACCTCCGATGCCTCAAACAACACATTTTTCCCCACCAGAATCGCCACTCCCCGGTTCCTCACATCCAACCCTGAGTGGAAAACCTGCCCCACCCATCCCTTCCTCAGGCGGACCTGGTCCGCCACCCTCAGGTGGGTCTCCTGAAGCATTGCCACATCCGCCTTTAGCCCCTTCAGGTGAGCCAGTACCCTTGACCGCTTCACCGGCCCATTCAACCCTCTCACATTCCAGGTGACCAACCGGATCAGAGGGCGTCCCGCCCCCCTCCCCCGTCGGCTAGCCATAGCCCGTCGACTGCCCGCCCCAGGCCCTCCGTGGTCTTTTTTTAAGCGGGTCAACAGAGTGATCATTGGCTTTGTATGGGCGGGCAAGACCCCGCGAGTAAGGAAGGTAATGCTTGAGCGGAGTCGGGGAGAGGGCAGGCTAGCCCTTCTAAATGTTAGCAACTATTACTGGGCGGCTAATATAGCCATGATCAGGAAGTGCGTGGTGGGGGAGGGGTCGGCATGGGTGCACATTGAGGCGGCTTCATGTAAGGGCACCAGTTTGGGGGCGTTGGTAACTGCGCCTCTGCTGTTCCCGCCGGCACGGTGCTCCACCAGCCATGTGGTGGTGGCGGCCCTGAGAGTTTGGGGCCAGTGGAGGCGGCATGTGGGGGCAGAGGGAGCATCGGTTTGGGCCCCAATCTGTGATAATCACCGTTTTGCCCCGGGGAGTATGGACGGAGGTTTCCGGATATTGCGGAGAGCGGGGATTGAGAGGATGGGGGATATGTTTATAGAGGGGAGCTTTCCAAGTTGGAGGAAAAGTTTGGTTTGGTGAGGGGAAACAAATTCAGGTATCTGTAGGTGCGGGACTTCCTTCATAAACAGGTGTCAACCTTCCCGCTCCTAGCGCTAAGGGGGCTTCAGGACAGGGTAGTTTCCAGAGAGTGGGTAGGAGGAGGGAGCGGCTCAGACATTTACAAGGAACTTGTGGGTTCAGAGGAGATGCAGACCGAGGAGCTGAAGCACAAGTGGGAGGAGGAGCTGGGAGGAGAGATAGAAGATAGTCTATGGGCAGATGCATTAAGCAGAGTCAACGCATCCGGAACATGTGCCAGGCTCAGCCTGATACAATTTAAGGTTGTTCACTGGGCTCACATAACAGTAGCCCGGATGAGCAGATTCTTTGGGGTTGAGGACACAAAATGTGCGGGAGGACCGGCAAACCATGTCCACATGTTTTAGACATGTCCAAAGTTTAGGGGATTTTGGCAGGGGTTTGCAGACATCACGTCTACGGTGTTAATGACAAGGGTGCCACCGAGTCCAGAGGTGGCAATTTTCGGGGTGTCAGAAGACCCAGGAATGCAGGAGGAGAAAGAGGCGGATGTTCTGGCCTTTGCTTCCCTGGTAGCCCGGAGACGGATACTATTAGCTTGGAGGGACTCAAAGCCCCCCGAAGTCGGAGACCTGGCTATCGGACATGGCTAGCTTTCTCTGTTTGGAGAAAATCAAGTTCGCCTTGAGAGGGTCACTGTTAGGGTTCGCCCGGAGGTGGCAACCATTCGTCGACTTCTTTGCGGGAAACTAATCGTCAGGAGACCGGGGGGGGGGGGGGGGGGGGGAGTAATTTAGATTAGAGTAGGGGATCAATAAGGGTGGGACCTGGACGAGAGGCAAATGGCTTTTGCACTATATTTGTGGTTTCATGTATATTGTTTATGTAGTTGTTGTTACTGTACCAAAAATACCTCAATAAAATGCTTATGAAAAAAAACAAAGATCGTACAATGACCAACATACAGCTCAATTAGAACCACTGACAAAGGTCCACCTTGTCAGAATCAAGAATCCAGAAGGAGGATGGTCTACTCCAGCTACAATAATGAAGCAAGCAGCTCCACGATCCTACATAGTAAATTCAGCAGAAGGCACGATTTTGCGATGTAATTGACGTGCTTTGCAGAAAATTAGGCTTCAACAACCAATGTTTCCAACTTTAAACTTCAATGACTCATTATTTCAGGAACATTTACTGCATAACAGGAAACCCGGTGACATGCACCAAACTGTCAAAGTTTCAGATTCACCACCTCGGCAGTTAAGAAGATCACACGAACCTGCCTCCCATCCATGGACTCCATCTACACCTCCTGCTGCCTGGGGAAAGCGGGCAGCATAATCAAGGATCCCTCCCACCCGGCTTACTCGCTTTTCCAACTTCTTCCATCGGGCAGGAGATTCAGAAGTCTGAGAACACGCACGAACAGACTCAAAAACAGCTTCTTCCCCACTGTCACCAGACTCCTAAATGACCCTCTTATTGACTGACCTCATTAACACTACACCCTGTCTGCTTCATCCGATGCCAATCCTTATGTAGTTACATTGTATATCTTATGTTATTCTCATATATTTTCTTGAATTCTGTTTAATTCCCTTTTCTTCCATGTACTGAATGATCTGTTGAGCTGCTTGCAGAAAAATACTTTTCACTGTACCTCGGTACACGTGACAATAAACAAATCCAATCCAATCCAATCCAATGACGACGAAGAAAACCAAACAGACTGAATTTATAAAATAATGTACTATTGTGGATAGTCATTACTCAAGTTTTGCTTGTACACATATACATCTTATGTATATAATTATCTTGTTGTACAATTTTCTCTGTAGCTTAGAAAATATGTTAAAAAAGAGGGAAGCAGTGATATGTATATCTCTGGTATGTAAGGGGTTAACATGTGTACTTTAGTGCTGGACAACCACTAGATGGCAGCATCAGATCTATGTATATAAACTACACTCAGAGGAGATTCCCGCCTCTTCGTATCATGAGTGACTGGTGAACAGAGTGTTAGAGATATAGCTTAGTTGGCCAGTGAAGTTAAACAATATATATACAAATTCTTATTTACTTAATCTTCAGTTATAGTTGTAGAAGAGTGAAAAAACTCATAGATATTTAAATTTGTTATTCAATAAACAGTATTTGCTTAATCTGAAGCCTGATAGTTTTACTGAATATCAACCATCAGACCATTCTGGAAGCAAGGAAAAGAGTAACGAGATATTACTTGATGCACGATCAATCACTACTGAAGCGATATTGTAGTCCAATTGAAGGCTTTAATGAACAAGTAGTTACCCCAGCAGCTCCGGTACAGAATGACTGCTGTGGGTGAAACACAGACTCTTATGCTCCGCCTCCTGGGCAGAACCAGCAGGCAAGTTCTACCACTCATACTACAGTATAAGGTACATCCCACGTAGGTACCGTGATACCCCTAATAAAGCCTACCACATTACTATAATGTAAAATAACAGTTAGCACTGCTGCCTCACGGCGCCAAGATCCCAGAGTCGATCCCGGCTCTGGGTCACTGTCCGTATGGAATTTGCACATTTTCCCCGCGTTTGCGTGGGTTTCACCCCCACAACCCAAAGATGTGCAATGTTGGTGGATTGGCCACGCTAAATTGCCCCTTAATTAGAAAAAAATGAATTGGGTAATCTAAATTTAAAAGAAAAAAAAGCAAAGCAAAAAACAGCAGAGGCTCCCCCCACTGTGCCCTTTACCGGGATGTCCTCAGGTGCGGCTTCATGCCAATTTTGCCAATCACTTCCATGTTTCTGATTATTGTGGATGTTCATTCAAAGTGGTCAGAAGTCCACAGGATATTGTCCAGTACTTTGAAGGTGACGATTGAAAAACTGTGACTCTTGTTTAGTACACGTGGTATCCCGGAGGGATTAGTCACCGATAACGGTACGCCTTTTACTAGCGAAGAGTTTGCCGGTTTTATAGGGTGCGGCCAGTCCACATGGCCCTGTACCAACTTGCCCAAAATGGGTTGGCTAAATGGGCAACTTTTTAAAAGAGGCTTGAAGAAGCCGGCCTCGGTGTCTCTCAACACAGGGCTGGCCAGCTTTTTTATTTTGTTACCGAGCCACTCCACATGCCGAGACCGGCGTAGCACCAGCAGAATATTTAATGGGCTGAAGACTCCAGACCTGCCTCAGCCTAGCGTTCCCAAATATTGGCGGGAAAGTACCCTATGGTCGGGAGCATCAGAGGCATCGCCCAGACTGGTGGACCAGACAGTTTGGACCAGGTGACGCAGTTTACATTTGAAACTGACGGCGCCAAGTGGGTCTCTGGAATGGTAGTTGGACTGACATGGCCAGTTTCATACCTGGTTTGGGCACAGGACCGAGTGATGGTCTACAATTGTCTAGAAGCATCTAGACAACTTCAGAAACAGGAGATCAGCTCTATACAAAACCCCTCCGGAGGAACCAGCTTCTAATCAGACAACCCCGGCATGAGTGGATTGGAGGGCGCTGCCACCTTGAGGGACCCAATGCAGAGATGTGGGAGGTTGCCTCCAATATGGAGACACAGGCATCGGATGTTTCTGATGGTGAACAGGCCAAAGAGCAGCCACCAGTCGTGGTCCCCCATGGTGATCTGCAAGGAAACGGGGTCCGCCATCGAGACAAATGCCTCGTGATCTGGCCCCACAGGCACAAGAAGCACAACCATGGGCACAAAGGAGCAGGCGCCAAGGGGTTTGCTTTATAATAAAAGAAGTTTATCTCCGTCTCTCGTTTTGGACTTCTTTGTGGCCACTAAACATATGAATATTTTGACAAAAATGAAAGTCAAAAGTGTACAGAAAATCCAGCGAGGATGTCCAGAACGCATTTACGTGCTCCCTTTGTAAATTCCGAACCAAAGAGGATCAAGAAATTGAGGCACTTTGCATAACATCTGACCATAAGGAAACTCTCGAGCTCACTAGAAAGAACATTCACTTTGGAAAAAGAGCTGCTGACTTCCTTCATGCATCAGTGGCCAACAAGAATAAAAAGGTTGCTGATTGTAAACAATGGCAACAACAGGGGCAAAAGGAGCCAGCAGAGAAACTCATGAAGGATGTCCGGATGGGATTTTCTCAGAGTGCAGTCTGCAACACCAATATTCTTTTCCTGTATGGGCGGCACGTTGGGGTAGTGGCATTGCTGCCTCATGTTGCTGAGGACTCAGATTCGATCCCGACCCCAGTCCACTGTCCGTGTGGAGTGTGCACAGTTTCCCCCGTGTCTGCATGAGTCTCACCCCCACAACCCAAAGTTGAGCAGGGTAGCTGGATTGGCCACCTTAATTGGAAAAAAAATCTTTCCTATTTCACTCTGTACTGCATCTGAAGTCATTTGAACATACCGACAGCAAAAATAATTACTGTAACCTGACTTTGTTTAACCACCCAACCCTAAAGGCTAAATGTAATACATTCTTAAAGGGCAAGAGCTCTTTTTGAAATTCTCAGGAGCAACAGCTTCAACTAGATAGTTTAGAAGTTGTATTCCAGAGGACTTCTGGTGACGGCGGGCGGGAGGCAGCCGCGCGTTGGAGGGCTCCCGTTCGGGAACAGCATTGTCGGGGATTGACGCCCGGTCCTAGGGGCAGCGAAGGCGGTAAAGGACAGGTGAAAGTACAGGGAAGGGATATGTCGAGGACCAGTAAAAAAAAACGACCGTGAAAACAGCTGAAAGTCCGTCAGGGAGTAGAAAAGTCACCTTGGGGTCGGTAAAGAAAATGGAGGCTGGTGCACCAAGGGAGGCCGCATTGCTTACGGCTGAAGTAATAACTAAGGTGATGGCTGCGGAATTCGAAAAGCAGTTTACTAAATATATGGAGACAATGAGGAAGGAGATGAGGGAGGTTTTGAGTGTGTTGGTGGAGGAGGCGATTTCCCCGGTGACGACGGCGTTGGCGAGTGCAGTGTCGGAGGTGCGGGAGCAAGGGGAGGCGCTGAAGGAAGTGGAGGAGACATTATTGCAGCACGGTGATCAACTTACCTCGATGGGGAAGAAGATGCGGAAGGTGATGGAGATTAACAAGGATCTGCGAGGAAAAATGGAAGACCTGGAAAACAGGTCCAGGCGACAGAATTTGAGGACTGTGGGGCTGCCCGATGGAGTTGAAGGGCCGAGGCCGACTTAGTATTTTGCTGCGATGCTGGCGAAACTATTGGGGGAGGGGGAGGAGCCTACAGATATGAACTGGATCGGGCTCAACGGTCGTGGAAGCCTGTACCAAAGGCAAGTGAGCCGCCAAGGGTAGTGACTCAATGCTTCCGTTGGCACAGTGTGAAGGAGAAGGTCCTGTGCTGGGCCAAGCAGAAGCGGGTGGTGCAGTGGGCTGGAGCTGGTATACGTGTATACCAGGACTTTACGGTGGAGCTGGCGAGGAGGCGGGCTGCTTTCAACAGGGTGAAGAGGGCACTGTACATCAGCAAGGTGCAGTGCGGCATTGTATATCCAGCGAAGCTGAGGGTGACTTACAAGCTCAAGGACTTTTATTTTGGAACGGCGGAAGCAGCGGAGGAGTTTGCGAAGACAGAAGGACTGTGGCAGAACGGAGAAATTGAGAAATGGCCATGTGCCGATGTAACCTCATGACTGTATTTTCTTCTTTTTTTTTGTTTCACTGCGTGCGGGTGTATGGACTAAAGGAGCCGGTGTTGTATATATTTGGACAAGGAAGTGATGGGACTTTCACTCGAAGTAAGGGCTCTTTGGGGTGTAGGTGGATATGCGGGGTGTATGTGCTAAAAGGGGATTTCTGGGTTTTCCTAGGGCCGGGCAAGGGGGAAAGGGATCCGGACAGGGGCCTCCGCGCTGGCCGGTTTAAGCCGGCCAGTGAACGGGAGTGAGGTGGGGGAAGGGGCTGCGGCCATCGGAGCCTGGCAGAACAGGGTCCGAGTGGTCTAGCCGGGGTGGAAAGTTGGGGGGAGGAACTGAGGTTGGGGGGAGGAGTTTTACAAGAGGCAGTGGACGGGAGGAGTTGGAGGGGGGGGTTTACAACACTTGGGTATCATGTACGGTGTTGAGTGGGGGGTGGGGGGGGGGGGGGGGGGGGGGGTGGGGGGAGTGTTGACTCTATGGTGACCATGGGCGGTCCCGGACTCCTTTTTTCTTTTTCTCCTTTGTTTTTTGTTTCCACTGTGGGAGGGTTTGTTTTATTGGATGCACATATTGACAGGTGGGCCGTTGTTTGGGGTAGTGGGAGGATGGGATCGTTGTTATTGTTAAGGGGATTGATTTTGTATTTGTTACCGTTTACTGTTTGTGGGTGGGGTGGGAATTTTGAACCAAATGTGAAAATGGAGAATAAAAACATTTATTAAAAAAAAAGTTGTATTCCAGAAGCAGGACCTAAAATGCGAGGGTTAACGGAGGGAGAATGAAATCTCAAGGGGAGAGACACGGGGCGCGATTCTCCGGACTCACGACGGTTCGGAGAATAGCGGGCGTTGCAAATTTTTACGGCGACGCTGTTCCGACGCCCTCCCGCTATTCTCCGAACCCCGCAAAATCTCGGAGTCGCCATTCCCGACAAACGCCTCCTTCCCGCCCCCGACACGACCAGAATCGCCACTAATAGCCCCCCCTGCTATTCACCGGCCCGGATGGGCCGAAGTCCCGACGTCATCGCGCCCTGTTTGCACGGCGTGAAACACACCTGCTTTTTAAGTTCGTCAACCAGTCGGGCTGGCTGACGACAGCTTGGAGAAGGTTAGCGCACCGCTCAGCGCACCGCTCAGCGCACCGCTCAACGCACCGCTCAGCGCACCGCTCAGCGCACCGCTCGAGTCTGGCCACAACGGAGAAGGCATCCCTGAGAACGGGAGGGGGGGTCCAGAGCGGGGGCAGTGGTGGAGACGGGGGGGCAGTGGTGGAGACGGGGGGGCAGTGGTGGAGACGGGGGGGGGGGCAGTGGTGGAGACGGGGGGGGCAGTGGTGGAGACGGGGGGGCAGTGGTGGAGACGGGGGGGGCAGTGGTGGAGACGGGGGGGAGTGGGGGAGACGGAGTGGGGGAGTAGGGAGTGGGGGAGACGGAGGGGGGGAGTGAGGGGGGGGAGTGGGGGAGACGGAGGGGTGGAGTGGGAAGACGGAGGGGGGAAGTGGGGAGTGGGGGAGACGGAGGGGGGAGTGGGGGAGACTGAGGGGGCAGTGTAGGAGACGGAGGGGGGAGTGGGGGAGACTGAGGGGGGAGTGGGGGAGACGGAGGGGAGAGTGGTGGAGACGGGGGGGCAGTGGTGGAGACGGGGGGGCAGTGGTGGAGACGGGGGGGCAGTGGTGGAGACGGGGGGGAGTGGGGGAGACGGAGTGGGGGAGTAGGGAGTGGGGGAGACGGAGGGGGGGAGTGAGGGGGGGGAGTGGGGAGACGGAGGGGTGGAGTGGGAAGACGGAGGGGGGAAGTGGGGGAGTGGGGGAGACGGAGGGGGGGAATGAGGGGGGAGTGGGGGAGTGAGGGGGGAGTGGGGGAGACGGAGGGGGAGTGAGGGGGGGTGTGGGGGAGTGAGGGGGGGAGTGGGGGAGACGGGTGGGAGTGGGGGAGACGGGGGGGCAGTGGGGGAGACGGAGGGGGGGAGTGGGGGAGATGGAGAGGGCAGTGGGGGAGATAGAGGGGGGAGTAGGAGTGGGAGTGGGGGGGGTTAGGTAGCGAGTGAGCCGTCCAACCCCGTAACAAAATGTCTGCCACCATGCCATGGCGTGCCGGTCACGAGGACAAGGCCGCTGGTTGCCCTGTGGCTTACGGCCACAGGCCACTGACGCACCGGTGAAGAGGACGTAGTTAACTGCCCGTTGGATGCAGAAAGTGACCAGGGGTTAGGCTGCCCGCGTGTCAGCAACGCGACCAGGCCACCGGGACACACAGGTATCCCGTGGCAAGCGGCTGCCGAGCTGTCGACTAACCTCCGTCTAACATGTCCCGTTTCTCTGCCCCCCACCATCCTTCTGTAGGTTAGCACAATGTATGTGAACAGAGCGGCTATGGTCTGTGCAGTGGTTGGGGCCTCTGCACTGCATTTGGAGATGGAGCAGCATCCACAGCCACAACCCGCAGTGGATGCAGGTCCAGCTGCAGCAGCAGAGGGAAGGGCCGAGGAGTTGCCAGTCGTCGAGCAGCATGGGGGGGAGGAGGAGGAGGAGGGGAGGAGGAGGAAGAGGAAGAGGAGAGAGTGAGGGTGCAGCCACGGCACCAGAGGCGACGACCAAGGCCGAGGGTGTACCGTGTCCAGATCTCTTTCCTAACAATGACGGACATCATCTGCAGGAGGAGACTCCGGCTGAGTAGGCGGACGGTGATACATATCTGCCAACTCCTGTCGCACCTCGCCCCACGTGGAACGGGGGGAGGACACGCGATCCCGGTTGCCATCAAGGTGACGGTCGCTCTTAACTGGCTACTGGCTCCTTCCAGTCTCCGAGCGGGGACCTCTCGGATCTCCCAGTCATCAGTGCACAGGTGCATCCGGGATGTGACCGACGCCCTCTATGCCATCGCGGACCGCTACATCACCTTTCCCAAGGACCAAGCAAGTCAAGATTCACGAGCTCCTGGATTTGCCAGCGTGGCCGGGATACCGATGGTGCAGGGGGCAATCGATTGTGTTCAGGTCCCCATGCGCCCGCCTGCAGGGGACAGGGACGTGTTCACAAACAGAAGGGGGACATACTCCATGAATATCCAGGTGGTATGCGACCCCCACATGAGGATCATGAATGTCTGTGCAAGGTTCCCAGGGAGTGTGCATGACTCCTACATAATGGCGCAGTCGTTCATCCCTGCGATGTTTGAGGGACGTCCCCCCCGGCTGAGGGGCTGGTTGCTAGGCGACAGGGGTTATCCGCTGAGGTCTTGGCTGATGACGCCTATACGGAGGCCTCAGACCAATGCGGAAACACGATACAACGAGGCCCATGCAGCAACCAGGGGTGTGGTGGAGCGCTGCCTTGGCCTCCTGAAGATGAGATTCAGGTGCCTGGACCGCTCCGGAGGGGCCCTGCAGTACCAGCCCGACAGGGTCGCTCGCATTGTTGTGGTCTGCTGTGCGCTGCACAACATCGCGATGCAGAGGGGACATGACCTGCTACAGGAGGCGGAGAGAGAAGCTAGTGGCAGTGGTGCCAGCACAGAGGAGGAGGAGGAGGAGGAGGAGGAGAGGGAGGAGAAGGAGGAGGAGGAGGAGGAGGAGAGGGAGGAGGAGGAGGCTGGCGGAGTGGCGGGCGCAGAACGCAGATACGACCCAGGTGCTGGTGATGTCCAGGAGGCGGCACGACAGACCCGGCGAGGACGGCGGGCACGCGAAGCCTTGGTGGCAGCACGGTTCACGCATCGTATGCGACGTCCCCGCTGAACACCAAACCACCACCTGCATCGCTAGTCGTGCAGAGGGTCAACACACAACTGCCACCACCACCACCACCCCCACCCCCCCCCCCCCCCACCCCCTCTCAGTGTACACTGCTCCACTTCGACATCACCCTTACCACTGGGTCCAGACGATATGGCACAACATTGATGGCTGTGTCAGTGGGTGTGATCAGTGCCATGTGGAATGATGACAGCCCGCTCTGCAATGAACTGTGAACTCAGAATCGTTAGAGAGAGTCTGACCCATGGCAATAGCTGAACCATCCACCTTGGTGGCCGCTGAGATCGTCACTGACACTCTATCACGTGCCCGCGTGGGCTAGCTGTGGGAGGGGGTGGGGGGGGGGGGGGGGGGAAGGGACTGCACACCCGGCACCGAAGTTTCACCGCTCGTCAACCCCAGCGACACTCGGTCACCACCATGATTCCTGTGGCTGTGGAACAATCACACGGTATTACAAGTAAGGTGGAACAGTGCGTTTAATGTTAACAATAATTTACAGGTGCCCTAGCCCCTACAACTAAACTGTGCCCTTCACCCGTGCCAACTTACTCAGTGTCTATCTTAGTTGCCTTACGGGCCCTACCACTACGTCTAAGTGATTCCTCAGATGATACAGCAGGAGTGGAGGAGGATTGCTGCGAATCGCCCCCCCTCGACTCGTTTCTCCTTGGCCAAGCGTTTCCTGGGGCGACCCGGCCTTGATGGGCCAGGCTGCTATGCGGGCGTCTCGGGTGACATTGTGCCACCCTGCTCTGCCTGCTGCCCACCCGATGCACCAGGGATGGGACGGGGGGAGGCCGAGAATTCCGGGACGTCCCGTGATGGACTTAATGGGACGGGCCCCGAAACCTCTTCCTCCCTCGGGGAGCCCGGTGGCCCCCGTGCCTCACTTTGGGACAGAGGTGCGAGCGGGGAGGTGCCCCGTCACACCACCGACACCTGGCGCTGCCAGTCCTGGAGGCCTGCAACGGTATCCACCAGGATCCGAAGGTTTGCAGAGACGGAGTCCAGGGAGTTAGACATTCCCGCCAGGGACTGTGCGACCTCAACCTGTGAGCGCACGATGCCATCCAGCACATGTGTCAGGCGGTTGATGCTCTCAGCGACTGACTGCTGCGACTGGGCCAATGACCTGGTGAGTCTGGGCCAAGTCCTGCACGGCGCCGGCAATGTCGTTTTGCCTCTGGCACATTGCTGCCTGTGAAAGGGCAACCGTGTCCAGGGCCGAGGATAACGCGTGCATATTAACCCCAATGCCTTGCATCACCTGACCCATTGCCTCCACCGCGGATGCCACCCGTGTGGTGTCGGACTGGGTCTCTGCCATGAGCGGCACCACTCCCTGCTCGTGGACGCGGTTCGACTCCTCTAACAGCGTCTGCAGAGTCTGGAAGCAAGCCCTCATCCCGTCGTTGTTTCCCTGGGTTTCTTGAGGCATCGGCTGTGCGGGTGGGTTGAGAAACTCCAGGAACTCCGAAAAAGTCTGGGAGCCAGCTGCATGCTGGGCCTGGCCTGGCCTCCGCCAGTCCGGGCCCTCGGCTGCTCCGACCTCCACCTGCTGTACCTGCTCAGCTGTGATGTGCAAACCAGACTGTGACCCAGGAGACTCATCACTAAAAAGGGGTGAGTGCCTCTGGGATGATGGATGTCGTGGGAGAAAGCAGTGCCGCAAGCCCGATGTTTTCGCTATTTTGGCCCTCCTCCAAGGTGTGGGGCCGCTCAGAGTCCGGAGGGTTATCCCAGTCCATTTCCGGGGGTTGTGGTCTCGCCACCCTCTGGGCGTCCTGCTCCGCAGATTGGATTGGGGAGGATGGGGCTGCCCACTGATCGGGCACCCTCTGCCATGCGGCCCCGGGTGAGGTGGCGGCAGATGCCTGTGCCCATCTGCAGCCAGACGGCCCTGGGCGTTCGGCATCACGTCCTAGGGAAGAGAATGAGACGGGTTATTTAGATTTGCTCGGCAGGCCGCTGGACGGTCTCAGTGGGCAGCGTGTGAAGGGACAGAGGATGCGGGAGGTATCCCAGTGGGCAGAGTGTGTGAAGGGACAGAGGATGGGGGAGGTATCCCAGTGGGCAGAGTGTGTGAAGGGACAGAGGATTACATAGAATTTACAGTGCAGAAGGAGGCCATTCGGCCCATCGAGTCTGCACCGGCTCCTGGAAAGAGCACCCTACCCAAGGTTAACACCTCCACCCTATCCCCATAACCCAGTAACCCCAACCAACACTAAGGGCAATTTTGGATACTAAGGGCAATTTATCATGGCCAATCCACCTAACCTGCACATCTTTGGACTGTGGGAGGAAACCGGAGCACCCGGAGGAAACCCACGCACACACGGGGAGGGTGTGGAGACTCCGCACAGACAGTGACCCAAGCCGGAATTGAACCTGGGACCCTGGAGCTGTGAAGCGATTGTGTTATCCACAATGCTACCGTGCTGCCCCTGAAAAAAAAAAACTAGAAACCATGGGAAACAGGATGGGGGAGGTATCCCAGTGGGCAGAGTGTGTGAAGGGACAGAGGATGGGGGAGGTATTCCAGTGGGCAGAGTGTGTGAAGGGACAGAGGATGGGGGAGGTGTCCCAGTGGGCAGAGTGTGTGAAGGGACAGAGGATGGGGGAGGTGTCCCAGTGGGCAGGGTGTGTGAAGGGACAGAGGATGGGGGATGTATCCCAGTGGGCAGAGTGTGTGAAGGGACAGAGGATGGGGGAGGTGTCCCAGTGGGCAGAGTGTGTGAAGGGACAGAGGATGGGGGAGGTATTCCAGTGGGCAGAGTGTGTGAAGGGACAGAGGATGGGGGAGGTGTCCCAGTGGGCAGAGTGTGTGAAGGGACAGAGGATGGGGGAGGTGTCCCAGTGGGCAGAGTGTGTGAAGGGACAGAGGATGGGGGAGGTGTCCCAGTGGGCAGGGTGTGTGAAGGGACAGAGGATGGGGGAGGTGTCCCAGTGGGCAGAGTGTGTGAAGGGACAGAGGATGGGGGAGGTATCCCAGTGGGCAGGGTGTGTGAAGGGACAGAGGATGGGGGAGGTGTCCAAGTGGGCAGGGTGTGTGAAGGGACAGAGGATGGGGGAGGTATGGGGGAGGATTTGGGGCAGCAGGGTAGCATGGTGGTTAGCATAAATGCTTCACAGCTCCAGGGTCCCAGGTTCGATTCCCGGCTGGGTCACTGTCTGTGTGGAGTCTGCACGTCCTCCCCCTGTTTGCGTGGGTTTCCTCCGGGTGCTCCGGTTTCCTCCCACAGTCCAAAGATGTGCAGGTTAGGTGGATTGGCCATGCTAAATTGCCCGTAGTGTCCTAATAAAAGTAAGGTTAAGGGGGGGTTGTTGGGTTGCGGGTATGGGGTGGATGCGTGGGTTTGAGTGGGGTGATCATGGCTCGGCACGGCATTGAGGGCCGAGGGGCCTGTTCTGTGCTGTCCTGTTCTATGTTCTATGTACCCCAGTGGGCAGGGTGTGTGAAGGGACAGAGGATGGGGGAGGGGTGTGTGTTTGTCAAGGAGGGTTGTCTCACTTGCTCCAGATCCGCCAACCTCGCATAGCGCGATATCCCGGGTGGCAGACCCCCCAACAAGGTCCAGGGCCCTCTGCTCAAAGGTGGTGAGGGGGTGCAGGTTGGGCGAACCCCCTCCAGTCTTGTGCCGCTCACGGTTGTTGTGAGCGGACTTGGCCTGTTGGGGGAGGGTACATAGGTAGATCATTAGAAAACGGCAGGTATCAGCAGTCCGTTCAGATACTGGCACAGTTTGGGGGGTCAAGTTGTCATAAGACGATTGCATCTCTCCACGGGGCCAGAGCGCTGGGTCTGTGACAACTTTGTGAACCATCCTCAAATAACTCTGCCCCAATCCCCCTCCACCCCCCCGTGCCAGGGGGGAGGTGGGTGATTAAGTAAAGTGGGGGGGGGAGGGATGGTTGTGACCAGGGGGCACCTTCTTGGCACTTACCCTGGCAGCCCTGGTGAGATTGTGTAGCTTTTTCTGGCATTGCTCAGCTGAGCGAGGGGTCTGCCCCACAGCACTAATGGCAGCAGCCACCTCACGCCAGGCCTGGCGTACCGCGCTGGCAGGTTGGTGATGCCCTCTCCGCGGGCGGATGATGCCCCTCCTCTGCTCGACAGCATCGAGCAGAGTTTCGACATCGGCCTCCGCAAGCGCGGGCTGTCATGCCCCTCAGCCGCCCCGCGGACTGATCCTGCGGGGCGGCAGAAGAACAAATAGTGCGCGGGTATCGGACCCGCTGCCCGCGATCGGTGCCCACCGATCGCAGGCCCATGCCACCCTTGGCACGGGCTCCTACACCGTTCAAACTTGCGACTATGTTGTGTGGAGAACACACGCTGATCAACCTTTAGTAGCTAGAACAAGGTTGTTGGAGACAGAGTCAATCAAGAGTCCGAAACAAACTGTGCCAAGGGAAGACCCGCATGTACCGGAGAACCTTATAATACCTAAAACAACTGTGGAAGACAGTACCTCAGTTGAGGACATTTTAACACCAAGTCAACCTCCAAACCCTACGTCAACTCCAGATGAGGCAACAAAGGACGACATACAAACTACACCAAAAACACCAGAGGTTGCAGTCAACACGAAAAAGCAGACGCCTGATGTTGGCCGACGACCACACAGGAATTGATGTCCTCTGAAACACCTAATGTATTGACTGTTTTCTTGGTTTATTGCTCATATTGCAAATTTTGATTGTTGACGTTATACTGTGTTTTATTGCAGGAACCTCTGATGTAAAGTGGGAGGAAAGTGTATTCACTGCGGCCTCACAGCGCCGAGGTC
This sequence comes from Scyliorhinus canicula, assembly GCF_902713615.1. NCBI lineage: Eukaryota > Metazoa > Chordata > Chondrichthyes > Carcharhiniformes > Scyliorhinidae > Scyliorhinus > Scyliorhinus canicula. Next base: position 73,512,254 of record NC_052163.1, on the reverse strand, counting down.
CCAGGTTTGATCCCGGCTGTGGGTCACTTTCCGTGTGGCGTTTGCACTTTCTCCCCGTGTTTGCTTGAGTTTCGCCCCCACAATCCAAAAATGTGCAAGCTCGGTGGATTGGCCACGCTAAATTGGAAAAAATGAATTGGGTACTCTAAATTTATTTTAAAAAAGAAAGTGTATTCATGCTTGTTCCGAGTTGGAACACGGTCACTTTAAGAGTTTGATCACGTGATGTACTGATGATGTCATTGGCACTTTGGATGGGTTAACAGTCAGTCCATTTTAGCAGCCTGTGAGAAACAACCTTTCCAATAAAGTTTGTTTCTTTGTACCTTCGTGGTCTGCAAGCTAATAACAATAATCTTTATTATTGTCACAAGTAGGCTTACACTAAGACTGCAATGAAATTTCTGTGAAAAGCCCCTAGTTGCCACACTCCAGCGCCTGTTTGGGTACACTGAGGGAAAATTCAGAATGTCCATTTCACCTAACAGCACGTCTTCCAGGACTTGAGGGAGGAAACTGGAGCACCCGGAGGAAACCCACGCAGACACAGGGAGAATGTGCAGACTCTGCAGAGTCAATGTCCCAAGCGGAAATTGAACCCGGGACACTGGAGCTGTGAAGCAACAGTGCTAACCACTGTGCTACCGTGCCTCCCATGCCTCCATCCCTGTCCTTTCCTCATAATTCTGTCATTAAGTCTATCTTGTCTCTCCCTATACCTTCTGGGCAGCACGGTAGCATAGTAGTTAGCACTATGGCTTCACAGCGCCAGGGTCCCAGGTTTGATTCCCTGCTGGGTCACTGTCTCTGCGGAGTCTGTACGTTCATCCCATATCTGCATGGGTTTCCTCCGGGTGCTCCGGTTTCCTCCCACAGTCCAAAGATGTGCAGGTGGATTGGGCATGCTAAATTGCCCTCAGTGTCCAAAAATAGTTAGGAGGGGTTATTGGGATAGGGGGATAGGGTGGAAGTGAGGGCTTATGTGGGTCAGTGCAGATTCGATGTGCCGAATGCCCTCCTTCTGCACTGTATGTTCTATGTTCTGCCAAAATGCATTATTTCACTCTCTTTATTTAATTCCATTTCCCACTTGTTTACCAGTCCATGCATCCTGCTAATCTATCTATGATCTGCTCCAGGTGATTCATAGTGTCTTCACCATTTCCCCCTCCTCCAAGCTTGGTATCAACGGCAAATGTTGAAATTTTCCACTGTATTGGAAGATCCAAGTAACTTACTTAACGCAAAAAAAAAAGCAGTGGTCCGAGCAAACACCGCTGCTACCACCATCCTGTCCAAAGTAAACCATCTACCACACCTCACTACTTTCTGGTCATTAAGCCAATTTATTTTCTTTTATCCAACTGGATCCTGTTCCTCCTTTTCTTTTTTTAAAAAATAATTTTTATTGAAATTTTTGAAAAATGTATAACAACAGAACAATAATAATAACAATAATAAACACCCCCCGGACCCATAACAACGCATATCACGTACCCCCCCCCCACCCACCCCAAACCCAATGAACAACAAAATAAATTAAAAATAAATTAAGTTAACATAAACAATGCCCCCCTGAAACTCCCCCCCCCCCCCCCCCCCCCCCCCCCCACCTCCCCCCGGGTTGCTGCTGCTGCTGACCTAGTTCTCTATCGTTGAGCCAGAAAGTCGAGGAAAGGCTGCCACCGCCTAAAGAACCCTTGTACCGACCCTCTCAGGGCAAATTTGACCTTCTCCAGCTTAATGAATCCCGTCCTGTCATTGATCCAGGTCTCCACGCTTGGGGGTCTCGCATCTTTCCACTGCAACAAGATCCTCCGCCGGGCTACTAGGGACGCAAAGGCCAAAACACCGGCCTCTTTTGCCTCCTGCACTCCCGGCTCCACCTCAACCCCAAATATCGCGAGTCCCCAGCCTGGCTTGACCCTGGACCCTACCACCCTCGACACCGTCCTCGCCACCCCCTTACAGAATTCCCCCAGTGCCGGGCATGCCCAAAACATATGGGCATGGTTCGCTGAGCTCCCCGAACACCTAATGCACCTGTCCTCACCCCCAAAAAACCTGCTCATCCTCGTCCCGGACATATGAGCCCTGTGCAGTACCTTGAACTGGATGAGGCTAAGCCTCGCACATGAAGAGGAGGAGTTCACCCTCTCCAGGGCGTTCGCCCATGTCCCCTCCTCAATCTGCTTCCCCAGCTCCGCTTCCCACTTAGCCTTCAGCTCCTCTACCGACACCTCCTCCACCTCCTGCATCACCTGGTAGATGTCAGACACCTTCCCATTCCCGACCCACACCCCCGAAAGCACCCTATCCCTAACCCCCCGCGGAGGCAGCAAAGGGAACCCCTCCACCTGCCGCCTAGCAAACGCCTTGACCTGAAGGTACCTGAACATATTCCCCGGGGGGAGCTCAAACTTCTCCTCCAGCTCATCCAGGCTCGCAAACCTCCCGTCAATGAACAGGTCTCCCAATTTCCTTATGCCCGCCCTGTGCCACCCCAGGAACCCGCCATCAATGTTCCCTGGGACAAACCGGTGGTTCCCCCGCAGCGGGGCCTCCACCGAGCCCCCCACTTCCCCCCTGTCCCACTGCCCCCAAATCTTGAGGGTAGCCGCCACTACCGACCGGGCTCGTAGTGTACCTCGTTGGAGGAAGCGGCAACGGCGCCATTACCAGTGCCTTCAGGCTCGTGCCTCCACTGGACGCCATCTCCATCCGATTCCATGCTACCCCCTCCGCATCCATTACCCACTTGCGTACCATCGAGACATTAGCCGCCCAAAAGTACCCAGAGAGGTTGGGCAGCGCCAGCCCCCCTCTATCCCTGCCCCGCTCCAAAAAGACCCTCCTCACCCTCGGAGTCCCGTGCGCCCAAACAAATCCCGTGATGCTGCTGTTCACCCTCCTAAAAAAGGCCGTCGGAATAAAAATGGGGAGGCACTGGAACAAAAACAAAAACCTCGGGAGCACCGTCATTTTAACGGACTGTACTCTGATCCTCCTTTTCTAAGCCTCGATTTTGTTAACCAGCCTTTTATGTGGTATTTTGTCAAACGCTTTCTTAAAACCTATATGGACATCATCAGGTAGACCAACACACTCAGTAACCAAAAAGAAAATGCTGTAAAATCTCAGCAGATCTGGCAGCATCTACAGGGAGAGAAAAGAGCTAATGTTTCGAGTCCAGATGACCCTTTGTCAAAGTTAAAGACAGAGAAGGTGGGAAATATTTATACTGTGGAGTGAGAATGAAAGATGAGTCATAGCCACAGAAACCCAGGGAAACTGGGTGCTAATAGCCATAGAAAGCAAGGGGAAAGAGTGCTAATGGCAGTCCCCAGAGTGGACAAATGTGTGAAAGGTCAAACAGCAGGGAAACTAACATCAGAGGGTAAACTGTGACAGATGTCGATGTGGGGGGAGGGGAAGGGGAAGCAAAGGGGAGAAAGGGTAACAAAAGGTGGATAAGATGAGGGGTGAATATATATAAAGAAAGACAAGAGAGAAAGAAATGGTAAAAAACAGTTAAAATGAAATGCGATGAAAACAAATGGGTCGAGGTGGGGTAGAGCTAATCATCTGGAATTCAATGTTGAGACCGGAAGGCTGTAGCATGCCTAACCGGAAGAATAGATGTTGTTCCTCCAGTTTGCGTTGAGCTTCACTGGAACATGGTAGCAGGCCAAGGGCAGACATGTGGGCATGGGAGACAGGGTCTTGTCATGGTTTTGTGAAAGGTAGGTCGTGCCTCACAAACCTCATTGAGTTCTTCGAGAAGGTGACCAAACAGGTGGATGAGGGTAAAGCAGTTGATGTGGTGTATATGGATTTCAGTAAAGCGTTTGATAAGGTTCCCCATGGTAGGCTATTGCAGAAAATACAGAGGCATGGGATTCAGGGTGATTTAGCAGTTTGGATCAGAAATTGGCTAGCTGATAGAAGACAAAGAGTGGTGGTTGATGGGAAATGCTCTGACTGGTGTCCAGTTACTAGTGGTGTGCCACAAGGATCTGTTTTGGGGCTGTTTGTCATTTTTATAAATGACCTGGAGGAGGGCGTAGAAGGATGGGTGAGTAAATTTGCAGATGACACTAAAGTCGGTGGAGTTGTGGACAGTGCAGATGGATGTTACAAGTTACAAAGGGACATAGATAAGCTGCAGAGCTGGGCTGACAGGTTGCAAATGGAGTTTAATGCAGAAAAGTGTGAGGTGATTCATTTTGGAAGGAATAACAGAAAGGCAGAGTACTGGGCTAATGGTAAGATTCTTGGTAGTGTGAACGAGCAGAGAGATCTCGGTGTCCATGTCCATAGATCCCTGAAAGTTGCCACCCAGGTTGAGAGGGTTGTTAAGAAGGCGTACGGTGTGTTAGCTTTTATTGGTAGAGGAATTGAGTTTCGGAGCCATGAGGTCATGTTGCAGTTGTACAAAACTCTGGTGCGGCCACATTTGGAGTATTGTGTGCAGTTCTGGTCGCCACATTATAGGAAGGATGTGGAAGCATTGGAAAGGGTACAGAGGAGATTTACAAGAATGTTGCCTGGTATGGAGGGAAGATCATATGAGGAAAGGCTGAAGGACTTGAGGCTGTTTTCGTTAGAGAGAAGAAGATTAAGAGGGGACTTAATTGAGGCATACAAGATGATCAGAGGATTAGATAGGGTGGACATCGAGAGCCTTCTTCCTCGGATGGTGATGTCCAGCACGAGGGGACATAGCTTTAAATTGAGGGGAGACAGATATAGGACAGATGTCAGAGGTAGGTTCTTTACTCAGAGTGTAGTATGGGCGTGGAATGCCCTGCCTGCAACAGTAGTGGACTCGCCAACACTAAACGCATTCAAATGGTCATTGGATAGGCATATGGACGATAAGTGAATAGTGTAGAGGGACTTTAGAAGGGTTTCACAGGACGGTGCAACATCGTGGGCCAAAGGGCCTGTACTGCGCTGTAATGTTCTATGTTCTATGTACCTGTAATCATGGAGGTTACATGACATCCCCATGGCGTAAGTTGGAGACAAAGACAGTCACCGAGGAAGGAAATATGGCTGTGGAAGCGAGTGTTGGTAAACAGAACATACAGCGCAGAAGGAGGCCTATCGAGTTTGCACCGAACCACTTAAGTCCTCACTTCAACCTGAACCCCCCAACCCATTAGCTCTTCCCACCCTTTTTTGGACACTAAGGCCAATCCACCTAACCTGCACGTCTTTGGACTGTGGGAGGAAACCGGTGCACCCGGAGGAAACCCACGCAGACATGGGGAGAAGGTTCAGACTCCACACAGACAGTGACCCAGCAGGGAATAGAACCCGGGACCCTGGCGCTGTGAAGCCACAGTGATAACCACTGTGCTACCGTGCTGCCCCAAGTGAAATGGAAACACTAAGAGAAATGGAAAGCAGTGAAGGTGGATAGTGGGTGAGGGACATACGGAAATCCTGTCGGAGAGTAGGGTAGGCTTTCCCGGAAGAGAAGTGGCACTGAGTTAAACACTGGATAAAAGCAAATTACTGCGGATGCTGGAATCTAAAACCAAAAGGAAAATTCTGTAAAATCTCAGCCGGTCTGGCAGCATCTGTAGGGAGAGAAAAGAGCTAATGTTTTGATTCCTGATGATCGTTTGTCAAAGCTAAAGACAGAGAAAGTGGGAAATATTTATACTGTGGAGTGAGAATGAAAGATGAGTCATAGCCACAGAAACCCAGGGAAACCGGGTGCCAATAGCCACAGAAAGAAAGTTAGATGGACAACTAGTCTTACCAGTTATATCAGGAGAATGAATGCAAAACACAATAATTTATAATCGGAAAAAGTTGAGAGGAAAGTTGTGCCAGTTGGAATGTAAGTGGATATATACAATAGGAGATGTTTAAAGTGTGAACAACCTGATATAAATATTTAATATTATGAAATTGTTATTTTGAGCTCACTGCATGACCAACCGGAAATCCTAATATGGACAATGGTGTCGAGGTGAGTGACAATGTTTTCAGCCAATAGCAATACGTTGCTAGGACAGTGACGTTTTTAGGTAGCCAATTAATTCCCAGAACCTGTTCCCGGAAACCGCTCAACGTCAGTATGACTGATTGCTCTCTAGACAAATGGGAAAGGGATCCATGTGCGTGACGTTCAACGTATAGCCAATGGGCTGAAGCGTCGGAGCGCAGGGGTGGGGTCGTCGAGTAGCCGATGACGCGGGTGGAGATCGGTAGCAACTGTTGCCTTGAGAATAAACGCCATAGTCACGGTAGCCGTGGAGACTGTTACCCACCAACAGCTCGGGCCCGCAGCAAGGTGAGCATCGCTTCCCAGCGAGAGTGAGGCCTGGGGCCGCACTCGGAGCCGTGGGGCTGGTCGGGGAAGCCGGCCAGCGGGACCGGCTCTCCCTCTTTCCCCGGGAGCCATGTGCGGGCCCCGCGATCTGTTTACCGCGTCCACCGCAAAATGGCGGGTTCATCCGGAGCGGTTCTGGGGGTGGGCCGCGGACGGGCAGGTGGCGGGGCAGCCCAGGGTGTGGGCCCCGAGATCCCGGGGCCTCGCCTCCTGCCCGCTGTCCCTGAGCCCAGAGTGGGCCGGCAGCTGAACCACTAACGGGGTGCGTTTGGAGGGAGGTTCCAGCAGCAGGATGATGGGGGAGAGAGGTGGCCGTCTCTCTGCCGGCACCAGGCTGGATTGTCCCTCTCGGTGCCCTTTTCCTGCCCCAGGGGGATGCAGTGACATTGGGAGCAACTGATGCCTCGTCAGAGGATGTCCAGACTGAATAGCCAAGGGATGAGGGACTCACACCAGCCCCTTTATTTCTGCTGGGTGATTAGTGAGAATTAATGACAATGTGAGGAAGCGGTTCTGAAAAGCCCTTGATTAATTTCTTGACGACCAACTGTATTTGTTCAGAGGTTTGTGTAGAACCTGTTTGTCTTTCTTCACCTTTACAATCTGATTTGCTTCTGGCTTGCTTTAAAAAAAAGAATTGTTGAGTTCTGTTTTCTTTTGTGATTCGTACAAAGTCTCACAAGTACTGTAGCAAAAAACCTTTTGAAATAAAACTAGTGCATTGACCAGGATATTCTCAAATTAACTGTGTATTTGCAGGACTGTTTCATGATAAGGTTATGCAGCTGTAATACAGCAAATCAGCTCCTATATTTAGAGATTTTTGAAACAAGGGGCATTGTCTAACAGTAATTGTTTCGAAATAAATTGTCTGTTGGAACATACTTGTGTTAAGGTTTGACATTTTATGGTTACCAGGTAAGAGCAATGAAGACTTATGGGCAACAGACTGTCCTTGGTAGTCATGCTTACATCTCAGGAAGACTCGTGGAGTCTCCTGAAAATTTGATGTTTTCTGCTGTATAACTAAATGGGAAACTTATGGACATATTTGAGGGGTCTATGCTACAGTGTTAACTCCCATATTAATTATTTTATCAATGGACGTTTTGTAGGGACGATGTTGTGGGCTATCAGAAAGTGATGCAGAATGTCAGGGTCTAGCATGTGCGGCTGATAGTGTTTGGGTAAGGGGATGGGGAAGGAATAGTGAAGTTTATGGGAAGTTTGACTTTTAAATGTGAAACTTTTTAAATTGTATTTGGTGAGGGTTAGATGGCTTTGATATTTAATACTGCAGATGCTGGAAATCTGAAATAAATACAATGCTGAAAAGAGTCAGCAGAACTGGCAGCATCGATGTGAACAGAGAAACTGTTAACCTTAACATGAGTCCACTTAGAGCTGAGCGATTCGACTCTGATATTTTGTGGTTGAATGGATTGGCTGCTTTTAAACGATGGTCTGAAATATGGTGCATGGATTCAGCTAGGTTAAACCACCAACCCGCATCAATGACTTGATGAAGGGACCAAATTATTGGTGCTACATTTGCTGACAACACAGATTGGTGGGGAAGTAAGTAGACAAGAGTATAAAATGGGAAAATGTGCACTTCACTTTGGCAAGGAGAGTAGAACAGCAGCATATTATTTAAGGGAATGGAATTGAATTGTATACCCGAAAAGGTGCGGTAGTGTGGTGACTAGGGGATTTTCATAATAACTTCATTGCAATATTAATGTAAACCTACTTGTGACAATAATAAAGATTATTATTGGATGTTGTGTTACAGTTGTACAAGGTATGTTGGTGAGTGTTAGTGTTTAGCTCAGTTGGTTCATGATGTACAGCAAGGCCACCAGCGTGGGTTCAATGTCTGTACTGGCTGAAGCTATTCATGAAGGTGCTCGGGCGGCATGGTGGTGCTGTGGTTAGCACTGCTGTCTCGTGGTGCTAACCCCAGGTTCGATGCCAGTCCAGGGTCCCTATCCGTGTGGAGTTTGCACATTCTCCCCATATCTGCATGAGTATCAAAATGTGCAGGGTAGGTGCATTAGCCATGCTAAATTGCCTCTTAATTGGAAAAAAAGAATTTTGTACTGTCAATTTATTAAAAAATGAAATTCACAAAGGCGCTACCCTGCCTTCTCAACCATGCCCCTCGCCTGAGGTGTGGTAACCCTTAGGTTAAATCACAACCAGTCAGCTCTTCCCCTGAAAGGGCAAAGCAGCTGATGATCATCTGGGACTACGGCGACTTTACTTACTTTACTATGAGATGCTGCTGAAACGATGTTTTCCCTTGTGGGAAACATTAGAACTAGGAGACACCGTTTCAAAATAAAGGGTATCCCATTTAAGACCAAGATAAGAATTTTTTTCTGAGTCTTTGGAACTGTCTTTCCCAGAAAAAAATTGTGTGAAATTATGGGAGCTTAACATGCAAAGTTTTGAATCTAGTGAAATACTTTTTGTTAGTTTCAGAACAGTTGCCAAGGTTGAAAAGATGATGGTCTCAGTTTCTGCATTCTCTTTGGTGAGGAGTTTCTATGATGTAAATTAAGATTTCCATCCTTCTACAAAAGCAAAAATGTAAGATAAGTTGTGTGTAGACTGATAAATTAACTTTGTTTTGTCAGATATTTGATTTTAAAAAAAATTTAGAATACCCAATTCGTTTTTCACAACTAGGGGCCAATTTAGTGTTTCCAATTCACCGACCCTGCACATCTTTTTTGGTCGTGCGGGTAAGACCCACACAGGCACGGGGAGAATGTGCAAACTGCACACGGACAGGGCACCGGGGGTGAACCTGGGTCCTCGGCACCGTGAGGCAGAAGTGCTAACCACTGTCCCACCGTGATGCCCCATGCCAGATATTTGAGCTTGCTTGCAATTTCATTGCCAAGCAACATACCTAAGTCATTCGTTATCCAGTTAAGTTGGACTGGGGATTCCTTGGTGCCAGCTTTGTGATTGTGCTGTGATTTCTTTGGGATTCCATGAATTACTTCATCAGTTTCTGTTTAAATCTACAAGTTTGATGATGTCTGGCGCCAAAAAATCTTGCAGTTGCTGTTACCTGTGATTTGTGAAAGTCCTGTGACCTCCAAGTATTTCAGTGTCTTTGCGCAAAGTCAAAGGGTAGGATAATACAGTTGGGCAGTGTACAAATGTGTGAACGAAACATCAATCCCGAAGCTCTTGTGCCTAACCAGGACCTAAACCGAATTGCAAGAAAGAAATGCTAGCTATTTTGTGTGTGCCTTTTGCTGAACAGCCCAAATCACTTTTTGATGGTAGTTCAGAGCTCATAAACCCTCGTAATGTTGAAGCATGCTGGTGCACTGAGTGGCCAATCACTCTGCAGTCTCCCAGGGTCTGAAGCTAACTGTTGAATGCTGATGACTGGCTTCACGCAGTCCTGGCATGTGTGAGCGAGCAATCCGTTTTTTTTTTTTTGAACCTTTTGACTTCATCATTTCAAGCTGAAACTATTAATATGCATCCCAAACATGCATTCATATTCCATTAATGAACCATAGTTGTTGACTCCCAGTGTAGAAAGACATTTCCATTTGCCACCCGTGATATGAATTCAGAATGCCAGATATAATTATACTCCACTCCCAGTGCTCAAAGTAGGAAACTATTTGAAACTCCAGCCAAATTTTCACAATTCACTGAGTCCACTAGGGTTTTATTCTTGGATGCCTGGTCTTGCCATCTTTTAAAAATATTTTTATTAAGAGTTTTTCCATTTTTACAAATAACGCTGCAAACCCTCAACTGGTACAGTATAAATGCATCTACGGACATGAATACACCAACACAGTTGGTTCTGCTCAAACATTAAACTTGATGCTTCCATTTGCACAAGGAAAGATGGTGAACTGATCAACTAGAAAATGGGGGAGGTAAGGATGAAACCATGGTAAAATGATGCTCTCCTTCACCTGCAGCAATTGCTCATCCAGCCACATAAAACATAGGATATGTTTTTTGCACCCTGTTCTGGTGTGCACCCAAGAGAACCTTCCCCCAACTCCAATTATTTAAAAAAATTTTTTAGATTACCCAATTATTTTTTTTCCAATTAAGGGGCAATTTAGAGTGGGCAAAACCCACGCAGGCACGGGGAGAATGTGCAAACTCCACACAGACAGTGACCCAGAGCCGGGATCGAACCTGGGAACTCAGCGCCGTGAGTGCTAACCACTAGGCCACCGTGCTGCCCTCCAACTCCAATTATAACATCTTTTTGTCTGATAGGAGACCTTTTATGTACCCAGATCAACGATTCCTTACCCTGTGTGCGCGTGGGTTTCCTCCGGGTGCCCTCCAACTCCAATTATAACGTCTTTTTGTCTGATAGGAGACCTTTTATGTACCCAGATCAACGATTCCTTACCCTGTGTGCGCGTGGGTTTCCTCCGGGTGCTTCGGTTTCCTCCCACTGTCCAAAGATGTGCAGGTTAGGTGGATTAACCTGATAAATTGTCCTTGGTGTTGGGTGGGGTTACTGGGTTATGGGGATAAGGTGGGTTATGGGGATAGGGTGGAGGTGTTGACCTTGGGTAGGATGCTCTTTCCAGGTGCCGGTGCAGACTCGATGGGCTGAATGGCCTCCTTCTGCACTGTAAATTCTATGATTAAAAAGAAATACAGAAAGAAATCTGTGAAGACATTAGTTCTGAGAGGGTATTTTGCATATAAATTCAAGAAGCAACACATCCCCAAAATCTGGTGCAGTACAGAGTGATCAGCATTCCACACAAACGTAGAGAAAACCAGTAAATATTCTCACAATCGGTTTATATCATTGTAGTCAACATCACCCTTCACACGGAAAATGAAAGGATAGCACAAACAGTTGCGGATCTCAGGATAACAGGACACTAGGATAAAACCATGAGCACATGGCCCTCTGGTGCACGTCCTCCATAAGGCAAAAAAGGAAGATCTACACAATAGGAGTGATCCCTTACAGGACAAAGAAAAATCGAAACCTTACTCAGCCTCCCATGCTCCAAGCAAGAGAGAATGCCCCAGGGCAACAGGATGTCACCATCGATATAAGACGTGGCTTGGCAGTATACACTCTTGTATACAGGAGTCAGTAAACCGAGGATACTTACACCATGCCAAGACTTGCTTCACTCCTCTCCAGCCAAATCAAGGCACCGTTGAGGCCCTGCCAACACCAGAAAAAATTTTCCACTGCGGAAACCCCACCAACAAGAAAAATTGTCAAGACACCATCAATGAGATATCTCTGGCAGGGATATGACCCTCCTCCCCTGGTAAGATTAAGGAAAACCCTCGAGTGAAATATAACAAATTGGAGCCTATTATCAGTGCATTTCTTACACAGATAAAGGAAACCCTAGAAAGGAAACACCAGGATCAGCCAATAGAGTTTGCAACGTACACTTTCACACTGCCTACCCAGGGAAACCTAAGCCTCGTGAAGGAGGACAGTCTGGACCACTTGGAGGTCCAGCCTGACCCCCAACCGAAGAGAGACTCTTAACAATGCTGAACCGAAGCACGCTGACTCTCGTTCGAGCCCTATAGCCAACAGGATGCTACCTTCCCAGATGAACCAAATCTCAAGAAGGGAGCAGCCTTTGGCCCCCAGATGGGACACTTCTGTAGAAGATGACATACTCCATCACTCCATACTCCACCTGAGCCAGACAAACGCAGTTACTTAATCTCAATTAAGTGACCACTGTGACTACCCCATGCTGCCAAGGAAATATAGAAGACCAACCCAAGAAATACTATCTATCCAAGGATTAACCGACCATGGCAGTACATATTGCCCCCTACCCCCAACACCAGAGGTGCCAGTCACATGGGGGGAGAAATGAACACTTAAAAAAAAATATATATAAATAAATTTAAGAGTACCCAATTCTCTCCCTTCCAATTAAGGAGCAATTTAGTGTTGCACATCTGCCTACCCTCCACATCTTTGGGTTTGTGGGGTGAGACCCACGCAGACACGGAGAGGATGTGCAAAAATACTAATAGTTTGAACAGGGGGTTTTCACCCACAATGAGGACTTGTACGACGGCTATGCCAACCAGCTCTACACAATCATTTACCCACCACCCTGCTGTGGCACCATTCATTTAAAAATAAAGGGAAGGGTACCTAAAAAAAATGAGCTCTGTGTAAAAGCAAGAATTACAGCACATTAAAAGAGCGAGATAAATGCTGCACAACCCTCGCGTCACAGAACCATCTCAGCATGATTATAACATAGGGTGCCTCTCTGCTCATAGAATCTACAGTGCCGAAGGAGGCCATTCGGCCCATCAATTCTGCACTGACCCTTGGAAAGAGTCCCTACATAAGCCCACGCCTCCACCCTATCCCCATTACCCAATAACACAACTTAATCTTTTGGACACTGGGGAGCAATTGATCATGGCCAATCCACCGAACCTGCACATCTTTGGACTGTGGGAGGAGACCAGAGCACCCGGGGTAAACCCACGCAGACCAGGGCAGAACGTGCAAACTCCACTCAGACAGTCACCCGAGGCCGGAATTGATCCTGGAGCTGTGAAGCAGCAGTGCTAACCAATGTGCCACCCTATGTATCATATATCCTTGTCAGGATAAAAGGCAATAACACAAAATCAGTGATAAAATGACAACCTCAAGATTAATGATGAACTGCAGGATAATAAAACCATCCACAGAACTGGGAAAGGCCACAGCCATGGCAGGACTGTCGAGAAGCATCCAGGATCCATCCAGAGTTTCACCTCAGCCTGAAGCTTCGGTTTTAGCGTGGATTTTTTTTTGGGGGGGGGAGGGGCAGGAGACCTGTTGCATTCAGCTCCTCTATCCCTTCTCAATGAATACAAAGGACAAGACAACCTAAGATCAGTGGTCAGAACCCTCTACTGACCCCAGGCATCGAAGACCCGGTGCAATGCTCTTCATCAAACTCAAAATGCCCAGCCTTCAAATCGTGATTGTGAAATGTTGGCACCCAGTTCTCAATTTTGTTTGGGAAGTCATCCCCTTGCGAGACAGGGCACATGATACTCCTCTGGCCTCATCTCCCGAATCGACCAGGATATTTGGCACACCATGCAACAGGATTTCCAAGGACTGAAGTTGAGCCCCCACTGAGGAGACTGACCTCTCGACTGAGGATTCTCTTCTCCACTTCATCCATTCTCTTTAGGATATCTCGCAGTTCATAAATGTGAGCACCAATAACCTGTGCCAGGGAGCCGAGACTTTCGTCCACAACCTCACTCAAATGGCAGCCATCATCACCGCCAGTAGCATTGCAGAAGTGTAGGCCTGCTCGCTAGAGGAAAAATGACTGCAAACTCGGCCCTACCCTAACCATCTCCGACCGCCTCAAGCAACCAAGGATTTTTTTGATTTGGCTTCCCAGCGTCAAAATTCAGCCATTGCCAAAATTCAGCCATTATCTTCCAGGAATATGGCACAGATCATACACATCAGGATGAAATAATTATGGGTTGTGCATCAGGATTAAATGATGAGTAGCTCCAGAGTGCGTGATAAGGCAGCTACTCCCATGCTCACTTTACGTGACCCCCTTGCTGGTTTTAAAAATTATTCTGAACTTAACTGTGAGAACCCAGGACCTTGAAGTTTGATTTTCGGAAGCAAGTGTGTACTTTGTTCAAGCCCTTTTGTATTTGTGTATATTTTGAAACAATGTAATATTAATTGCTTTCTAAATTAAATATTTGTTTTATTGGTTTGTTTAGAAATATGTCCGTACCAACGTAATTTTTAAACAATTCATGGGATATGGGTGTCGCTCGCTGGACCACTGTTTATTGCCCTTGAACTGCTTGACTTGCTTGGGCATTTTAAGAATCAACCAAATTGCAGTGGGTCTGGAGTCACATGTAGGCCAGACAGCTAAGGACAGCAGATTTCATTCCCCAAAGGACATTCGTGAACCAGATAGGTTTTTTATAACAAATCAACAATGGTTTCATGATTAAACTTTTCATTCCAGATTTTTATTGAATTCAAATTGCACCATCTGCTGTGGTGGGATTTGATCCCAGATCCCTGGATTATCACCCTAGCGACAATATCTGAATACTAGTTCAGTAACACAAGCATAGTGATTGTAATAATCGGGAAGCATGAATTTGAATCCCATCATGGATTTAAATAAGTTAAATCTAATCTCAGCCCTTATCTGGTCTGGCCTGTGTGTGACTCCAGTCCTACACAAAGTGGATTGACTTTTAACTAACTGCCTTCTGAAATATCCAATGTTACCGCTCTCTTATGTCAAAAACTGTTGGAAAATTCTGATAACCACATGGACTGCTCTGATTCAAATAGGCAGTTGACCACCATCTTGGGCATGCGTGATAAGTGCTGGCATCCTTGGCAAGGCCAACACTTGCCCAGCATTCTATGAAATAAAAATATTATTACTTCCGTCTTGTAATTCCCTATTAGTAACATTCAATGTTATGGCATTTAATTTATTTTGCTATTTTTAATCTGCCATCACTCAAAATTATGCACTATATCCCAATTTGTTAATGTCTTTTGACTGTACACTCTAATTCTCCCACAATCTGTTAACTGTATACGTCCCTACTTTAAATAGCAGCAATGGACAGACAGGTGCAGTCTAGACTTTTACAAATGCCAGTTTATCGGCAGCATTTTTCCTTCTGAGTGAGAAGTCTGAGCCCCACTCAAACTGAATTTAGGCTGACATTTTTCCAGCAGATCACACTTGTGATCAAGAAAATTTGAAGCAAATAGTTTGGATGTATTTAAGGGGAAGCTGTAAGTGCATGTGAAGAAGGGAATAGATGGTTACAATAGTTTTAGGTGTAAAAAGATGCAAGGAGGATAGAGTGCAGCACTGGCGAGGACTAGTTGGGCCAAATAACTGTTTTTTCTCGTGAGGTATACAGTATATAATCCTATGTGGGATTCTGACACGGTTGGGGAGCCATTTTCTAACTAGATCGGTGCTTTTCTTTTTACTATGCATTATTTCTCATTGTCAAACCTACTTTGATGTCATCAGTAATCTTCTATTTACCAAGAATAAAAGTGCACCCAGCACTAACCCTTGGGATTCACCACTTGCCTCAAATCTGAGTGACAATGGCTGACTGATAAGACCGTGAGACATAGGAGCAGAATTAGGCCACTCGGCCCATCAAGTCTGCTCCGCCATTCAATCGTGGTTGATATTTTCTCATTCCCATTCTCCAGCCTTCTCCCCATAACCCTTGATCCCCTTATTAATCAAGTCTTAAAGACACTCAGTGATTTGGCGTCCACAGCCTTAGAACAGTACAGCACAGAACAGGCCCTTCGGCCCTCAATGTTGTGCCGAGCCATGATCACCCTACTCAAACCTACGTATCCACCCTATACCCGTAACCCAACAACCCCCCCCCCCCCCCCTTAACCTTACTTTTATTAGGACACTACGGGCAATTTAGCATGGCCAATCCACCTAACCCGCACATCTTTGGACTGTGGGAGGAAACCGGAGCACCCGGAGGAAACCCATGCACACAGGGGGAGGACGTGCAGACTCCACACAGACAGTGACCCAGCCGGGAATCGAACCTGGGACCCTGGAGCTGTGAAGCATTTATGCTAACCACCATGCTACCCTGCTGCCCAGTGCTACCCTGCTGCCCAGCGGTAAAGAGTTCCACAGATTCACCACTCTCTTAAATTCCTCCTCATCTCAGTTTTAAAGGATCGCCCCTTTAGTTTGAGATGGTGTCCTCTGGTTCTAGTTTTTCTGACAAGTGGAAATATCCTCTCCATGTCCACTCTATCCAGGCCTCGCAGTATCCTGTAAGTTTCAATCAACTGTTCCTCATACGACAAGTTCTTCATTCTGGGCATCATTTTTGTGAACCCAACCATTGGGTCACTATGCCGTCAAAAGCTAAATTTACTCTTGAAGACGCTTTCTAACGAGCCTCCTGGATAACACCTTCTGAAAATTCTCATACACTACATACACTGCTTTCTATGTATTGTACAAAATAAAGGGAACTTTTATCTAAGATGGTTTCGTAAAGTTGTTGCAAGTATCATGATATGCCGATGTTATGCAGCATTTCATTGAAACTAAGTTGTTTGCTATTTCTGAAATGATATTCTGTTTAGTGGAGTGTGTTTACAGCTGATTGGTATTCAGTGTAATTTTACCAGAGGAAGAGTTGGGATCTGTTCGGATTTTGGATGCTCGTTTGCGTTGCATATTCATACAGACTGCTGTTTAGATTTTCACTATTTTGATTGTAGAAAACGGTATCATTAATGTGGGTATCGCTCATTAAAATGTTTGAAGCTAGCATTCACAGTCTAGACAGAGTCCAGATCTGCCATCTTGAGCCAGTTTCACATTCTATTTTAGCCATGTATTTGTTGATTTGTGTAACCAGTCAATTTCTGGTTTAGCATAGACTGTATGACTCCCACAGGTAGTCTTGCTTTGCCTAAGTTCTGAACAGACTAGAATGTAAGTGGCTGCTGTCTCTTCTAGCCTAACTTCATGCCATGCAGACAATGCGGAGACACCAGTGCTAGTAGTGTTTTTTGGTAAATGCTTTTAAAAAATAAATTGTAATTTTTTTTTCCCAATTAAGGGGAAATTTAGCGTGGCCAATCCACCAACCCGGCACATCTTTTGGGTTGTGGGGGTGAGACCCACGCAGACAAGGGGAGAATATGCAAACTCTTACACGGACATTGACCCTGGGCCGGGATCGAACCGGAGTCTTCAGCACTGCAGTCCCAGTGTTAACCACTGTGCCACATGCCGCCCTTTCTCATAATGCTTTACAAGGTCTGCAGTGCTCTTGGTGCCGTAGGGAGCAGTGCCAACCACCGTGCCACCCTTAATTTTCAAATTCGAATAAATTTTGAAATACACGACTTTTCTTTGGGCTGGGTGAGTAGTACTATTTCAGTGTTAGCTGCGCAATTACTGTGCAAAGCCAATACCTTTTTTATAAAACTACAACATTTCAAATTCTCTGCAATACAAGCAAGTAACTCGGTGTAATGCAGTTGCTGTTTGTTCCTTTGCTTTTCTGGTTCTTTGTGAGGTGATTGACAGCATGGTGTTTACTGATCCTCTTCACTATTCAATGTGGCATAAAAAGTGACAATCTCCAGATTTAACACTTCTCATAATGCTTTAAAAAAATATATAGAGCACCCAATTTTTTTTTTTTCCAATTAATGGCCAATCCACCTAACCTGCACATCTTTGGGTTATGGGGGTGAAACCCACGCAGACACTGGGAGAATGTGCAAACTCCACACCGACAGTGACCTAGGGCTGGGATTCGAACCCGGGTCTTCAGCACCGCAGTCCCAGTGTTAACCACTGTGCCACATGCTGCCCTTTCTCATAATGCTTTACAAGGTCTGCAGTGCAACTCCAATCGCTTTGGAAAGCAACTTTGACCCTCTACTGACATGAAAAACCTAAATTGTTTATATGGCTGGTTCCACATCATTCTCTGCCAATGAAAGCAGAGATCCTAACACTGTAAATGCTGATTTAAGTTTCAATTCTAGGCATTACATTTTAGGCATGATGTTGAGAGCTTGATGGAGACGGAAAATCTTTTCTCTCGGTCATTAATCTTTGGAATTCTCCCACCCAGAGAGTAGTGGAGGCTGGTTTATTTGAGTATTTGGTACCTAATTCTTTTTTTTCTCCAGTTCAGGGGCAATTTAGCATGGCCAATTCACCTGCTCTGCACATCTTTATGGGTTGTGGGGGTGAGACCCATGCAGACACTGTGAGAATGTGCAAACGCCACATGGAATAAGGCTGGGCTCGAACCAGAGTCCTCCGTGATGTGAGGAAGCATCGCCAACCACTGAGCCACCGTTCTGCCCTGAGTATTTCTAGGGTTGAGTTAGATTCTTGATTGACAAGGGAGTCAAAGGCTACAAGGGGGAGGCAGGATCGTAAGGGTTGAGATCACAATCTTATCAGCCATTATATTATCAAATGTTGGAGCAAGCTCCAGAGGCCAAATTAAATGCTTGTAGCAGAAATGGTTAAGGGGCAAGATGTGATGGAGGTGTTACAAAACATGAAAGGTTTTGATAACATAATAAGACAACACTGTTTCTGGTGGTGAAATTGTCAGGAACCAGAGGGGGCAGATTTAAAGTGATTGCCAAAAGAACTAGAGGTGACATGAATAAACGTTTTTATTAAATGTAAACTTACTTCCTGTAATGTTGGTGAAATTGAGCCTTGGAAGCGAAGACAACATGGACGAGGCTTTCAGCAGTGTATTGAGGAGTGGGCTAGATTCTCTAAGTGGTATTGCAGATTCACCAGATATGCAGTCTGTAGCTCCCCTCTGCCAAATGTTTTGATGTTTACTCAATGTGAAATGGGTTTTGGGAGGGGAAATGAAGAAATAGCCATGTTGGTAAATAATTGGGTCAAGGTTTAGTGGATCAGGGAACCAGGTAGCAAGCAGATCTTGGAGAGAATGAATTTGAGCCTTGTACACTAAAGAGAGGCGTTGAAGTTTGGGGGTGAAACACCCATTCTCAACTCTACTCTCATAGCAATGGCGTTGATACTATATTTTCAGTTCAATTAAGGTTCTGGTGTAGATGATGGTAAAGTTGCCATTGTCCCAAATTACCATTGGCTGCTTTCTCCTTTAAGATGGCGAGCTGACTGGTGGTGATTTAAGCTGAGGATCACCACACCTCGGGTGAGGGGCAATGTTGAATAACCTCAGCCGGTACAGGAATTAAACCCACGCTGTTGGCCTCACTAAGCACCACAAACCAAATGTCCACCCAACTGAGCTAAACCGGCCCTGGCAGATGATAGAGGGCTTGGAATGCAACAATGTCACAGGCGATAGCCTGGCCTTCTCTCGTTTGAAATCGTCGTTGCCACTACCTTGCACTTGAATGTTGCCTACCGCTCAGCAACTGAAGTATGGCTGCTGTCCAGGTCCTGCTTTAGGCTGGCATGGGTTGCTTTGTTACTGGAGTTGTG
This sequence comes from Scyliorhinus canicula, assembly GCF_902713615.1. Lineage (NCBI taxonomy): Eukaryota > Metazoa > Chordata > Chondrichthyes > Carcharhiniformes > Scyliorhinidae > Scyliorhinus > Scyliorhinus canicula. The sequence continues at coordinate 73,492,835 of NC_052163.1, read as the reverse complement.
ACTGAAGCTAAACCCTGTTATCATGGAAGAATAGTTATTGATGAAACAAGTGAAGATGATTAAAGGATGCCAATTTTTGGGTCTCTGTTTGTGGGTTGCAGGTTCTCTCCATGTCTACGTGGGTTTCCTCCAGGTTCTTCAGTTTCCGAAAGACGTGCTTGTTAGGTGAATTGGACATTCTGAATTATCCCTTCTTGTACCCAAACAGGCGCTGGAATGTGGCGAATAGAGGATTTTCACAGTAACTTGATTGTAGTATGAATGAGACACTACTTGTAACACTAATAAAAATTCTTTTAAAAAAAATAAAATTTAACGTATTCAATTATTTTGTTTCGAATCAAGGTGCATTTGGCGTGTCCAAATTCCACATGGACAGGATTGAATCCGGGTCCTCGGTGCTGTGATGCAGCAGTGCTACCCACTGCGCCACTGTGCCGGCCCCAATAAAGATGATGATGATGAATATGATGACGATGATTATTATTATTTTAGGTTGTCTCTTGATCCTGGACTCCCTTGACCTGGTTTTAATCCTCTGGCCCCCTCCATCTATTATTTAGCTTTGTGACCAATTGCTCTTAAAATTTTTAAATAAATGTCTAATCTTGGTAAATATCTCAGCTGTAACAAAATCCAACTTTGACTTTTTGTAGCAAAATAAAACCCTTTACATTTTTGTTTTAGTATTTTAGCTGAGAAATTGAATGAAATTGGGCGGCATGGTGGCACAGTGGTTAGCACTGCTGCCTCACGCCGCTGAGAACCCAGGTTCCATCCCGGCCCCAGGTCACTGTCCATGTGGAGCTTGCATATTCTCCCAATGTCTGCATGGGTCTCACCCCCACAACCCAAAAGATGTGCAGGGTAGGTGAATTGGACATGCTAAATTGCCCCTTAATTGGGGGGGAAAAAAAAGGAATTGGATACTCTAAATTTAAATAAATTGAATGATAGCCTTGACATGTGAAACCAAATCTGGTTTTATAATACGCCACACCTTGTACATCTTTATCAGCATTTCTCTCATCACAACCTAAATGAGTATGCCACCACCGTCTCAGACTTCATCAGCCAGTGTGTAGAAGATACTACCAAGAAAGGTAGTACACAAGTTCCCCAACCGGAAACCATGGTTTAGTCGGGAGTTTCATTCCCTACTGAAGGCCAGGTCTGAGGTGTTCAAGACAGGCGACACAAACCTATACAAGAAATCCAGGTACGACCTCCACAAAGTTATCAGGGATGCCGAGAGACAATTCCAGACTAAGCTGGAGTCACAGACTAACGACACGGTGTCTCTTTGGTTGTGGCAAGTCTTAAACAATATAAGCTGCAAAACCGAGTCGAATCTCGGGCAGCAGTGCATCCCTTCCCAATGAATTCGATGCATTCTATTCTTGGTTCAAGCAGGAAACCATCAAACCATTGTCAACTGCCCCAGCAGCCTCGGACACACGCATACCTACTATCACAGCTTCCAAAGTCAAATCGGCCTTCTTGAAAATGAACCCTCGGAAGGCGACGGGTCCGGGCGGGGTCCCTGGTCGTGCACTCAGATCCTGTGTGAAACAGCTGGTGGATGTGTTTGCAGATATCTTTAACCTCGCCCCACTCTGAGGTACCCCTGCTTCAAGAAGACCACCATCATACCAGTGCCACAGAAGGATCAGACAATGTGTCTCAACGACTTCGATCAGGTGGCCTTGACATCTATCTTTATGAAGTGCTTTCAGAGGTTGGTCATGACACACATCAACTCCATACTCCCAGAATGCCTTGATCCATTGCAGTTCGCATACTGCCACAGCAGATGCATCTCCCTGGACCTGCACTCATCCCCGGAGTATCTGGACATCAATGACTCCTACGTCAGACTCATTTTCATTGACTACAGCTCTGTCTTCAACACCATAATCCCAGCCAAGCTCATATCAAACCCTAGGATGTGGATCATCCCACTGCAACTGGATCATTGACTTTCTGACTCATAGACCACAATCAGTAAGGATAAACAACAACACCTCCTCCAGAATAGTCCTCAATACAGGTGCCTGCAAGGCTTCGTGCTACTATACTCCCTGTACACACATGGCTCCAACTCTGTCTACAAGTTTGCTGACTACACAACCGTAGTGTCAGAATACAGGAGGGAGATGGAGAACCTCGTGGCATGGTGTAACAACGTCGGCAAACTAAGGAGCTGATCATTGACTTCAGGAAGCACACCCTTGTCTGCATTAATAGTGCTGAAGTAGAGATGGTTGACAGCTTCAAATTCCTAGGTGTGCACATTGGTAACAACCTGTCCTGGTCCACCCATGTCGAGGCTGTGACCAAGATGCGCCATAAAAAGCATCCTCTGGCTGCATCACAGCTCGGCCCCAAACTGTAAGAAACTACAGAGAGTTGTGAACATAGCCCAGTCCTTCACGCGAATCCGCCTCCTGTCTATTGGCTCTGTCTACACCTCCCACTGCCTTGGGAAAGCGGGCAGCATAATCAAAGACTCCTCCCACCCAGGAGACCTCTTCCATCCTCCAACCTCTTCCATCAGGCAGGAGATACAGAAGTCTGAGAACACACACTGACTGGTTCAAAAACAGCTTCTTCCCACTGTTGCCAGACTCCTGAATGAATCTCTTATGGACTCTACTGATCTCTTCACACCTTCTTTGCTGAGTAGTACTACACTCCGTATGCTTAGTGTGCTTCACTCACTACCTGTGTCTATGTATTTATGTTATGTATCGTATGTTCTACTTTTTTCATGCGTCATGCGAGAGTACCTTTAAGAAATGGAGCAGCTCATATTACTGAAGTTATGTCAGAGGGGGGAGTAGAGCTGAGATCACTTCTGCTTTTTGGGAGTTTTAGTTTCAGTTTTGAGAAAAAGAGCTTGGGTGTGTCTGTGTTTGCAGTAAGCTGGATCTGCTGTGATATTTGCCAGGAAAGACTATCTCTGAATCATTTGGGAATTTAAACTCATAATAGTAATGTCTTTAACCTGATGTGTTTCTGTTTAAAGGTGGTAAATCTTTTGGAGGTTTGAAGGAACATTTTGAGGGATTACTTAGTGTTGTATTATTTTCGGGGTTATCTTTGAAGAAAGGGGTGTTAAGGGATCCAACATTTATTTAAAAAGGTTAAGTTTAAAAACCCACGTGTCCATAATTGTAATACCACACCTGGAGACCAAGCCGCGTGCTTCAAAAGCAACAATACATTAAAGGAGAGGTTGGTTGAACTCCATGATACATTTTGGGGTTCTGAAAACGCCGCTCCCATAACATGGACTGTACGCAGGACAATACTTTTCACTGTATCCCAGTATACGTGACAATAAATCAATCAATCAAATCTCGTGCAGCCCTCTCAGAAACAGTAAAACCAGCTTGCATTTATATAATGCTTTCAATGTGTAAATACTTCAAGGTGCTTCTCAAGCACCATCGAATAAAATTGATGCCAAGCCAAAGGAGACGTTTGGAAGTGAGTAAGAATTTTGGTAGGTTTAAGAAGTGAGGGGAGAGAAGTGGATTTAGAGGCAAGGTTTAGGGAAGGAATTCTAGATGTTCAGAGGCACACTTGACAATTCATTTCTCTCCAATATCTACTTGCTACCTGTCTTAACATGTTTGAAGGGATCCTTTTCATTCAGGCAGATTGAGGGTTCAAAGACCAAGACCAGTGGTGTTTCCACGGTACAATAGTGGTTAGCATAGTTGCTTCACAGCTCCAGGGTCCCAGGTTCGATTCCCGGCTTGGGTCATTGTCTGTGTGCAGTCTACTCGCTTTCCCCGTGTGTGGGTGGGTTTCCTCCGGGTGCTCCGATTTCCTCCCACTAGTCCCGAAAGACGTGCTGTTAGGCAATTGGATATTCGGAATTCTCCCTCTGTGTACCCGAACAGGTGCTGGGATGTGGCGACTAGGGGCTTTTCACAGTAACTCCATTGCAGTGTTAATGTAAGCCTACTTGTGACAATAAAGATAATTCCATTATTATCAACAGTGACTGCACTTAAGAAGGTAAATTATTGACCTGCTGTCCTAAAGATGTGAAATGTGCAGTATGACGCGTCCCTGCCTCTGAGCCAGGAGCTGGGGATCTGAATCTGAACCTGCTTGTCCAAACTGTGTTGTATTTTACGTAATGAATCACTTCTTGGAGTGTGGTGAATATCACTTCCTCACAGCTAACTCTCCCAATGCTGCCTGAATAATCGAACACTGATGAGAATGAAAGTGACAGTGCCCTCACTGCACTATACCAATTGTGTGGGAGGTGCAACACAATAAAATAGGTGGTGGTGATGTGTAATGTTGTAATCTAGAGCTATGGAAAATGATGGTAGAGGTTTTAACATTCTTGGGGAAGGAAACCTGCTGTCCTTACCTGGTCTGGCCTATATGTGACTCCAGGCCCACAGCAATGTGGTTGACTCTTAACTGCCATCAAAGGCAATTAGGGATAGGCAATAAATGCTGGCACAGCCTGCGACGACCACGTCCCATGAACAAATTAAAAAAAACATGGCTGACTGGGTTTCCCAGCCTGCCATTGGTGTGTGTTGGAAGAACTTTCAGGTTTATACTCAACCAGTTTATGGTGGATTTATGAACACGCCTTGCATGTCCATAAATTCTTGGGGTGGGACCGTAACCTGAAGCTTCTGGCTCAGAGGCAGGGACGCTGCACAACAAGACCTCCCACAAGGTCCCATGAGTAGCAGGGTAGCATGGTGGTTAGCATAAATGCTTCACAGCTCCAGGGTCCCAGGTTCGATTCCCGGCTGGGTCACTGTCTGTGTGGAGTCTGCACGTCCTCCCCCTGTGTGCATGGGTTTCCTCCGGGTGCTCCGGTTTCCTCCCACAGTCCAAAGATGTGCGGGTTAGGTGGATTGGCCATGCTAAATTGCCCGTAGTGTCCTAATAAAAGTAAGGTTAAGGGGGGGGGGGGGGGGTTGTTGGGTTACGGGTATAGGGTGGATACGTAGGTTTGAGTAGGGTGATCATGGCTCGGCATAACATTGAGGGCTGAAGGGCCTGTTCTGTGCTGTACTGTTCTATGTTCTATGTTCTATGTTCTATGTGTAACTGATAACAAAAATGCAATATTTTTAAGTTTGCGGGTAGTGTATTCGGATGGAAAGAAAACTGGGTGGTAGACAGGAAACAGAGGAGCAATACAGTGGTATTTTTTCAGTGACTAGTGAGGTACTGCAGTAATTTATATAATGTGGATAAATGTGAGGTTATCCACTTTAGTAGCATAAACAGGAAGGCAGGAAGTCCAGATATTGAGAGAGGGAATGTGCACGGGGCATGTGCATCCTTGTACGTTGGACAGCGTCGCTGAAAGTAAGTGTGCAGGTGCAGGCGGTGAAGGCAAATTACATGTTCGCCTTAATAGCAAGAGGATTCTAGTGCAAGAGCAAGGATGTCTTGCTGCAATTATGTAGTACCTTGGTGAGACCACATCAGGAATATTGTGTAGTTTTGGTCTTATCTGAGGAAGAGAGTTCTTGTTATAGAGGGGACCTGGTGGCACAGTGGTTAGCACTGCTGCCTTACAGCACCAAAAACACTTTTGATTCATGTCTTGGGTGACTGGAGTTTGCACATTCTCTGTGTCCATGTGGGTTTTCCACCGGGTGGGCTCTGGTTTCCTCCCACAGTCCAAAAGATGTGCAGGTTAGGTGGGGAGTGGGCCTAGGTGGGGTGCTCTTTCAGAGGATCAGTATGGATTAGATGGGCAGAATGGCCTCCTTCTGCGCTGCAGTGATTTAATGAAAGGTGCAGAGAAGGTTTACCAGATTGATTCTTGGGATGGTGGGAATGATTTGTGAGGAGTGAGTTGGTTAGTATTATGTTTGGTTCCGGGTCACTGTCTGTGTGGAGTTTACACATTATCTATCCCCTTGTCTGCGTGGGTCTCACCCCCACAACCCAAAAGATGTGCAGGGCAGATGGATTGGCCACAGTAAATTTCCCCATAATTGGTTTAAGAAAAAGAATTGGGTAATCTAAATTTAAAAAAAAAGATATACGTAGCACTTTGGGTGAAAGGGATCAGAGGATATGTTGTGGGGGGGGGGGAGGGGGTGCAGGGTGAGAGGCGGGAACCGGTTACTGAGTTGAATATCAGCCATGATCACAATGAATGGTGGAGGAGTTGCACGTTTTCCCTGCCTGTGTGGGTCTCACTCCCACAACCCAAAGATGTGCAGCATAGGTGGATTGGCCACGCTAAATTGCTCTTTAATTGGAAAAAGAGAAATGGGTACTTTAAATTTATTTTAAAAATGAATGGTGGATCAGGCTCGAAGGACCAATAGACTCACTCCTATTGTCTTTGTCTTTGGCTGTGCTCTGTGCATTCAGTCCCAGACTGCAATGCTACAAACATACTTGGAAAATTATTCCTTACTTGTGCTCCCAAATCCACTCTCCATAATTTCAAATCCAAAAATGGTTTTGCTAGTATGATTGGCAGTACTTTTGTCTCTTGATTTTAAGCTTACTCGGAATGGAGTACTCGCAGCTTCGATGTTCTGTGCTTCAGAGCTCCTGTGGAAAAACTTGAAAAGTCCCTGATTGTTGTTCTGTGTTGTCATCTCGCCGAATAGAGTGATAAAATTGTACTTTATCTTTACTCTCGGGGTTTGTGGGTGTGGGTTAGCTCAGTTGGCTGGACGGTTGGTTTGTGATGCAGAGCGAGGGCAACAGCGCTGGTTCGGTTCCTGTACCGACTGAGTTTATTCGTGAAGGCCATGCGTTCTCATCCTTGCCCATTGCCTGAGGTGTTGTGACCCTTGGGTTAAATCCCTACCAGTCAGCTCTCTCTCAAAAGGCGCTATGGTTCTTGTGGATTATGGCAACTTGCATTTCACTCTCCAGGTCTACTCGGAAGAATTTACAGTTGGCACTAGCCTGCTGTGGTGTTGTACTCTTAACTGCCTGTCACTGTTGGAAAATGATACGTGTGTACGAAAGTCCAATTTTTGTAAATCCTGGTCCATCTTTTATTTTCATGTAATGGCAGAGTCTGGAGTCACAAGAGACTCCCATCATAACTCATTCAGACCTATGCCACTGGTGAATCTCGTGTTGTTCAGGAATGGACTCTGAATCTGGTGAGGGATCCCCTCAGTGGGGCTCGCCCTGTTTTTTTTAAATGCCAGAAAATGTGACGTGCAAATGAGCTGATGATTCAAATAATTAAATTGTCATTGGCATAATTTTGAGACTGAAGTACTACCAATCATACCAGCAAAACCTTTTCTGGATTTGGAGTGTGAACTTTGGCTCATTTTTGATTTGCGTGGGCTGGGATGGAATTCAAGAGATCATTTTGCACCGGGTTTCAAAATATTTTTGAGCTGTGATCTTCAGTGCACGTGGATCTCTGTATTGAATGCAGGCTTTTAGTTCCCGATCTGATTGGGCTCTTTCTGTTGATTTTGGTGACTAATATATATGGAGGTTAAATCTGATCGGCAGATACCATGAGTTTCTTTGTGGTAATTGATCAAAGAAGCTGTAACATTACTTCATTTAACGTCTTTCATGACCAAGACATCTCGAGGTTACAGAGCAGTGCAGTTTTTAAGTGTCATCATTGTTATCATGTGGAAACATAGCAGCTCAATTGTGTGCAGAAAGGTCTCAGATGGCAATTGATCATGACAGGTGATCTGTTTTTTTCTATGTCTGATGTTTTGCACTAACGATTGTCCAGGATAACTCCCCTGCTCTTTGAAATATTGCCAGGTTTTTTTTCCCCCTGAGGAGGAAGATGGGGCTTTGGTTTAATGTCTGATTTGATATACAGGGCAGTATGCAGTGAAGTGTCAGCCTTGATTTTTATGTTTGAGTCCTCGTGTGGGACTTGAACATAGAACCTTGTGACTCCGAGGCGAGAATGCTACCAACTGAGCCATGGCTGACATTAGAATAGAATGTTATTATCTCCTGTAGTGAGCTTTTTCCAACTCTGCTTCCACTGATTGCTCCATGCAGTGAACAGAAAAACAAAGAGCAGTCTCTCCCCTTTGAGGAATGTCTGGCTGCTCCCTGAAGGCTGTAGAATATGGTCATTCTCATCAACAGCTTTTTGGTGAAGCAACACAATGGTAATGTATAAATGTGATTTATTTGTCGTTGTTCTGAAATGATCATCTCTCTCTACCCCCCCTCATTTGATGACTGTGGTATAAAAGGTTGCTCTACTCCAGTACATGGGTTGCATGTTCTGACTTGTTTCTGAAGAGACTCTGAGGGTTGCCGCCCAGTTCAGTTCTAATAGTTTAACATGCAGCTACACATGACAAACCTTTTGTGATGTTAAGGTGAAAGGAGACTTCTGCTCCCTCACAACTTGGGCCTGCAACCTGCTCCGTAACATTCACCCATTCAATACTAGAATCTGAACAAGGAAGGTGATTACTACTTTCTCTTTCTTTGCCCCACACTGTTTAGTAAAACTCCTATTCTTTGTGTTTACTTAATCTGACTGAACCTCACTTGTGAGTTGGATAAATTGACAATTTAATCTTTCAGTTATTGACAGCTAGGACAACAGCATATTTTAAAATGTATTCGCTAATTCAAACCGTTCGTTACCCATCCCAGTGTTAAGTGATTGTGCCCATTTGGGAGCTTTCCTAGGCCTGTCTTTTGGCTGGAGGTTGATACTGCAATCCAGGAATTTAAAATAAACCATGCCTCAATGAAGTGACAAGGTAATTTAAAGTGTTCTATATGGTGCTTTCTTTGAGCAGTCTGGATTGTACTGCATCTATTTAAGGGCAATTTGAATTTAAACTAGGCAAAGTCATCATTGTGCAACAAATCTCCCTCTTGTAAATAGCCTATATTTAATTTACCTTTATCCAGACAAATTATTGTTGTTCCCTTCATGGGGCACGGTGGTACAGTGGTTAGTCCTGCTACCTCACAGCGCCAGGAGCCCGGATTCGATTGGGACCTCGGGTGACTGTGTGGCGTTTGTACATTCTCCCCGTGTCCATATGGGTTTCCTCCGGGTGCTCCGGTTTCCTCCCACAATCCAAATATGTGCACGTTAGGCGGATTGGCCATGCTAAACTACCCCTTATGGTGGGGTTGCATGAATAGGGTGGAGGATTGGGCCTGGTACTTTTGAAGAGTCAGTGCAGGCCCAATGGCCTTCTGCACTGGAGGGATTGTATGATTCTATATGTTACTGCTTGTGGAAGAATGGAAAGAGGCTTCCCAATAGGATCTGCTGTGAAATGTTGTTTTATGTTGGTGTGTCTCTTGTGAGCTATTTGTCTTTGTGTTTCACAAATTTAGATTGCCGGTTTAATGCTGCAGTTGGTTGTTTGAAGTTGAACCTCTAAATAGGAACTTGGGACATGTTCTGGCTTTTTACTTAGCACTGTGGGGTGGGTTGCTTATTACTAATATTACCACTGATTATGCTTCAATTGAAGCTTTGAAATAAACAACCCAATGGCAAGATTCATGATCAGTTAAATTCACTTCTAATAAGGTCCAATAATTGGAGCGTAATATGTCTCTTCAAAGAAAACGGTGAAATCACTTTATTTTTGATATTACTCCGAATTCTCATTTCTACAAACTCAGCTGTCAATGGGGCTTTTAACCATAGGGTCCATACAATTCTGTACCCGCACAATGTCTGCAGAGAAGTCTGGATGTGAACACACATTAGGCAGGCCTAGAAATTGGGAAGCAGCTGGTCTCTTTCTAATATTGTATTAGGACGCTGCGACAGCGGATGAACTGACTTCGCGCGACAATTGCCAGACAGGAATATTCCCTTCCAGTCGGGGAACACTTCAGCAGTCAAGGGCATTCAGTCTCTGATCTGCAAGTAAGTGTTCTCCAAGATGGCCTTCAGGACGTGTGACAACGCAAAATCGCCGAGCAGAAACTTCTAGCCAAGTTCTGCACACATGAGTATGGCTTCAACCAGGACCTTGGATTCATGTCGCATTATATTCATCCCCCACCATCTGGCCAGGGCTTGCGAAATCCTACCAACTGCCCTGGTTTGAGACAATTCACACCTCTTTAACCTGGGGTTATCCCTATCTCTGGATCTGTAAAGACTTAATTACCTGCAAATGCTCTCATTCAAAGCATTGTCTGGCATTTTTGACTTTGTCTACATATATGTTTCTGGAACATACCTCTTCATTCACCTGAGGAAGGAGCAGTTCTCTGAAAGCTAGTGTTTGAAACAAACCTGTTGGACTATAACCTGGTGTTGTAAGACTTCTTACTGTGCTCACCCCAGTCCAATGCCAGCATCTCCACATCATAGGATAAGTTAGACCGGGAGGCATGGTAGCACAGTGGTTAGCACTGTTGCTTCACAGCGCCAGGGTCCCAGGTTTGATTCCCAGCTTGGGTCACTGAGTCTGCACGTTCTCCTGTGTCTGCATGGATTTCCTCCGTGTGCTCCGGTTTCCTCCCACAAGTCCTGAAGCGCTTGTTAGGTGAATTGGACATTCTGAATTCTCCCTCAGTGTACCCGAACAGGTGCCGGAGTGTGGCAACTGGGGGATTTTCACAATAACTTCATTGCAGTGTTAATGTAAGCCTACTTCTGACACTAATAAAGATGACCTTATCTTAACAAATGATCAATTAGATTTTAAGGAGAAATGCATTATCATTTCAAGTTCACCATTTAAATTTTAACATTTTTAAAGTTCAAAGAAACGTTAGTGTGCAGGTACAGCAAGTAATTAAGAAGGCTAATGGAATGCTTCATTATAAGAGGAATTGAACACAAAAATAAGGATGTTATGCTTCAGTTATGCAGTGAATTGGTGGGACAGCATTGTGAATATTGCGTTACAGGTTTGGTCTAATTTAAGGAAGGATGTAAATGCTTCGGAGGCGGTTCAGAGGAGGTGTTCTAGATTGGTACCTGGAATGAATGGGTTGTCTTATGTGGAAAGGCTGGGATTGTTTATGCTTGAGTTTAGAAGAGTGAGGGGTGACTTGATTGAAGTTTATAAGATCCTGTACGGTATTGATGAGATGGATGTGGGAAGGATGTTTCCTCTTGTGGACGAGCCCAGAACTCCGGGAAACTGATTTTTAGATGTCACCCTTACAGGACAGAGATGAGAATTTTTATTTGAGGATGGTGAAACTTTGAAACTCTCTGCTTCGGAAGGCAGTGGAAGCGGCATCACTGAATATTTTTAAGGCGGAGTCAGATGGATTCCCTTGTCGAAATAAGAACCTAAGGTTAGTGGGGAAGGTGGGAATGTCGAATTTGAAACACAAAACAGATCTCCATGATCTTATTAAATGGCAGAGCAGGCTCGAGGGGCTGAATGGCTGACCTGTGCTCCTATTTCGTATGTTCACTCAGCAGCAGAGCACTAGGCCAAAACATATGTATGTTGTAGCTTTCATGTTGCCACTATCATCTAATTCTACCTCTATTGTAACAAGTGTTGGAGCGTAATGTGACACAGCTTGAATCAGTCATTAAAACAGAAAATACAGGTCGAGTATCTGTTATCCAAATTTCAGATAATTTTGGATCTGGCATTTGGGACTTGTATTACAAATAAGCCGAGGGGGCAGCACGGTGGTGCAGTGGTGAGCTCTGCTGCCTCGTGGCGCCGAGGAGCTAGGTTCGATCCTGGCCCCGGTTTATTTCTGTGTGGAGTTTGCACATTCTCCCCATGTTTGTGTGGGTCTCACCCCCACAACCCAAAGAGGTAGGTGAATTGCCTCTTAAACTGGGGTGGAAAAAAAAATTGGGTAATCTAAATTTATAAAAAGAAAACAAATAAGCTGAGGATAGCTGTAGTCTTAAGAAAAAAATGGCTAGAAAAGTAAGATGCATCACTTTAAAAAAAAAAACATTTAAGAGTATCCAATTAATTTTTTCCAATTAAGGGGCAATTTAGCATGGCCAAGCCACCTACCCTGGACATCTTTTGGGTTGTGGCGGTGAAACCCACACAAACACGGGAGAATGTGCAAACTCCACACGGACAGTGACCCAGAGCTGGGATTGAACCTGGGACCTTGGCGCCGTGAGGCAACTGTGCTAACCACTTGTGCCACCGTGCTGCTCTTGGATGCATCACGAATAATAAATAGAATCATAGAATTTACACTGCAGAAGGAGGCCATTCGGCCCATCGAGTCTGCACTGGCCCTTGGAAAGAGCACCCTACTTAAACCCACACCTCTACCCCATCCCCATAAACCAGTAACCCCATTTAACCTTTTGGACACTCGGGCAATTTAGCATGGTCAATCCACCTAACTTGCACTTCGTTGGACTGTACAGGGTAATACGCAGGATACCTGGAATAAGTTCCCACCCATGGTGACATCTGTGATTCTGCGTGTAGGAGAGGGTCCAGTATGTCGATATGCAAACAGCAAGACCTGGGGAGCCAAAGGTTGGGTGTGGCTGGCAAGGTGTGCGTTGGCCCGGGTCAGGGACCGCACTGGGGGTCGATGGGGTGCAGTTTTTGAATGGGTTTGGTTTTCTGGTTTACGGATAAAGGATACCTGACCTATATTAACATGCTGGGCAGTTGTGCCATAACTGCCAATTGTTTTTAAAATTGTTCTATTTCTATATCAGACCAAATAGTACCGTATAAAATTGTATTCATTACCATTTTCAGCATGAATGCTTTAAGCTACTTGAAGATATTTTATGCCAGTGTTTGCCAAATTTCTTCAATTGTAGTTATGCATGGATAGTTGACAGAATGCAGTCAGGACATTGTTCTAATAAAGTGGATTTAAAAATCATTAACTTCTCCGTTAACAACTCTCCCCCCCCCCCCAAACTACTGTGACAGGACTGAAACACTGTGGTTGCTAGGTTATACAATATATTCACACTTCAAGCAAGTATGTTGGTGAAGTACAAGTTCGCAACAAGCCTCAACAAATGTTTTTCTGTTCCTAAGTGCTGGCTACCCTTGATGAGTTTTATATCGAATATCTTTTATATAATTGCAATAAATATTACCAAAACATATATAGATCAAATTGATTTGTAGTCCAAATTGTTTTAAAATGCTGAGTTTAATTTTTGTAGGTAGATTGGAAGCTTTTTGCTATTCTTCAAAATGAGCAAATAAAGAATGAATAAATCTCCTGTATATTTGGCATAATTGATGAAATATTAGTGGGTATTTAGATAATGAGGAGTAGAGGCAGGATTTAGGGTATAGCATTGTTTGGTTTTCAGAGTATTCATCAAGTTGCCTGGCAACTAGCTCCTGGAAACCGAGTGGACTAGGTCTCCCATGGCAACTGCTGTGATTTAGCAAACAATGTGAGCTCGCACAAACATAGCCAACCACTTTGGGGTGATTTTAATTGAACATCTGTATGTGTTTTTCTGTGATTAAATAGTGTTTGTTACACATGTCCGTGATGGATGTGTGGAGGTAACCCCCATTAGAATATGTAGCAAGGTACAAATAATTATTCAACCAAATAGAGGTTCCCAGAGTGCCAAACAATCAACTCTTGGTAAATAAGCACCAGATTTTCAGGAGGTGCAAGGCTGGTACTTGGTACTTTGGTGTACTTATCTGTAATTGGATCAAAATACTAAACGTCTGCAACAATCTTGCTTCATCCCTGATCACCAAGAACACTTCCACATTTTCTCACGTCCGACACTTTATTGACAGCGACCTCCAACAAAGCACGCTTTGCAGCACCTCTCATTCTCTCTGCAATTTAACTGCAATGCAAGGGAGGAGTAGGGCTTGAATAAAAATGGGTCTGTTTTATTTAGATATAGAACCCCCTTTTTAATTGTAGAGTAAGGGACTTTTTTTTCACTGAAAAGTCAAAAATCTTGCAGCTTTCTATGTTGTTGTGGATGTGATCATTTATGAAACACAGACCATGCTTCAACTAACGGTCAGACTGGGTGATAGTGCTGCCCACTTCAGTGCAGACCAGGAAGGCTCAGGTGCAGCTGCCAGATTACACTGAGTGAGGCAAGGTGCTATGATTGTCTCAGTTTCTTGGTGTAGCAGGAGCTGGACATGGGCAGATCTGTCAGTGTTATTGCTCCTGGTGCCTCGTGCTGATAATGTAAATGGTTGAGGACTGTGTTAAGCTGAGCTTTGATGTCCTTCACAGTTGAACATTCAACTGAAACTTGCTGAAGGCCTGGATCTTGTATCAGTGGCATGTGTAGAATTGCATCTGACAAGGTGCCGCATAACAGACTTGTGAGCAAAGTTAGAGTTTGTGAAATAAAAGGGACAGTAGCAACATGGAAAAGAAATTGGCTGAGTGGCAGGAAGGATTGTTTTTTTATATAGGAGGGTGGTCTACAGTAGCATTCCCCAAGGGTCAGTGTTACTCCCCATATCACATCAAAGGTTACTACACAAAATAAGAACTCACGGTGTTCAGGTAAACATGGGTAGAGAATTGGTTAGCTAACAGAAAATCAAATATGCTTAAATGGTCATTTTCAGGCTGGCAAGATATAAACAGTAGAGTGCTATAGGGATGAGTTCAGTAGTCTCAACTATTAATACCAGTGCTGGTACATGATGGAGGAATAATACAGCTTGCATTTACCTTCAGCAAATTTATTCTACACACAGCTCAGTCGAGATACAAACTCCTTTTATGGTTCTGTTTCAGCTTTGTCCATTTATACTCTTTTGGAGGTTGAGCCAAAAATTGTCACCTGTCTTTTTTTAATAAGGTAATTAGTTTGACAAATGTAAATGCCAAAGCATGGACTTGCTGATGCACTGACGTCAGCTATTTTCAATCTATATAAATAACTTGGATGAAGGGACCAAATGTACGATTGCTAAATTTGCAGATGGGTCGGACAGTTAAGTTGTGAAGCGAAAATTGAGTCTGTCAAGACATAGATAAAGTGGGCAAAATATTTGGCAGATGCAATATAATATGGGAAAATGTGAACATGTCCATTTTTGCAAGAAGGATAGAAAGGCAATATACTATTTACATTGAGAGAGATTGCAGAAGTCTGAGGTGCAGAGAGATCTAGGTGTTCTTGTACCGACATCACGCAAAGTTAGTATGCAGGTACAGCAAGTGATTAGGAAGGCAAGTGGAATGTTGTCCTTCATTGCAAGGAGAATGGAAAATACAAGTGGGAGGTTTTACAACAATTGTATAGAGCACTGGTGAGGCCACAACTAGAGTAGTGTGTGAAGTTCGGGTCTCCATTAAGAAACTGTTTATAGAACGTTGACTCTACTCATTCCTGGACTAAGGACCTGTCTTATGAGGAAAGGTTGAGCAGGTTGGGCCTGGATTCATTGGAGTTGAAAAGAATTAGAGGCAATCTTATTGAAACATGTAAGATCTTGAGGGGGCTGGACAAGAATGGATGCTGAATAGCTATTTCTTGTGGGAGAGACTAGAACTAGGGGACACATTTATGAGATTATTTCTGAGGGTTGTGAGCCTTTGGAATTGCAGTTATGCAGGGTAGGTGGATTGATCATATATTTTTAGTAAAACAGTAAAAGAAATATATACAAGGCCAAACAGTATAAACACTAATTTTGTGTTGGAGAAACAGGGTACCTTCCCATCAGTACCAATGTATAGGGAGGAGGGGTAGGATACTCTGATTATTAAAACAGTTCACAACACAGTTGTACAAAAAACAAATGGTACAAGCACTAAACTTGGTGCTGGAGAGACTCGATACCCGTGCCTCTGTCTGAAGTCCCCCAGAGAGGGTGAGGGCCGACAATGCCAGGCATGAGTGAGACCCGCACCCTCCGCTCCTGACACTGGGTGGCTGACCATCTTTGGACGGTTGCCCTCCGGGCCTGAATCCTCCACCACACTGAGTGCGGCTGGTGACATGGGCCCATCAACCAACCCAGGTCCTGCCTTGATCCTGCCACCGGGATCATCGACAGGCGGGATCTCGGCCTCGTCCCGGGCCAGCATATTGCTCTTGTTGCTAATTTGCAAAGTGTGCTTTACACTTAATTTGCTCTGTTTAATCACCTTGCTCTAGAGTCACCAGGTATCTTTATGATACCACCACGAGGTTCAAGTTCAAGTGCTGATCAATACCTCAATACACCAGTTAGTAAGGTTCAAATCAAAACACATTTATTATATACACAGTCAATCGCTACTCATGCATAAAATACTACTCACTAGACTATTTCTAACACTAAAAGGCCAATACTTAGCTTTGGAAACTGGCCCACAAGGTCAGGAGAACAAATGGCCTTTTGTTCGCTTCTGAGTCTGCAGGCTTCTAGCTGGTATAGACTAAGGGTTAGGAGCGCCTATCTCGTAGTGTGTGTTGACTGGACACTTACTTGGTTGGTGCAGCTGCTAGGCAAGTCTCTCCCGAGTTGAGAATCACGGTCAAGAGTTCTTTGAGAGCTCCCAAAAAGATCGAACTGAACTTCGGGACTCTATTTTCTAGTCCCCAGGGGCTTCGCGCCCTTGTGGGCGGACCCCGTACTTGGTTCCAATTGATTGGACCATGTTCCAATCAATTGATTTGATTTCCCCAATACTGGGGCTGATTGCTGGGCGGTTCCTATATGTCCGTTGGCCTTTGTCTTGGCTCCCGCTGGCGCCGAGGAGTCTGGCTTGGCCTCGATTATCTTAAATGTTTCCAATTGTTCCCGGGGATCGCTCATCAATATGTAGATGGTTGTTAGTTTCAGTGCTGTCTGGGTTTCTGCAAGTTCTAATATACAGCAGATTTTGCACCTGCTTGTTTTCCTGCGTTTGGCCATTTCTCCCTGCATTCTTAGCGGATCTCCATTTTAAAACCGGGAAGTGACCAACCCAGGTGGCTACACTCATCGCCTGGTCACCGGAAGGCCCTGAAAACAACTCCGGAAACAGGTCCGGGATGGTGGCAGAGGTGTCCGAAGACAGCGTTACAAACGATAACTCGCTAAGAACCTAAGAAGCAGGGGGTTATCTCTGTCCCCCTCCCCCGAGAAACTGAACAAGTCCGGGGTGCTAAATTGTACTGGGTGGAACGGGCTTGCCAGGGTCCAGTCCAACCCCGAAGCACCCTACTCATGGGAAAGTGGCAGCTGCTGGGATTTCCTCGCTATCCCTGAGAGGAGAGGGGTTTGTTTTGGGGGCAGGGAGAAATGTGTATGTGTTTATTGGATATGCCGGGTGTTTATCTATCTCTCCTTTTTGTAGTCACGGAGGTGGGGTGTGTGTGTGTGTGTGGTGGGGGGGGGGGGGGGGGGGGGGTGTTAGTGTGTTTTTCTTTTTGTTTGTTTTCTTGTTATTTTCTGTTTTGGATATGTTTTTGAAAATCTCAATAAAAATTATTTTAAAAAAAAAGAAAAGGGCATAAAATATAGTGGAATGTGCAAAGTGAAATTTTATGCAGGACTGGGTTCGATTCTGGCCTTGGATGACTGTCCTGTGTGGAGTCTGCAGGTTCTCTCTCTGCCTCTGTGGGTTTCCTCTGGTTGCTCTGGTTTCCTCCCATTGTCCAATGTTGGTAGACCAGGTGGATTGCAGAGATAGGATGGAGGAGAGGGCCTGGATGGAGTGATGTTTTGGAGGGTCGATGCAGACTTGATGGGCCTAATGGCCTAACTGTTTAGATTCTATGATTCTATGAAATGAAGTGATTTCAGTTTGATAAAAAGAGCTTGTAGAGACAAAATGGAATTAAAGTCTACCCATTTTTACAGCCACAACACATATTAGTAGTCGGCCTCAATTTTTCACCACAAAACAGATACTTTGCTTGCTTGGTGCCTTAACTGAGCACACGGGATCAAACACGTGACACGGATTATGAAGATGCGTTGGAATTTAAGACACAGCCACCCTTTGCTTCAGGTGCTGATAATACTTTGTGATGGCAGCCATGCCAGTGATTCACTTTATACTCTGCCTATATGCCAACCCCCTTTTTGCAAGCTTCAGCCCTCTATTTATATGCTGGTAATTGGCAAAAGAAGTTGAAAAGCCCCTAGTCGCCACATTCCGGAGGCTTGGGTAAGCCGGTACGGGAATTGAACCCACGTTGCTGGCCTTGTTCTGCATAAAAAACTAGCTGTCTAGCCCATTGAGCTAACCGTAGCCATTCCAATAGATCCCTAAAATAAAAGCGAAATACTGCGGATACTGGAATCTGAAACAAAAACAAGAGTGCCGGAAAAACTCCGATCTGGCAGCATCTGTAGGGAGATAAAACAAGAGAATAGAAAGCCAGTAGATTCCTACCTGATGTCAGTAAACACTTCACCATGGAGAGGTGAGGAAAGTTGCAGGCAAAAAGCACTTCACAGATGGACATTTAAACTGGTGACCTGACAATTGCTTTGTTAATTTTTAACTTTATTTCATTCTGACTTAATCCTAATGTAAATGCAGTTTAGCAGTGTTTGATGGCTAACTCTCGCTGCATGTTATTTTGAGCTATGCTGAATGGAACGTTTGTATGAGGACAGCAAAGCATCACAGATGACAATATGTAGTCAGTGTGCTTATTATAAAACAACCCTTGGGACATCAATATTATCAGGTTCTCAATGGCTTGATGAATCATTGCTGTTTGTGATGGGATATACAAAGGTGATGCCCTGATCTTGTAGCAAGTTTCTACAACCCCCCCCCCCCCCCCCCCCCCCCCACCCCATCATTCTCGAGGGCAGTGATATGTATGACCACCAAAAGCTGTCAAAACTCCAAATGTACTCGGATCTCTCAAAACAACAGGCAACGTTCTAAATGTTGATTGACAGATTAATTCTTCTATAAAACATATTGCCTGTTGCTAGATTACTTCACCATCGAAACTGTCTTTTTGTGGATGAATATACTGACATACCAGATTTCTAACAGTTGCTTCTTGCAATGTAGGCTTCTGAATGTTCTCTACATTGAGCAGGTACTCGTATGTACAACTTCGATTTACTTCAGACTGCCCTCTATTTTAGTGAGGCTCCCAAAAAACTTCTATAACTGGTCCTGCAATTGGCAGGCCAGCTCTACCGCCTAGCACAGGGGTGGGCAAACGTTTCCGTGCAAGGGCCACATTCAGAAATTCACAATTTTAAAGAGCCACATAGTATATTAAGTAAAATAATTAATATTTAAAATAGCCAAAATAAAAGGTTTTTAAAGAAAAAAAAGCAATTCATTTTTATTAATTAATATTTTAAAGTAGAAACTTCACATGAAACACATGTTGTGCCGAGCGATGATCACCCTACTCAAGTCAACGTATCCACCCTATACCAGTAACCCAACAGCCCCCCCCCCCCCTCCCCCATTAACCTTATTTTTTTTTATGACTTGATCTTGGTGGGCCGCATAAAGACCTTTGGCGGGCCGCATGTGGCCCGCGGGCCGTAGTTTGCCCACCCCTGGTCTAGCACCTTGTGTCTCTCTCTTTCCGGCACTAACGCAGGAGTTAACGAATGAAAAGGGGAAAAGAGACTGTTTCTGTATAAAGGGGTGAGAGAGATATGATTCTGGCAGGCATTTGAGAATTTTTAGATTTGTAATATCTCCATCCATATTTATATTGCAGTCTGCATAATCATTACAGTGATAGAAATCACTCTAGGAAGAGAAGTTGAAACTGAATTAAAATTGGTTTCAAAGTAAGGATAGTTTTTAACCAAGGTTCAAAATACAAGAGAGCCAAATCTCCCTTCACCTCCTTGAGACTCACGAGCAGCAAAGGTGGGGGATAAACAGCCTGTTACTGGAGGCGCAGTGGGAATGTGAGCGGTGGTGCGAGAGACTGCTGCGGGGAGGGCAGCCACAAAAGGAGACTGACCACAGGGGTCTAGTGAGGGAGAGCGTGGTGGAGTGGAGAGATAGCCTCTTTTAAGAGCTGGTATATTATATTGCCCAGTGCGTTGACAGTTTCAAATTGATTCTTAACCACTTTATTTGTTACGTCATTTTGCAGTATCTTGAAATTAGCAGTGGTCTTGGTGTTAACTTAGTTTGCAACTGTGGTGGGTTTATTAGCTCTTTAAAAAAATTAGAGTTTGTGTCTGAGGAATCCTTTTGTGTATCCCCTCTGTCTTAATGCAGTAAAAAGGGTGTAACTGTCTGGTTGAAATCTTTAGTTTTGTGCAGGTGCAGTGAAAATGTGCTGTGACCTCACCTGTCCATGGAAGGTGTGTTTAACTGATGGTTTTGTGTGTCGAAGTGTGTGTCAGTTATTTTTTTTAGGGGCAGGGAGAATTATTGTCAGTTGTCAATTTGTATACCGCAGTGTCAAGCAAATTAATGCAGACGCTGGGAGAATATGCAAACTCCACACGGACAGTGATCCAGGGTTGGTGCTAACCACTGTGCCGCCCTGGGATATGCATGCACCTGGGGTGCCTCTGTACTGAGGGGTTCCAATATATGTTTCATTGTGGCACAGATGACCTTGTGAGAAGATGCATTATCACAGAATATGAAGGGCAGCACGGTGGCACAGTGGTTAGCATTGCTGCCTACGGCGCTGAGGACCCTGGATCACTGTCCGTGTGGAGTTTGCACATTCTCCCCGTGTCTGCGTGGGTTTCACCCCCACAACCCAAAAGATGTGCAGGGTAGGTGGATTGGCCACGCTAAATTGCCCCTTAATTGGAAAAAATAATTGGGCTCTCTAAATTTATAAAAAAAAAAATCACAGAATATGAAGTATATGTAAATTAAATAATTTGTTATCCAATGGTTAGTTTGAATCATAGAATTTCTACAGCGCAGAAAGAGGCTATTCGGCCCATTGAGTCTGCACAACCCTCCGAAGGAGCACCCCACCCAGCTCCCCGCCCCGCATTATCTCCATCACCCCATGATATACTCCCACCATATACTAATGGGCAATTTATTATGGCCAATCCACCAAACCTGCACATCTCTGGACCGTGGGAGGAAACTGGAACACCCGGAGGAAACCCACAGACACATCGAGAATGTACAAACTCGAGCAGCATGGTGGCTCAGTAGTTAGCACTGCTGCCTCACGGCGCTGAGGTCCCAGGTTCGATCCCTGCTCTGGGTCATTGTCCTTGTGGTGTTTGCACATTCTCCCCGTGTTTGATGGGTTTCGCCCCCATAATCCAAAGATGTGTAGGGTAGGTGGATTGACCATGCTAAATTGCCCCTTAATTTAGAAAAAAATGAATTGGGTAGGCTAAATTTCTATATTTAAAAAAAAAATGTACACCAAGGCTGGATCCAAGGCCCCTGGCACTGAGGCAGCAGTAATGACCATTGTATCACCCTGCTGCCCCATAACAGGAGTCTTGATTGTTTTAAGACAGGTGAGTACCCTTGACCAGTATGGGGATCGAACCATAGCTTTATTAGCTTCATGCTCCAAGCATCTGCAGGATTAATTTGTGTACTCTTTGTTGCACACTTGGACCTCTGGACCTCAGTATCCCGTTGTGTTTGTCAGCATTCGCTCAAAATTGAAGTATTGAGGGGTAAAAAAAATTGACCAAGAATGTGGGAGCGCAAATAATGTGGGAGAATGTGGTTGCAAATAAACATGTACTGGCATTGGAGGCAATCTACTTGGTTGATCCCGGCTATGGACGTATTTTCTTATGAGTGGTTGAGTAGGTTGGACCTGTACTTATTGGAGTTTAGAAAACTGAAAGGCAACCTTATTGAGTCATCTATGATGTTGGGGGGATTTGGGGGGGGGATTTGGGGGGGGGGGGGCTGGTTGGCGCGGTAGATGCTGAGAGGTTGTTTCCTCTTGTGAGAGAGTTGAAAATGAAATGAATGAAAACCACTTCTCACAAGTAGGCTTCAAATGAAATTACTGTGAAAAGCCCCAGTCGCCACATTCCAGCGCATGTTCGGGAAGGCTGTTACGGGAATTAAACCGTGCTGCTGGCCTGCCTTGGTCTGTTTTCAAAGCCAGCGAATTAGCCCTGTGCTAGACAGCCTCAGCCAGAGTTTAGAACAGGGGTGTCAAATTCAAATACACCGTGGGCCAAAATTAAAATATCGGGACAAGTCGAGGGCCGGACTGGTTCAATGTTTTTTTTGCAAAACTTATTGAAATGAACTTATTGAACCTGGAACTAATAAAGCTTAGGTTATTGCCTATAAAAACAACATTAAATATTAAATAAATAAAAAAATTAGTTGCATTTATTTCTTATTGCTTTATCTGGAGCTTTTCCAGAGTAATTTCTAATGAAAACATTTTTCCACAGGCCAACACTTTGTGATTCACACTATACCTGAATAAACTCGGCATCAGCCATATCATACGCCATAGACGCTTCAATTGCTGGGGCCAGCTTTAATAGTAATTAGATATTATTAGGGCAGCACGGTGGCCTAGTGGTTAGCACAACCGACTCACGGCGCTGAGGTCCCAGGTTCGATCCCGGCTCTGGGTCACTGTCCGTGTGGAGTTTGCATGTTCTCCCTGTGTCTGCGTGGGTTTCGCCCCCACAACCCAAAAATGTGCAGAGTAGGTGGATTGGCCACGCTAAATTGCCCCTTAATTGGAAAAAATAATTGGCTAATCTAAATTTAAAAAAAAAAGTAATTAGATATTATCTCGCGGGCCAAAGATAATTCCACCGTGGGCCGGATTTGACCCGCGGGCCTTGAGTTTGACATATATGGTTTAGAACCAGAGGGCACAATCTTAAGTAAGGGGCTGGCCATTTAAGACCAAGATGAGGAGGAATTTCTATTTGTAGAGGGTAGTGAATCTGTGAAATTCTGCAGAGAGCCATAGAGGCTGGGATAGACAGATTTTTAATCAGTAAGGGAATTGACACTTATGAGAATAAATTGGGAAAGTGGAGTTGAGGATTATATCTGATCAGTCATGATCTCATTGAATGACAGAGCAGACTTGGCAGGCTGAATGGCCTACTTCCACTCCTACATCTTGTGGTCCATCTTATGGTCCTATGGTTTAAGTAGTTAAGTAGTAGTTCTTCATTTCATCATTGTGGACAGCATGGTAGCACGGTGGATTAGCACAGTTGCTTCACCGCTCCAGGGTCCCAGGTATGATTCCCGGTTTGGTCATTGTCTGTGTGGAGTCTGCACGTTTTCCCTGTGTCTGCGTGGGTTTCCTCTGGGTGCTCCGGTTTCCTCCCACAAGTCCCGAAAGATGTGCTGATGGGTGAATTGGACATTCGGATTCTCCCTCAGTGTACCTGAACAGGTGTTGGGAGTGTGGTGGCTAGGAGCTTTTCACAGTAACTTCATTGCAGTGTTAATGTAAGCCTACTTGTGACAATAAAGATTATTATTATTATTATTCTCCTAAAATGCAGCAATTATAGGTCGAGTTTCCTTGACTTTTCAGGCCAATTATCTCATCTCACAAACTAGTGTAGTGAACTTTTGTTGCAGTCTCTCTAGGGCGAGTATTAGTTCAACCTTCAACTCTTGTTAGTAATATTGGTACCACTTTTTCTGTGTGGCTTTTTTTGTTTTAAGGAAATGTATATTTGTGGTAAATTATGTATTTCTACATAAGTGTCAGGTGTTCTTCCCTGATATAATTTCATTCAATGTAGTTTACAAGCTACCTTAATCAACTTGCCCCTCATGGCTGTGTTTTTTGCTTCATTTAGGTTTGAGACCTTAGTTTTAGACTGAACTAAATAATGCAAGATGAAATTATTAGATATTGTGATCATTCTTCCCTTATGGCCTGTTTACTATAAGGTTATTAAGCCTTTCTCATTTTACAATATTAGATCCAAAATAACCTGTTCCTTTGTTCATTCCTTGACATACTAACTTTCCATGAACTCATTCTCCACACTAGTACTGCAACTATGGTTTGCTCAGATTCTCTCTCTCTCTCTCTCTCTCTCTCTCTCTCTCTCTCCCTCTCTCTCTTCCCCCCCCCCCCCCCCCCCCCAATGTTTTCTGGTGTTCACTTTTTTTGGCTTCACCCAATCTGAATCTGCTGCTTGATTTTCTCAGCTGAGATCCTTTTTCTTTACTGTCTTTGTCCCATCCTTTGTTCTCGGGGCCAGACACCACCATCTTATCTTCCCCCTGCCGTTTCTTTCCTTTTCCATTTTGCTGATCTCTTCTATAAGTCAATGACTCTGGAATATTTGGTTCTCAACTTTGGCCACTCTAATTCCGATTTACATCAGAGCTTTTTTATCTGTGAATTTATCTATTTTATTGCAAATGCTGTACATTCAAATACTGTACATTTAACTTTGACTTTTTAAAAATAATTTTTTCCTGGCATCACCAATGCCTTTTGCTTTGTTCCACTTGCTGACCCTTCCTGACCCACTCTGCTTAAAAAAAAAAGCCAACCACTGCTCTGCTCTTGAGTCTTGACATTTGCCTTGTTTGTTAATTTTCCCTTTCCTGGAGCCTCCCACCTATCCACCTCCCCCTTAAACCCCTGTCTCCCACTCCAGCTTTTGTTGTGACTGGACACACTGGCAGCAGCCTTAACAGAAATTCCCTCTTTCCCCAGGACTGGTGCCAGTGACCCCATGCTGCCCTGCCTCCCACACCAGCCATTTCAGCTTTGCATTTAACCTTCCGATCTATTTATCCCTATGACAATTGATGTGTGGCTTGGGTAACAACCCAAAGGTTATTACTCTTTTGAGGGTCTGCTGTTTGATTTGGACCCTTGTTCCTCAATTGTTCTTATTTCTACTTGTTCTGTCGATTCACACATGAACCAGGATAACTGGATCCTCGTCCTCCCATTGCAAGCTCTTCTTCAGCCAAGAGGAGATATATTCAACCCTGGTGTTGGGCAGGCAATATGATGTTCTGAAATCTGTCCTGCAGTGAGCAGTATCTGTCCCCCTGACCTAGATTGTCCCCAATCCCTCCACATTCTGTTTTTCATAGCATCCTGCACCATGATGCTGTGGTTCAGTCTTATCCACATAGGTAGCAATGACCTGTTGGTCAGAATTCAGGGCTCGGGCAGCTCCTTCACTATATTCTGAATCCCCATACTTGCGACTTGCAGTTATGCCCTTCTGACAGTGACCGTTGACCAACTTGAGCTCCACTTAACCCAAGGTGTGTGACTAACTCCTGGAACAAATTATCCAGAAAACTCATCCTTTTCGATGCCCCAAAATGTCTGCAGCTAGGACTTGAGCCAAACCTCCTTGAGCCACAGCCACTGGTGGTATGGTTGTTTGGAATCTCAATAAACTTGCACAGAGATAGCAACACGTTCCCTGCACAGAGATAGCAAAACGTTCCCTGTCTATCTTTTCTCCTGTGCACCAAATTCCTGATAACACTAATGAGACACTCTTTCATGACCACTCTGCTTTGAGTTCCTGAAGTGCTCCACCACCGGGATTTTTCTTGCCTAATACCTGGCTCTGTAGACTCATTAGACTAATTGATAGAGATTGATCACAATGATTAGTCATCCACTCCATTATTCTATGATGTTTTTCAATTTTTTTCATGGGATGTGGATGTGCTGGCAAGGGCAACATTTGTTGCCCAACCCCAATTACTCTTTAAAGTGGTGGTGAGCCCCTTTATTGAACTGCTGCAGTCCATGTGGTGTAGGTACACTCAGTGCTGTTAGGGACGGTGTTCCTGGATTGTGACCCAGAAGGAATGTGCTATTTTACAAGTCAGCAAGGTGTGT
Organism: Scyliorhinus canicula; assembly: GCF_902713615.1. Taxonomy (NCBI): domain Eukaryota; kingdom Metazoa; phylum Chordata; class Chondrichthyes; order Carcharhiniformes; family Scyliorhinidae; genus Scyliorhinus; species Scyliorhinus canicula. Next base: position 73,467,187 of record NC_052163.1, on the reverse strand, counting down.
AGTTTGAGGGGGAACTTGCAATTGGTGGTGTTCCCATGTGCCTGCCACCCTTTTCTTCTGGGAGGTAGATAGATATTGTGTGTTTTAAAGGTGCTGTTGAAGGAACCTTGATGAGTTGCTGCATTGATGGTACACACAGCTACCACTTTGTCAGTGGTGAGTAAATGTTTAAGGTAGTGATTGGGGTGCTGATCAAACGAGCTGCTCTGGATGGTGCTGAGATTTGAGTGTTGTTGGAGCTACACTCATCCAGGCAAGTGGAGAGTATTCCATCACACTCCTGACTAGTGCCTTGTGGATGGATAGGCTTTGGGGCATCAGGAGATGAATTAGTCGCTGTGGAATTTCTAGCCTCCGAGCTGCTCTTGCAATCACCATATTTATATGGCTAGTCAAGCTCAGTTTCTGTTCAATGGTGACCCCCAGAATGTTGGTCATGCCATTGAATGTCATGCAGAGATGGTTAGATTATTGTTGGAGATGGTCATTACTGGTTCTTGGGCACGAAGATTACTTACCACTTAACATTCAGGCTCGAGTTGATCAGATCTTACTGCATATGGGCACAGGTTACATAAATATCTGAGGAGTCATGAATGGTACTGACCATTGTGCAATGATCTGCAAACCTGCCCACTTCTCGTGTTATGATGGAGGGGAAGCAGCTTGGTCGTATGACTGAGGTCACCATCCTTGTAAAATAAATTTGGAGTACCCAATTCATTTTCCCCCCCAATTAAGGGGCAAGTTAGCGTGGCCAATTCAACTACTCTACACATCTTTTTGGGTTGTGGGGGTGAGACCCATGGAGAATGTGCAAACTCCAATGGACAGTGACCTGGGACCAAGATGAATTCCGGTCCTCGATGCCGTCAGGCAGCAGTGCTAACCACTGAGCCACCTTGCTGCCCACTGAGGGTCATCATCCTGTGGAATCCTTGCAGCGCTGGCCTGGGACTGAGATAATTGACCCATTGCCATCTTTCCAATCAGTAGCTTCCCTGATTCCTATTCACCCTTGTTTGGCTATGCCTCCTTGATGCCACCCCTGGTTGAATGCTGTCCTAATGTGAAGGGAACTCGCTCTCATTACCCTTGAGTTCAGCTCTTTTTTTTTTTGTCCAGGTTTGAACTAAGGTTGAATCAGATCAGGAGTTGTGGCCCTGGTGGACCCCAAGCTGAACATTAATGAGCAGGTTATTGCAGAGTAAGTGCTGCTTGATAGCAAATGGTTCTGTTTCAGATCCTGTGGTAATTTTTGGAGTGAGTGCAGTGGAATTATTTTCTTCCCTGGCCAATATGTATCCCTCAACTAAGGGAACAAAGGTGATTTTCTGATTGTTCCCCTCATTTCTGTTTGTGGAAAATTGCCATTTGTTTCTTATACTAAAGTAACATTACAACACTGACTGCACATAAAGAACAAAGAAAATTACAGCACAGGAACAGGCCCTTCGGCCCTCCCAGCCTGCGCCGATCCAGATCTTTAATCTAAACCTGTCGCCTATTTTTCAAGGATCTACTTACCTCTGTTCCCCGCCCGTTCATATATCTGTCTATATGCATCTTAAATGATGCTATTGTACCTGCCTCTAACACCTCCGCTGGCAATGCGTTCCAGGCACCCACCACCCACTGTGTAAAGAACTTTCCACACATATCTCCCTTAAACTTTCTCCCTCTCACCTTGAAATAGTGACCCCATGTGATTGACACCCCTACTCTTGGAAAAAGCTTGTTGATAACCACCCTGTCCATACCTCTCATAATTTTGTAGACCTCAATCAGGTCTCCCCATAATCTACGTCTTTCCAACGGTGTCCTAAAGTTGTGAATAAAACTGTAGCGATGAAGTTGTTTTATTTTCAGGTTTGGCAATCGACTTTGGCTGTCGTCTGAATTAGAAATCTATGTTGAAATCATGATAAAAGCTACAATCGGTTTTAAATATTTCATTCGACAGTATTAGCCTCTGGCCTGCAACTGACCGCAGATCTCGGCAGTTCTGTGCCACTGCTGCATGGATGGTCTGTTACAACATCTGCAACATTTTTCAGACTAACGACTTGTCTGTCTTTTCATAGAAACTAGCATGCAGAGTTCAGAGGGTTCATCCGACTCGGCATCGACAGTCACCCTGCGGACATCGGCGGCCGGTCCACCATCTGTGCAGGCTGCTGTGGTACAGCAAGTGGCAGCACCACAACAGGTGTGTATCCTCATCGTTGCCATCCTGACATCACAGAGACCCTGGATGGCCACTATTGTTTCTGGAAATGGGAATGTCGGACTATCAGATCTGTCCAATTCCAAAAACACTAAACACCGCCTCTTGCTTAGCAATCCTTAATTATCCTTTGATTCTTTCCCTACTATCTGGCTTCCAGCACAAGTGTTTTTTCCCCCCAAAAATATTTTATTGAAGGCATTTTAAATATATACATAATCGCAACAATACAAAAACCAACAGCACTTAACCAAACCCCCGGAGCTACCTGTGTCCCCAAAATCTTTGGCAGTACGCCTGAAAATCCCTTCCAAAAGTCCCTCAACCATGGACACTCCCAAAACTCTGTACATGAACCCCGCCCTGCCCCTCTGACACCCCCCCCCCAACAAAAACACCCCCCATACCTATCCTCCACCCCCCCATACCTATCCTCCACCCCCAAAAAGAACAGACTCATCCTGGACACCGTCATGTGAACTCTATGTACCACCTTAAATTGGATAAGATGTGGTCCAGCAGACGACAAGGGCGCATTCACCCTCCACTGAGCTTCCCGCCAGTCTCTGGCCCCCCAACAAACCTAATATGGTTGGCATTCGGTTCCCACAGTGACATGCCTTCAAATCCAAAATGATGTCCACACTGGTTCCAAACCTTCAGTGTGCCTTCAGTGTGCCCCCCCCCCCCCCCCCCCCCCCCCCAAAACAAGTAGAGGACAGCTAAAAAGGCAATAAGGGGAGAGAAGATGAAATATGAGTGCAAGCTAGCTAGTAATATAAAAGAAGATCGGAAAAGTTTTTTTCCAATATATAAAACGTAAGAGGGGCAAAAATAGACATTAGACCAATTTGGAATCGTGGCTGGAGAAGTGATAATAGGAAACAAAAAGAAATGGCAGACGAACTGAATAGTTATTTTGCATCAGTCTTCACAGTGGAAGACAGCACAATTGCTTCACAGTGCCAGGGTCCCAGGTTTGATTCCCAGCTTCGGTTACTGTCTGTGCGGAGTCTGCACATTCTCCCCGTGTCTGCATGGGTTTCCTCCGGATGCTCCGGTTTTCTCCCACAGTCCAAAGGTGTGCAGGTTAGGTGGATTGGCCATGCTAAATTGCCCTTGGTGTCCAAAAAGGTTGGGAGGGATTATGGGGATAGGGTGGAGGTGCGGAGCTGAAGTGGGGTGCTCTTGGAGTGCAGACTCGATGGGCCGAATGGCCTCCTGCACAGTAAATTCTATGTTCTAAGACACCAATGGGATGCCAGAGCTCCAGGAGAACAGGGGGCAGAGGTGAGTGCAGTGGCCATCACTGAGAAGGTGGTTCTGGGGAAACTGAAAGGTCTGAATGTAGATAAATCACCTGGACCGGATGGACTACACACCCCAGGGTTCTGAAAGAGATAGCTGAGGAAATTGTGGAGGGATTGGTGGTGATCTTTCAGGAATCACTGGAGGCAGGAGGGGTCCCAGAGGACTGGAAAGTGGCTAATGTAACACCACTATTTAAGAAGGGAGGGAGGCAGAAGACGGGAAATTATAGGCCGGTTAGCCTGACTTCGGTCATTGGTAAGATTTTAGAGTCTGTTATTAAAGATGAGATCGCGGAGTACTTGGAAGTGCATGATAAAATAGGACTGAGACTGAATGGGCTTTTTCAAAGGGAGGTCATATCTGACAAATCTATTAGAGTTCTTTGAGGAGGTAACAAGGAAGTTAGACAAAGGAGAACCAGTGGACGTGATTTATTTAGATTTCCAGAAGGCCTTTGACAAGGTGCCGCATAGGAGACTGTTATTAAATAAGTTAAAAGCCCATGGTGTTAAGGGTAAGATCCTGGCATGGATAGAGGATTGGCTGACTGGCAGAAGGCAGAGAGTGGGGATAAAGGGGTCTTTTTCAGGATAGCAGCCGGTGACTAGTCGTGTGCCTCAGGGGTCTGTGCTGGGACCACAATTTTTCACAATATACATTAATGATCTGGAATGAAGGAACTGAAGGCACTGTTGCTAAGTTTGCAGATGATACAAAGATCTGTAGAGGGACAGGTAGTATCGAGGAAGCAAGGAGGCTGCAGAAAGATTTGGACAGGCTAGGAGAGTGGACAGTGAAGGGGCAGATGAAATGCAATGTGGAAAAGTGTGAGGTTATGCAATTTGGAAGGAGGAGTTTAGACATAGACTATTTTCTAAATGGGGAAATGCTTAGGAAATCAGAAGCACAAAGGGACTTCGGAGTCCTTGTTCACAATTCTCTTAAGGATAACATGCAGGTTCAGTTGGCAGTTAGGAAGCCAAATGCAATATTAGCAAGAGGGCTAGAATACAAGACCAGGGATGTACTTCTGAGGCTGTATAAGGCTCTGGTCAGTATTGTGAGCAGTTTTGGGCCCGTATCTAAGGAAGGATGTGCTGGCCTTGGAAAGGTTCACAAGAATGATCCCTGGAAGGAACAACTTGAGTTTCGGAGGATGAGGGGGGGGATCTTATTTAAACTTAAAGGATGCTGCAAGGCCTGGATAGAGTGGACATGGAGAGGATATTTCCACTGAAAGGAAAAACTAGAACCAGAGGACACCATCTCAGACTAAAGGGGCGATCCTTTAAAACAGAGATGAGAAGGAATTTCTTCAGCCAGAGGGTGGTGAATCTGTGGAACTCTTTGCAGCAGAAGGCTGGGGAGGCCAAATCACTGAGTGTCTTTAAGACAGAGATAGATGGGGTCTTGATTTATGAGGGGATCAGGGGTTATGGGTAGAAGGCAGGATAATGGGAATGAGAAAAATATCAGCCATGATTGAATGGCGGAGCAGACTCGATGGACCAAGTGGCCTAATTCTGCTCCGATGTCTTGTGGTCTTATGGTCTTACAAAACCCCCAAATCATCCCATTCACCTTCCTAAAAAAGGACTGGGGGGGGGGGGGGGGGGGGGGGGAGAATTAGAGGGTACACCCCGCCCCACCAAGGACAATGGCAGAACATCCCACCTTTCCGAGTTTGCCTTAATTTCCTCCACCAGCAGCGCAAAGTTCAGCTTGTGCAGTTGGGTCCAACTCCGTGCTGGGAACTGTATTCCAAGATAGCGAAAGCTTGCCCCCACCACCTGAAACGGCAATTCTCCCAGCCTCCTCTCTTGTCCCCATGCAATAACTAGGAGTACCTCGCTTTCCCCCCCTATTCAGCTGTTACCCCGAAAAGTGGCCAAACTCACCCAGAATCCCTATGATCTATCGAAGCTTCCAACCTGGTCAGAAATATACACCAGGAGGTCATCTGCGTACAAAAAAAACTTGGTGTTCGATGCCCCCTCGCTCAATCCCCTTGACCCTCCCCCTAAGTGCCATTGCCAATGGCCCTATCGCTAGGGCAAAGAGCAGCGGGGAGAGCGGGAACCCTTGCCTCTTCCCCCAGCGCAACCCAAAGTAGTCTTGTTTGCCTGAACTGTCTTGGGTGTCTTATACAGCAGCCAAACCCAATCCAACATCCCCTTCCCAAACCGACCCAACATCTCAAACAAATACGTCCATTTAACCCATCGAACGCCGCCTCCCCGTCTATTGCCACCACCACTTCCACTTCTCGGCCCTTCCAAGAGCATCATAATAACATTAAGCAGCCTCTGTACATTCGCTGACAGCTGCTGCCTCTTCTTGAACCCCATCTGGTCCTCTCCGATCACCCCGGCACACAATCCTCTATCTGCGACTCCAGCAACCTTGCATCTACATTCACCAGTGAGATCGCGCGGTACGATCCACACTGTTCCGGGTCCTTGTCCTTCTTCAAAATGAGCGATATGGAGGTCTGCGACAGCGTGGGGGGGGGGAGGGCTCCCCCTCACCATTTAAACATCTTGACTAGCACACTCCACAGGTAGACCTCCCACTTCACTCCCGTTAACTAGCCGACCAGCTGGCATGGTGGTACCCACTTGAGGCCTCCGTCTACCCCCCTTCCCTTCACCCGTGGTGAACCAGTTACAGAAAAAAAATGCGCACACACCCACTCCGAACCCATATTCATTAACTACAACAATTGCCCGTCGTGTAACCACATTGCCTACTTCAGTATCTCCAAAGTTCAGTGTCTTCACACACCTCCCAGTCCATGGTGTCTCTTAAATTCACTCGCCTGCCCCTCCCCTGGCGTATCAAAATATAACTATCTATGGTGTGTGTCCCACAAGCGAGCAGGATACAACACCCCAACCTTCACCTTGTAGAGGGAAGCCTTGATCCGATTAAAACTGGCCCACCACTTTGGTCAACTCGAGACCGTGTTTCTGGTAGAGCCTGAGCAAGTTCTTTTCCCGTGCACTTTTTTGTTATCATCTTATCAAGAAAACAATGCAGCCGCACCACCATCGCCCTCGGCAGCTCCCCTGCCTTTGGCCGCCTCCTTAGCGGCCTATCACTCGATCCACCCCCACTAACTTCTCCAACATACTTGCCACATATTTGCAGGATGTGTTCCCTCCATCCCCTCAGGCAGCCAACAATCCAGAGATTCTGCCTCCTGGAATGGTTCTCTAGGTCCTCCAGTTCTCCCTCAACCTCTGAGAGCCATCTCTGCGTTCAGTGAGGCCAGCCAGTCCTCATGGTCTCCCACTGACTCTTCCACCTTCTGGAATGCCAAGCCCTCCACCACTCTCGATAGCCACCCTAAGTGGCTCCGCCATTTTTTACCAGGTCCTCTGAGGCCTTTTGCCTCTGCTGCTGAAACTTTGCGTTCAAAAAGTCCACAAGTTGCTAAGTAGACCAATGGTGGGCGACAATGTCCCAGCGCCCTCTGCCATCTTTTTCTGTGCCGCACTTCGAATAAGCTTACGCCCAGGCTGCAGCGTCTTTCTTGTTACACTCATCGTCTGGTCAGCCATAAACCAGCCCCACTGATGGAGTACTTCAATTCCTCAGCTCACACCAGAAGGGAAAGGAGCAAGAAATTCTACCTCGAGTGGGAGCCACCAAATATGTGACCTGAAGTCCCGGCACAGTGTTAATTGTGTAAATGCAGCTTGTGTCTGCAGGTGGGGGTGGGGTACACTGATTGGATAATTATTTGTGTTGACATACAAGTACACTTTTATAGTCGTTGATGTGGTTGTTTTAGGGTGAGGCGCGATACATTTGTAATGCTTTACTTTGTGAATAAATGTCAGAAGAGTAAAGATATACTCCTGGTCTCCTTCACCAAGTGGCTGTAAGAAGTTTAACATCGTAACAGAATGGTTGCCCTTGGGTGACAATTGGAAACAGTTTTTAGACGGATTACAATCTGAGTAGCTCTAGTTGAAGACCGGCTGAAAGTGAATGTAATTTGTCATAGTATGATTATCTACCAAAGTTCTCAGAGTTTGAATCTTAGGACCAGTAGAAGAATGAAGCGGAGATATGAACATGGGTTACGTTCCCAACAAAAAGCCAACAAGATCTGGCCCTGGCATTATCACTTCCTCACAAAAGTAAAATTCGAAGCCAAGTATTTTACAGGCTCGAAGCCCATCAGTTGGACACTGAGGGAGATTTGGTTGTTGGATTTCATGGTTGAAATTGACCAGCATCTACTGGATGCTTGCATGTCATGGTCAGAGATTTTGAAAGGTGTTCCATGGAAGAATATATCCATTCTTTAACAGAGTCTATGAGAGATTTCAGCAATTCAATTTCGTGATTCCTCGTTGAGTTCTCGCATTCAGATTTCAGGATTGTGCTACTGTGTCGTTTAGCGACAGGCTCCCGGATTTACCTGGAGTTCAGGTCTCCTTAAGAGACATCCTTTTGGAGATGATGTCTGCTGCTTTGAAAAATCCCTGGGGAAGCTGTAATTTCCAGCGGCCTTGATGGTGCAAATGGAAGATTCTGCAGTGTTACAAAGGGTGGAGGACACGAATTGTGGCATTTTGAGACTGTCCAGATACTGGACACAGGCGCCAGTACAAAGGAAGAGTTGCAGACAGGAATGAGAACAAAAACACCTAGTGGACCTAGATACCTTAGTAAATGACAGGATTGGAGCAGCAACAGGAGGTAAATGAATCTCAGGAATGCCCAAGGAACAGTTAACAGCTGCTTCAGATGTGTCTCAAAGTATCAATATGCTATGAACTGCCCAAAGCGAAACAGCAGAGTTCTCGAGGTGATGCATGTCATTTGGAGGCTGAAGTCTGAAAGAATTGTAACAAGAACAAAGAACAATACAGCACAGGAACAGGCCCATCGGCCCTCCAAGCCTGTGTCGACCATGGTACCTGCCTAAACTAAAACCGTCTGCATTAACGGAATCTGTATCCTTCTTTTCCCATTCTTTTCATATATTTGTACAGATGTCCCTTAAATGCCGCTATCATACCTGCTCCCACCACCACCCCAGCAGCGTGTTCCATATATTTACCACCATCTATGTATTAAAAAAAAAATTGCCTCGCACATCTGTTCTAAACTTTTCCCCATGCAGTTTAAACCTATGTCACCTAGTACTTGACTCGTACCCGAGGAAAGAGCATCTGACTATCCACTCTGTCCATGCCACTCATTATTTTAAAAATAAATTTAGAGTACCCAATTCATTTTTGTTTCATTTTTTCCAATTAAGGGACAATTTAGCGTGTCCACTCCACCTACCCTGCACATCTTTGGGTTATGGGGGCGAAACGCACGCAAACACTGGGAGAATGTGCAAACTCCACACGGACAGTGACCCAGAGCCGGGATCGAACCTGTGACCTCGGCACTGAGACTGCAGTGCTAACCACTGCGCCACCGTGCTGCCCTTGTCCATGCCACTCATAATCTTGTAGAACTATATCAGGTTACCTATAATCTTGTAGAACTATATCAGCTCACCTCTCGACCTCCGTCATTCCAGTGAGAACAGACCGAGTTTATCTACCTCTCATCATAGCTAATGCCATCCATACCAGGCAACATCCTAGTAAACCGCTTCTATACCCTCTCCAAAGTATCCACATCCTTCTGATAGTGTGGCGACCAGAATTGTACACTATATTCCAAATGTGGCCTAACCATGGTCCTGTACAGCTGCAACATATCTTGCCAATTTTTATATTCAATGCCCCGACTGATGAAGGCCAGCATGCCACCTGTCTTCTTGACCACCTTATCCACATGTGTAGCCACTTTCAGTGATGGGTGGATATGCACGCCCCGATCTCTCTCCCTGTCAACGCTCGCAAGAGTTCTATCATTTACTGTGTAATTCCTACACTCATTGGACCTTCCAAAGTGCATTACCTCACACTTGTCTGGATTAAACTCCATCTGCCATTTCTCTGCCCAAGACTCCAACCAGTTTATATAATAATAATCTTTGTTGTCTCAAGTAGGCTTACATTTACACTGCAATGAAGTTATTATGAAAAGCCCCTCACCGCCACATTCCAGTGCCTGTTCGGGTTCACAGAGAATTTAGAATGTTCAAATTACCTAACAGCATGTCTTTCGGGACTTGTGGGAGGAAACCGTAGCACCCGGAGGAAACCCCCAAAGACACGGAAAAAACATGCAGTCTCCACACAGACAGTGACCCAAGCCGGGAATCAAACCTGGGACCCTGGAGCTGTGAAGCAACAATGCTAACCCTGCTGCCCATGATGCTGTGGTTACTACTGAATTAGACATTTTTTCTCTCGTATTTTCATGCTTTCACTAAAACTTCAAAGTATTTTCCCCAAGCCTGGGCTTGAATTGCATTTTTTGCCCAGATTGTTCAGCTGAATTTGGATTGTGCAGCTTCAGCGTGTGAGCTAACCCCCTTCCCCAGGTTTCATCAGCAACACCAGGCAGCTGAAGTCTGAATTTTTCTTGAGCAATATTGAGGTGGCTCAGTGGTTAGCGCTGTTGTAACACAGATCCTGGGTTCAACTCCAGCCTCTGAAGGCTGTCTGCATGGTTTTCATCCGGGTGCTCCGTTTCCTCCCACAGTCCAGAGATGTGCAGGTTAGGTGGATTGGCCATGCTAAATTGCTCCATAGTGTCCAGAAGGTTAGCTGGTGCTACAGGGATAGGGTGGAGGCTGTTCGAGATCTGCTCCTTTTCCCAAACGCCTTTATTTTTCCTTCAACACACACTGCACCAAACCTGATCATCACATCACATGCTCCAAAGGCCACCTGTAGCCTCTTTACATATCAGTGCCAATTATTGGATCAATGAGACATCTAATTGGAATGTTTCTTAACCCATTCCTTAACAGAGGAGTGGGCTTAAGCAGGGTGCTCTCTCCAAGGGCTGGTGCAGACTCGATGGGCCAAATGGCCCCCTTTTGCAGTGTAAATTCTAAATACTGCTAAACTTAATCATGCAAAATTATTCGATAAACTCCAAGGCAGTTTTAATCAGTTATACTGGGGTAAAACTTGTAGTGATCTGTACATACATCTGCACATACATCAGGGACTGCAGCACAGATGCAACAGCCACAGCATCACTAGAGGGCAGCATCAGAAGGTATGAAGGGTCGAGCCCATGGCAGGAACCGCCTCTTTTTAGAGGCACAGAACTAGTGAGCAGCAGCACACAGACAGCTCAGCATAGGCAGTTTACCCGAGTTTCACTGGTTATACCTCTTGACTGTTTTACATCTAGTTGAGCTCTGGAAGCAGAACAAACTCTTTAAATAAAGTGTTTGTGTTAACTGTAAGTCTACAGTCTTTATTCAGACTTGGAGAATAACATAAAACAAATTTCCTTATTTCTCTCTGTTCTGTTTACATATCTGTTGTAGCCTTTTTAAATTTGGAAAAGTAAATGGGATGGGGGAAACAGTATCTGTCCGGTAAGGTTACTTTGTGTATGTTTTGTGAGCGTGAGCCTCCAAGCTCTGTACTTGTACCCCCCCTTTAAAATGTTTATATAGGGCAGCACGGTGGCGCAGTGGGTTAGCCCTGTAGTCTCACGGCGCTGAGGTCCCAGGTTCGATTCCGGCTCTGGATCACTGTCCGTGTGGAGTTTGCACATTCTCCCCGTGTTTGCGGGGGTTTCACCCCCACAATCCAAAAGACGTGCAGGTTAGGTGGATTGGCCACACTAAATTGCCCCCTAATTGGAAAAAAAATGAATTGGGTACACTTTAAAAAAAAAACAAAAAAAAAAAAAACGTTTATATGTTGCTTCTCTTCATTCTGCCACCCTAAATGCATCACGTTGCACTCCTCTGCATTAAATTTCATTTAGAATTTGCAGTGCAGAAGGAGGCCATTCGGCCCATCGAGACTGCACCGGCTCTTGGAAAGAGCACCCTACCCAAGGTCAACACCTCCACCTTATCCCCATAACCCAGTAACCCCACCCAACACTAAGGGCAATTTTGGACACTAAGGGCAATTTATCATGGCCAGTCCACCTAACCTGCACATCTTTGGACTGTGGGGGGAAACCGGAGCACCCGGAAGAAACCCACGCACACACGGGGAGGATGTGCAGACTCCACACAGACAGTGACACAAGCTAGAATCGAACCTGGGACCCTGGAGCTGTGAAGCAATTGTGCTATCCACAAGGCTACCGTGCTGCCCATATACTTACCCATTCCATCATGTTTGCTGCAATTCAGTTTTGTCATTTGTAAACTTTGACACTTTTGGCCCTCAAAGACAACTCTGACCTGTGGTGAATACCACTTCATGCTTCATTTCTGACTGAAAAACAACTGTTCACCATTATTCACAGACAATTTACGTCTATGCCAGAACTTCCCCATTCATCCCATGGACTTCAATTTTGCCTGCAAGTTTATTATGTGGCACTTAATCAAAACCTTTTTGAAAGTTTAATTTTCTACGTCCTATATATGTCCAAGGGAGTTCCAGGACTTTGACCCAACGACAGTGAAGGAGCGGATACATATTTCCAAATCAGGGTGATGAGTGGCTTGGAGGGGAACATCCTAGTGGTGGTGTTCCCCTGTGTTTGCTGTCCTTGACCTTCTGGTGGTCATGAGTTTGGAACGTGCTAAGGAGTCTTGGCGAGCTCCTGCAATGCATCTTGTAGATGATACACCCTGCTGTTGCTGTGCGTCGGTGGTGAAGAGAGTGAACAATTGTGGAAAGCATGCCAATCAAGCGGGTTGATTTGTCCTGACTGGTGCCAGACTTCTGGAGTGTTGTTGGAGCTGCACTCAGCCAGGCAAGTGCAGAGTATCCCATTACACTCCTGACTTGTGCCTTGAAGATGGTGGACAGACTTTGGGGAGTGCGGAGGTGCGATTCCTGGCATCTGACCTGAAATTGTAGCCACAGTATTTATATGACTGGTCTAGTTGCGTTTCTGGCCAATGGTAACCGCCAGGATGTTGATACTGGTAGCTGCCAGGGACCAATCTAATTGTATTTGCAGATGTCACAGAAATGCAAAATGTCTTTTGAATTAAAAGAAAAAAATTGTTGAGCTTCTTATCACAGTCTATGACTTTGCGAAGAAAACCACTTGATGGAAGGTAATATTTGTTGACTGTTTAAATGTGGAATATTTTCAATCAAATGTAGATTCTTGTCTGCAAACCTCAGCAAAAGTGGGGCAATGCCATCGTAGTGCATAGTTGCTGTTTGTTTTGCTTATAATTTAGAACATAGAACATAGAAAAATACAGCACAGAACAGGCCCTTTGGCCCACGATGTTGTGCCGAACCTTTGTCCCAGATTAACAACAAATTAATCTGCACCCCATCATTCTATCGTAATCCATGTACCTATCCAATAGCCGCTTGAAGGTCCCTAATGTTTCTGACTCAACTACTTCCACAGGCAGTGCATTCCATGCCCCCACTACTCTCTGGGTAAAGAACTTACCTCTGACATCCCCCCCCCCCTATATCTTCCACCATTCACCTTCAATTTATGTCCCCTTGTAATGGTTTGTTCCACCCGGGGAAAAAGTCTCTGACTGTCTACTCTATCTATTCCCCTGATCATCTTATAAACCTCTATCAAGTCGCCCCTCATCCTTCTCTGTTCTAATGAGAAAAGGCCAAGCACCCTCGACCTTTCTTCGTAAGACCTACTCTCCATTCCAGGCGACATTCTGGTAAATCTCCTTTGCATCTTTTCCAAAGCTTCCATATCCTTCCAAAAATGAGGCGACCAGAACTCTGCACACTACTCCAAATGTGGCCGTAACAAGGTTTTGTACAGCTGCATCATCCCCTCACGGCTCTTAAATTCAATCCCTCTGCTAATGAACCCGAGCACACCAGAGGCCTTCTTCACAGCTCTATCCACTTGAGTGGCAACTTTCAAAGATCTATGAACATAGACCCCAAGATCTCTCTGCTCCTCCACATTGCCAAGAATCCTACCGTTAACCTGTATTCCACATTCATATTTGGCCTTCCAAAATGGACAACCTCACACTTTTCAGGGTTAAACTCCATCTGCCACTTCTCAGCCCAGCTCTGCATCCTATCTATGTCTCTTTGCAGCCAACAACAGCCCTCCTCACTATCCACAACACCACCAATCTTTATATTGTCTGCAAATTTACTGACCCACCCTTCAACTCCCTCATCCAAGTCATTAATGAAAATCACAAACAGCAGAGGACCCAGAATTGATCCCTGCGGCACGCCACTGGAAACTGGGCTCCAGGCTGAATATTTGCCATCCTCCACCACTTCTATTGGTTAGCCAGTTCGTTATCCAACTGGCCAAATTTCCCACTATCCCATGCCTCCTTACTTTCTGCATAAGCCTACCATGGGGAACCTTATCAAATGCTGTACTAATATCCATGTACACCACATCCACTGCTTTACCTTCATCCATGTGCTTGGTCACCTCCTCAAAGAATTCAATAAGACTTGAGGCAAGACCTACCCCTCCCAAATCCGTGCTGACTATCCCTAATCAAGCAGTGTCTTTCAGAAATCCTATCCCCCAGTACCCTTTCCATTACTTTGTCGAGCACCGAAGTAAGACTAACTGGCCTGTAATTCCCAGGGTTATCCCTATTCCCTTTTTTTGAACAGGGGCATGACATTTGCCACTCTTCATTCCCCTGGTGCCACCCCTGTTGACAGTGAGGACGAAAAGATCATTGCCAACAGCTCTGCTATTTCATCTCTTGCTTCCCATGGAACACTTGGGTATATCCCGTCAGGCCCAGGGGACTCATCTATCCTCAAGTTTTCCAAAATGCCCAACACATCTTCCTAACAAGTATCTCCTCGAGCTTGCCAGTCTGTTTCACACTGCCCTCTCCAATAATATAGCCCCTCTCATGCATAAATACTCAAGAAAAGTACTCGTTCAAGATCTCCCCTATCTCTTCAAACTCAATACACAAACTCCCGTTACTGTCCTTGATCGGACCCAGCCTCGCTCTAGTCATTCTCGTATTTCTCATGTATGTGTGAAAAGGCTTGGGGTTTTCCTTGATTCTGCCCGCCAAAGATTTTTTGTGCCCTCTCTTAGCTCTCCTAATCTCTTTCTTCAGTTCCCTCCTGGCTATCTTATATCCCTCCAGCGACCTGTCTGAACCTTGTTTTCTGAGCCTTACATAAGTATCCTTCTTCCTCTTAACAAGACATTCAACCCCTCTTGTCAACCATGGATCCCTTGCTCGACCATCTCTTTCCTGCCTGACACGGACATACATACCAAGTACACGTAGTATCTGTTCCTTGAACAAGTTCCACATTTCCATTGTGTCCTTCCCTGACAGCCTATGTTCCCAACTTATGCACTTCAGTTCTTGTCTGACAGCATCGTATTTACCCATCCCCCAATTGTATACCTGGCCCTGTTGCACGCACCTATCCCTCTCCATTACTAAAGTGAAAGTCACAGAATTGTGGTCACTATCTCCAAAATGCTCCCCCACTAACAAATCTATCACTTGCCCTGGTTCATTACCAAGTACCAAATCCAATATGGCCTCTGCTCTGGTCAGACGATCTACATACTTTGTTAGAAAAGCTTCCTGGACACACTGCACAAACACCACCTCATCCAAACTATTTGATCTAAAGAGTTTCCACTCAATATTTGGGAAGTTGAAGTCACCCATGACAACTACCCTGTGACTTCGGCACCTTTCCAAAATCTGTTTCCCAATCTGTTCCTCCACATCTCTCCTGCTATTTGGGGGCCCATAGAAAACTCCCAACAAGGTGACTGCTCCTTTCCTATTTCTGACTTCAACCCATACTACCTCAATAGGCAGATCCTTCTCTAACTGCCTTTCTGCAGCTGTTATACTATCTCTAATTAATAATGCAACCCCCCCCCCCCCCCCCCCCCCCCACCCCACCACCACCACCACCACCACACACACACACAATCTTATTGAAACATCTATAACCAGGAACCTCCAAGAACCATTTCTGCCCCTCTTCTCTCCACGTTTCCGTTATGGCCACCACATCGCAGTCCCAAGTACTGATCCATGCCTTAAGTTCACCCACCTTATTCCTGATGCTTCTTGTGGTGAAGTATACACACTTCAACCCACCTCCGTACCTTCAAGTACTCTCCTTTGTCAGTGTTACCTTCCCCACTGCCTCACTACACGCTTTGACGTCCTGAACATCGGCTACCTTAGTTGCTGGACTACAAATCCGGTTCCGGTTCCCATTCCCCTGCCAAATTAGTTTTAAACCCTCCCGAAGAGTACTAGAAAACCTCCCTCCCAGGATATTGGTGCCCCTCTGGTTCAGATGCAACCCATCCTGCTTGTACAGGTCCCACCTTCCCCAGAATGCGCTCCAATTATCCAAATACCTGAAGCCCTCCCTCCTACACCATTCCTGCAGCCACATGTTCAACTGCACTCTCTCCCTATTCCTAGCCTCGCTATCACGTGCCACCGGCAACAAACCAGAGATGACAACTCTGTCTGTCCTGGCTTTTAACTTTCAGCCTAACTCCCTAAACTCGTCGTTTATTACATCCGCATCCCTTTTCCTACCTACGTCGTTGGTACCAATGTGCACCACGACTTCTGTTTGCTCACCCTCCTCCCTTAAGGATCCTGAAGACACAATCCGAGACATCCCTGGCACCCGGGAGGCATACCTTCCGGGGGTCTCGCTCGCGACCACAGAATCTCCTATCTATTCCCCTGACCATTGAGTCTCCTATCACTATTGCTTTTCTGTCCCCCCCCCCCCCCCCCCCCCTCTCCCCAAAGCCTCTGAGCCCCAGAACCAGACTCAGTGCCAGAGACCTGGCCGCTAGGGCCTTGCCTCGGTAGGTCATATCCCCCCCCCCAACAGCATCCAAACGGTATACTTGTTTTGAAGGGGAACGGCCTCGCGGGATCCCTGCATTGTCTGCCTGTTCGTTTTCTTTCCCCTGACTGTAACCCAGCTACTCTTGTCCTGTACCGTGGGTATGGCTACCTCCCTGTAACTCTTCTCTATTACCCCCTCTGCCTCCCCGATGATCCTCAGTTCATCCATTCCTGTTCCCTAAAACAGTCTCTGAGGAGCTGGAGTTGGGTGCACTTCCCGCAGGTATAGTTAGCAAGGACACCGGTGGTATCCCTCACCACCCGCATCCTACAGGAGGAGCATGCAACTGCCCTAGCCTCCATCCCCTCTTACCTTACAGAATACAGCTGCACTGTGGAACAACTGGAACTCCGCCCTCCGACTGTGCTCCCAGTCAGCTGCGCTCTCTGTAAACTCCCGGCTCCCTTCACGCTCTTTGAGGAAATATAGGAAATGAAATGAAAGGAGCACCGTACTCCCATCTCACCTAATTCCCTCAGTCACCAAACTCTCACTATAGCACTCAAATGCACCCAAATTCAGCACAGTGGAAACAAAGTCTGCATTGTAACTGGCTCAGATTTATACTGTGACTCTAGCCTCTGAAAACTGGCCTAATCCAATTAACTAATTAACAAGGCTACAAGTAGAACCTTTGTCTAAAGCTGATTGAAAATTCACCACCTTCTCAACCAAACAGCAACTTTTAAGTTAATTAACTAAATAAAAAAAAAGACTAGACTTTAGATAAAACTAAAAAAAAAAACCCTTAATATCCCTCAGTCACCAAACTCGCACTCAAATTTCTGGTGTCTTTCATTTTATGTGGAGGCGTTTTGACTATTTGTACTTGCCTTTGATGTGCCTGATGACATTTACAAAGATTAACACAGGTTTGTTTATGACTGTTATGTTTATTACTGTTGGCTTTTATTAAGAAGGAACCTAAGAAGGAAACTCAGTCTAATATAAATTAAAAGGGATTGCGTTGAGAGCTGATAGAAAGTTTCACTGTTAAAAGATGAAAGATTGTTTGCAGTGGTATATAGTGGGATAAAAATTACTGAATGCTTTGGGCATGTATGCTGCCGAGTGTATTACTGGTCAATACTTGCGAATAGAGGTTTCTGATTCTCTTAAATAAACTATCAGACGACCCTCCACATGATAATGGCTGAGAATTTTGACAGTTTAAAACAGCAGTAGCACTCTAGTTTTAAGTAACAAATATTCTTCTGCAAGGTACTGAGAATTCTCAAGCCTGTGGAATTTATGAAATTTATGAAACAAATTCCTTTATCTTGGCGCAAGTCTTTTCGTTGCTTCATTACGCTGTGATGAGGCACCTTAAAGTCACTGTTATGCCCTCGGAACTAACTGAAGCCCTTTTCATTGATGTATTGATAATGCCCAGGATCAGATGATTTGTAGGATTGAATGTGGATAGAATTTGGCACATTCAAAAGGTGAAATTCATTTTTTATACTGTTTATATATATTTTTATATATTTATCCAATGTGAATCTGAAATGCATGTATCCTCAAGAGTGAATCTCAATTCTGATCACCCAGCAGAAAGTAGCGTTGACAATCTTGGGTTTCCTTGGCTGCATGTTGAGAGTTTTAACAATATAATCTTGCATGAATAATTGGTAAGGCTGTCTTTGGAATTTGTTGTACCTTTGGGAGTGCTTTGTCACTTGAGAAAAGTGATCAGCGTATTTCACGCACTTGAGACTCTGAATTTACAGATAGATTTGGAGAGGGGACGAAATGTTTGAGGTGGAACATGATAGATTTTGCGAAATGGGAAGAGGGAAATAATGTAGATGCTAGCAGGTTTTCTGACTTGGTCTGAGTGCAGAATCGGCTAAGCTCCTCTATATTGGTGAGCAGTAAGTACTTTGTAGTATAACATTGAACCATTTAGGCATGTTTTGTCCTTGGAGCACCTGGGTTATTGTTTCGAGTTCGAGTGACTCCTCATCAGACTCCTCTTAGCTCTGAAGAATCCTATTGGTCTCAAAGCGTTAACTGTTTCTCTCCACAGATACCGCCAGGTCTGCTCCATTTTCCCAGAATTTTCTGTTTTTATTCCAGATTTTATTATAATAATCTTTTAGCGTACACAATAGGGCAGCATGGTGGCACAGTGGGTTAGCACTGCGGCCTCACGACGCCGAGGTCCCAGATTCGATCCCGGCTTTGGGTCACTGTCCGTGTGGAGTTTGCACATTCTCCCCGTGTTTGCGTGTGTTTCGCCCCCACAGCCCAAAAATGTGCAAGCTAGGTGGATTGGCCACGCTAAATTGCCCCTTGGAATAAATGAATTGGGTACTCTAAATTTATAAAAAAATTTGTGTCACAATAAGGCAATTAACACTGCAATGAGGTCACTGTGAAAATCCCCAAGTCGCCACACTCCAGTGCCTGTTCGGGTACACTGAGGGAGAATTCAGAATGTCCAATTCACCTAACAGCCTGTCTTTTGGGACTTGTGAGAGGAAACCCACGCAGATACTGGGAGAACGTGCAGACTCCAACGCCTATAGATATTGATTTTCATTTTCGGTTTGACCATTGCTCTGGTTTTAAAATATTTATTTTGGGATGTGGGCGTCGCTGGCTGGTCCTGTAGTTGCCAGTGAGAAGATGGTGGTTAGCTGCCGCCTTCAACCGCTGCAGTTCCCGAGGTGTACGTACACCCAGAGTGCTGTTAGGAGGGAGTTCCAGGATTTTGACTCCGCAACAGTAAAGGAATGGTGATATATTCCCAAGTCAGGATGGTGGCTCGGATGGGAACTCGCAAGTCGTGGTGTTCCCATGTGTCTGCGGCCTTTGTCCTTCTAGATGGTAGAGGAGGTGGTTTGAAAGGGACTGTCTCAGGAGACTTGGTGAGTTCCTACAGTGCATCTTATTAAACCAAAGCAGCAGTGCGAGGACGTTACTGTTTACCTCTGAGACCTATGCTTGATCTCTAACCAATGAACCTGGTTCACAAGTATCTTGGGAGACTGGATTGAGCTTTTTGTATTTTTCCCCTCCCTCTAGTTGAAATAGCCTGCTGACAAAACATTGTCTGGGTTCACACATGAGAAACAACCACTTGAGCAGGTCATGAAGGGGCCACTAATATTTGTGGAATAGTTTTCCAGCACAACTCGTAGCTAGAGGAGAGGAATGGAGAAAATTGGTGACTCTTGAAATTATTAAGTTGGAGGCTAGAAGGTCACAATAATTTAAAAGGATACAGTGGTGGTGTGATTGTGCTAGACACTCAATCCAGAGAATGTCAGTTCTCACGAACTCTCACGGCAGTTTGCGAATTTGAGTGCTGGTACTGGCATCAGTAAGCGTGACCATAAAGTGTTAGATTTTTATAAAATTCCACCTGGTTTCACTGATATCCCTCCGGGAATGAGCCCTGCTGTCCATATCGGTTTCACTGATATCCCTCCGCGAATGAGCCCCGCTGTCTATATCGGTTTCACTGATATCCCTCAGGGAAGGAGCCCTGCTGACCATATCGGTTCTGATCTGTGTAGCTCCAACCCTACTGAATAACTTGTATTTGTACTGGAATTGCAGCCAACAACTGTCCCATAAACTTAACATTGTCCCAATTCGGGACATACACGTTCACCAGCACCACAACCTTCCCCTCCAGTGTGCCTGCAACCAATGAACCTGCCCAATTTGACCAAAACCATCCTCGCCTGAAAACGAACCCCCTTGCTGACCAGAATCGTCACCCCTCGGGGCCCTACTGTCGAACTCTGAGTGGCAATCCTGGCCTGGTCCAGCACCCCAGGTGAGTTTCTTCTGGGAGCACCAGACCAGCCCCCAAACCCGGGGGGGGGGTCTCTCATCCACCCTCTCTCCCTTCTCGATTCTTGAGTCAGCCACCCCCACCATGATGCAATATTCTTACATATTTATAGGTCCCAGGTCCACCCAAGATGGCTTCGAATCCCAACTCCAGAGTGAGACAAAATCCCCATGTCACTTTTGGTTCTCGCACCATCACCTCCTTCTAGGCCTGCAGACTACCTGACGCCTCAACCCCTATCCCCCACCAGACAAACAAACAACTAGACCTGGCCCAACGCATCGTAGCCTCTCTCTGTCCGCTCTCTCTCACTCTCGCTCTCTCTCTCGCGCTATCTCTCTCTCGCGCTATCTCTCTTCGCGCTATCTCTCTCTCGCGCTATCTCTCTCTCGCGCTCTCTCTCTCTCGCGCTCTCTCTCTCTCCGCGCTCTCTCTCTCTCGCGCTCTCCTCTCTCTCGCGCTCTCTCTCTCTCGCGCTCTCTCTCTCTCGCGCTCTCTCTCTCTCGCGCTCTCTCTCTCTCGCGCTCTCTCTCTCTCGCGCTCTCTCTCTCTCGCGCTCTCTCTCTCTCGCGCTCTCTCTCT